>NC_136272.1:66399790-66789790 GCF_964187855.1 Myxine glutinosa | reverse complement strand
GTTTATTTAAACTTCAAAACAAACTAACTTAGAACAGCGCTCGGTTGAGAGCATACCTCCACCAGGTGAACAATTTACGTTTTCTATCGCACTTATAGGTCAGATCTGTATCAGGACCTTAACCAAAGTTTAATCGGCTTGTTCTCGTCACCTTATAGACATAAGGATTCAGTCTTTTATGCAAAATCCTGTGTACAGTGGTGGTTGGTAGTCCCAGTTCTCTGGATGCTCGTCGGGTTGATTTTCTGGGACTTTCTGGGTCTCCATTTTCTGGGTCTCCATAAACCTCTTGTCTCACTCTCTGATACTAGTCCGCAATGGCGGATTCCTTCCATACCTTGTACAGAAAGTACGCTGAACTTGCGTATTGGACCTTATCTCGATGAACCATTCGACACACTGAGCTTCTCCTGTGGAGTCGCCATTTTCTTTTAGATTAAACCACCAGACCTGAAAATAAAGAAAACTTTATCAATTTCTGTAGCATACTAAACAAATGAAACCTTAACATAAAATTGTCTTATTTGGAACCTCCTTATTATTACTTGTCAATAAACGACTATTTCAGTGGTTATTTCTTCAATTTTACTGTCAAAGAATAAGGAGATGGCGTCTGGTAGGGGTGGTAGATTTGATGCTCTGAAGTTGGATTCAGAAATCTCTACTGACAATATCATTTCTGAGTATCTGAACGATGTAGTTCCTGGCTGAAGAATCAAATCTAAACTGAAGAAAATGAAAAAGTACCGACATGAAAAAGAGAATGAAAACAAGTATACGTGAACGATGACATCACGCACCTGAGAAACAAGTTGGTTAGCGAGGTGAGAAGAGATCCTGATGTTAAACAAGTGTGGACTGTGGAAGAACGGATTTACTATCTGCACTCCATCGTTGGGAAGGAGATAAAAAGTTCTTGATTTCAGCATTGGATGGTCAGAGTAAAGTCCGTGGCCTAGGTTTTTACGTGGATGTATAGGCCAGGCCCGACCCCTTTGATATACCAAACACCGGTGTGTTCTTCATGACTAATGACGTTTATAGCTCTTGTGTCCATGTAAAAAAAATGATTGATTCCGATCACTGTTGGGCTTCCATTCTTTATACACCCATCAGGTTTGCGGGTCTCAATGTGTGTGGTGGAGCTCGTAAAGCTAAGCATGGTGTCCTTGATGTTTATATTAAGGATTTTGATTTTGTTTGTTTGAAACCAAAACTGACCCATTTGAAGATGATTTGCTTCTAAACTTCCACCCAGTGTTGATGGAGTAGTCTCTTACTCGTAGGTTTGGTGGGGAGCATGGTCTTCACTTTGACCATATTTCATTAATTCTGGACACCTGTTCAGAAAATGTTTTATGGCTGAAGGTGAACAAGTCAGGCTTTTGGACTTTAATTATTTATTGGTGATGTATATATTCCTCATGAGGGTTCTGTGTTCCATCCCAATCTTATTGTAGAAGACATTATAAACTTCTGCAGTAATTCTGACTTCATATTAATTGGTCACTTCAATTCAAGAACCGGTCTCTTTAATGACTTTATTGATATTGAACAGTCCATTTCTATTGTTGCTGGTATTGACGATATTAATAAAGACCTATTGTTGCTGGTATTGACGATGTTAATAATGACATGTTGTTACATTTATGGAGATAGGTAAGAGAATACAGTAGGAAAGGTAGAATTGTATAGGAAATAGTATGGACCGTGTGACACGTAGGAGCATTTCGATGTACTAAGTAGGGAAAATGTAGCTTAATGTTGTGTTTAAATGTTCATCGTACGAGGCATGATAGCGTGTTAATTAGTAATAGGGTTTAAGGTTAATTTCCCCTGTGCGTGAAATCTTCTGTCATCATTCCTAACATTTTTGCCAACACGGCCGGCCAAGTATGACATTGCTCGCCAAGTTATGCATGATCCCTGGACACAATATAGTAAAGACCCGCCCAGGAGAGGCGAAGCGACAATGGTACGTTGGGAGAGGAAAAAGGGCCGGCAGGCCACGCCTCCCGAGTGATGCGGCCAGATAACGCGGGCGAGCTCGAAGAAGCAGTTCGGCGATTGGTTCAGGGAGCGAGAGTGCGAGCGGCAACAAGAAGCTGGGCAATTTTTTGCGTCTTGAGAGAAAGCAGTTTTCTGTGAGGATCGAGAAGGAGCTTGGACTATTGTCCTCTTCGGGGGAGCTGGAGGCCACGTTGTCCTTCCCCAAGCGGAGGAGAAAGGAAGAGGGCCGTCTATGTGCTCAACACCAGTTCGATAGCAAGTGCTTTTCAGCACGTGGTGTTCGACGCCGCGGACATTTTGCAGATTTCCCGCGCGGGTGGCTCCGAGCCAATACCACTGCCGACCTCACCAACAGGAGCCATTTTGGAGACGGCTGTGTGCTGGAGAGGGAGCTTTTCTTTTGTGACTTTTCCCCATGTGCATGGTTTGTGTCTGATTGGAGGTACCTCACAGTAGAATTTTAACCTCATCCTTATTTTTCATTCCTTGCCTTATTTTGGTACCAATCATTGTTGCATTGTTGTTGTCTGGTTCCTGGTTTGGGTTTCGGATTAAACCCGTGTTTCGTGTAGTCAAACGCCTTATGTCTCTTCCATCTCGCACTCGCAATAACTGCCATAATCGGGCGGTCGCCTCGGGAGTTAAAGCTGGTTCAGCTCATCTGTCCAAGGCTGGTGTTAACTAGCTACAGATGCGACAATATTCAATAGCAAACAAAATATTGAACTGCTTAGGATCCTGAATGACAGATTTAATCTTGATACTGTGATCAACAAATATGGTTATGTAATGATTGAACTATGTAAGAGTCTTGATCTGAAGATTGTTAATGGTAGGTTCGGTGCTGACATTGGTAAAGGAAATTACTCCTATCATAAACAGAATGGCAAAAGTCTGGTTGATTACGTTTTGATGTCACCGGTTCCTGTGTCCAGAATTGTAGATTTTCAAGTTGGTTGGCATGACCCATGTTTGTCTGATGTTCATAGTCCTGTGGAAGTAACAATCAAAAACTGTACCGGTATCTCGATTTGTCATTTGTTTCACCAGGCTACTGCTGTCGGTCGACTTAAATGGCTGCCTGAATATGCTGAGATACGCTTGAATGAATATTCCTGAATATGCTGATAATATGCTTTACAATAGGTACGGATCATCCTTTTAATGCCGAAGATATTGCATACTTATCAGAGAAGCTTGATAATATACAGTATGATTCACTAGTGTGAATACAAAATCACTTGTGTGATATTTATCTGAATCCTGCAAAGCTGCTGAGTTTGATTAAGGATAAACCTTAATCTTCCTTAAAAAAAAGTGATAAACCTTTAAAATTGTGCTTCCCCCTCTCTCCCCATTTTGTCTCCCGCTCCCTTTATTTCGTCTTATGTGTCCGTTTTTTTTTTTTTTTTTTTTTGTCATTAATGTTAGCTCTTACACGAGCCTCGATCTTGTATACAAAAAAACCCAAAAACCTACATCAAGTAAGCCGTACAAGGACGGTAGGACTGGAACTATTGGTGGTAACGAGCCAATGTTTGACCAAGATTGTCATGCAAAAAAAGTCTCAATATCTCAAAATAAACTAAAAAAAAAAGTCAAATGAAAAAACTTTCACAGCGAGAGCTGAAATAAAAAACTATGCGAGATGAGACGCTACAAACAATTAATCTCTGCTAAATCTAATACCTTTTCCAAAGACCTGAATAAAGATTTGAGACAAACAAAGCAAAATAATCCTCAATCTTATTGGGAAGTACTGAATAGATCATGCTCACAGAAAGTGAATATTTGCAAGATATATTTGGATAATTTTGTTGAACATTTTAAGAAACTCAGTCAGAAGTCAAATGATAATGAATATGCTAATGATGAAAATTTTGATCCAAGGACCATTGATCATTCTGTGAATGAATTTATTAATGGTAACCTTTCTGCTGAAGAGGTTACCCAAATACCCAAACTCAAAAATAACAAGTCTTGTAGGATTGATAGCATTATTAACTAATTTTTCAAAAATTGCCCAGTTGCTGTAATCAAATTCAGTCAGGTTGTTTAATTTGGTTTTGAACTCAGGAATAGTTCCCAGTCACTGGTCCATAGATATAATAATACCATTGTATAAAAATAAAGGATCTATTGATGATCCAGAAAATTACTGTGGCATAATTATTTTGAGCTGTTGAGGCAAGCTGTTTACTGAAGCAATAAATGCTAGGCTATCAAATGACATAGAGGGATGAAGTATCTTATGTGATGAGCAGGCTGGGTTTAGAGAAGGGTTTAGTACCCTACACCACATACATTGCTTCAGAAAGTATTCACATTTTGTTGTGTTACAGCCTGAATTTAAAATGGACAGGTAGAGCTACATTCAATGTACGCCGCCCCCCATGCCAAATAAATAAATAACATATCCTCCAGCGCGTGACATTGCCGGAGAGCCTTCAGTTGTCGGAGCGCTGGAGCACCAAGATGCAAGAGTGCAGGACATGGAGACAGAATTGGGAGGGATCAGTGTACAATAATTAATTGATTAATTGTGTAATTAAAATAAATAAATAATAATAATCGGGAAAAAATTAATTTCTTAATCAATTGGCCAATAGCATACCTAATCCACCAGTGTTTCAACCGAATCTGTACAGTTTTGAAAATTAAGAGATTAATCGGAAAAAAAATAATTAATTAATCGATTAATTGATTAATCAATAGATCTAAAATACCCTTTACAGCCAAATCACTTGGTCATTATCATGTCCAAATATCAGCTTCCTAGCTCAAAAGGTGCCTGAGATATTGCCCAGATGAGAAGGAAAATAAATAAGTGATTAATAAATCGATAATAATTAAGTAATGAATCAATTAAGTGATTAATCAAAAAATAAAAAAATACAGTTTTTGCCAAAGTACTTGCTCACTATTGTGCCCAAATTTCAGCTTCCTAGCTCAAAGGATGGCTGGGATATTGCCCGGACAAACAAGAAAGAAAACAAGTACAGATACATTCAAAGTACACCGCCCCCATGCCAAATAATTAAATATTCTCCAGCGTGGCATTGCCGGGGTGCCTCTGGTACCCGGAAATACCGCCGTGCAGCTAATAGAGACTGTATTTGGAGGGAGAGGTGCACAATATTTGATTGATTAATTGCATAATTACAATCAATAAATATTATCATAAAATATTTTCTTAATCAATTGGCTAATAACATAACTAAACCACTAGTACTTCATCCGACGATGTAACTTTTAGAAATTTAATTAAATAAGGCATTAATAAAAAATAAAAAAATTAATGTATTAATCAAAAAATAATTAATCGATTAATTGATGAATCAATAAATCAAAAATACCCTTTACAGACAAATCACTTGGTCATTGTCATGTCCAAATATCAGCTTCCTAACTCAAAAGGTATGAGAAAGAAAATACAGACTTGGCATTTAATATGGAATATTTTTTTTGTGGGGGTGAACTTACTTTTCAAGATGTCTTAGAACCAAAAGTTCATTGGAATTATGTTGAAATTATTCTACATTTTGTTAATGTGACCTTTAAAAGAAACAAAAACCACATTTGACATTTCGAAACAAATAAATTGATCCTTGAAAGTGATGTAAACTGATATCGAACTCAATTCATGGATAGTACTGTGTTAAACTTCTGTACGTTTTCCAGAAGTATCTCTTTATTTTGCACATTAGCCAAAAAAAAATTCAACAAAAACAAAAGCTAAATTATGACTGGGATTACGGACAGTAAAATTACAGTTCAGTACTTCGTGTAACCCCCCATGAGCATTCAGGAGAGCACGTACACGTCGAGGCATGCTGTTCACGAGATTTGCCAAGGTTTGGACAGGAATCGCTTGCCATGCAGTGACAATAGCCTGCTGCAATTCACGCACAGAGGCCGGGACCGGGAGTATCCACCCGGCAGTCATTGACAACCCCTTGAAAGTTTGACGAAGATCCGTTCAGCCATCTCTGAGAAAAATGGCGACAGACAAACGGCTCTGTTATCGTCTACACGAATATATATATTGTAATTTTAAAAGTAATTTCTCCAACTTTAAGCATTATCATTACGTCACCATCATAATAAGCTCACTCCGACCCCTAGGGGGCTCCTGTGCACAGCACTTTTAAGTTTTGATTGGTGGGGTCACTTTGCTATCAGGTGGAGATACAAGTACAACTGTGAACCTGTTTCGTCCTACTTGGAAACGCTGCCCCTAACCTTTAATAACCAATGAGTGCAAAATAACAGGATAGGTTTGTGGCACAAAACAACGTCCAAAACACTGGAATCTTCATGCTTGAAAGGAAAAGAGAAACACAGAGTACAATGGAGGCCTGGAAGCAAATTGGTCAGAAAACATTTCCATTTAAGGACAGTACCTTAGCATTTTCTTTGCATATGACAATAAACATCATCCAGCATTCCATCACTCTGCACTCCATCACCGCACCTTCTATCATCCCGCCTTTTATCACTCGGCCTTCTATCACTCAGCCTTCTATCACTGCGCCTTCTATAACTCTGCCTTCTATCACTGCGCCTTCTATAACTCCGCCTTCTATCACTCGGCCTTCTATCACTCAGCCTTCTATCACTGCGCCTTATATAACTCTGCCTTCTATCACTGCGCCTTCTATAACTCCACCTTCTATCACTCCGCATTCTATCACCCCGCTAACTATCACATCGCCTTCTGTCACCCCGCCTTCTATCACTCCGCCTTCTATCACCCCACCAACTATCATGCCGCCTTCTAACATCCCGCCTTCTATGACTCCGCCTTCTATCACCCCGCCAACTATCACCCCGCCTTCTATCACCCCGCCTTCTATCACCCCGCCTTCGATCACCCCGCCAACTATCACCCCACCAACTATCACCCCGCCTTCTATCACCCAGCCTTCTATCACCAAGCCTTCTATCACCCAGCCTTCTATCACCCAGCCTTCTATCACCCAGCCTTCTATCACCCAGCCTTCTATCACCCAGCTTTCTATCACCCAGCTTTCTATCACCCAGCCTTCTATCACCCAGCCTTCTATCACCCAGCCTTCTATCACCCAGCCTTCTATCACCCAGCCTTCTATCACAAAACCTTCTATCACTAAGCCTTCTATCACCCAGCCTTCTATCACCCAGCCTTCTATCACTAAGCCTTCTATCACCCAGCCTTCTATCACCCAGCCTTCTATCACTAAGCCTTCTATCACTAAGCCTTCTATCACCCAGCCTTCTATCACCCAGCCTTCTATCACCCAGCCTTCTATCACCCAGCCTTCTATCACCCAGCCTTCTATCACCCAGCCTTCTATCACCCAGCCTTCTATCACCCAGCCTTTTATCATCCAGCCTTCTATCACCCAGCCTTCTATCACCCAGCCTTCTATCACCCCGCCCGCTATCACCCAGCCTTCTATCACTCCGCCCGCTATCACCAAGCCTTCTATCACCCAGCCTTCTATCACCCAGCCATCTATCACCCCGCCCGCTATCACCAAGCCTTCGATCACCCCGCCAGCTTTCACCCAGCCTTCTATCACCCCGCCCGCTTTCACCAAGCCTTCTATCACCCAGCCTTCTATCAGCCAGCCTTCTATCACCCCACCCGCTATCACCCCACCCGCTATCACCCAGCCCGCTATCACCCAGCCTTCTGTCACCCCGCCCGCTATCACCAAGCCCTCTATCACCCCGCCTTCTATCACCAGCCTTCTGTCAGCCTTCTATCACCCCGCCCGCTATCACCAAGCCTTCTATCACCTAGTCTTCTATCACCCAGCCTTCTATCACCCAGCCTTCTATCACTCAGCCTTCTATCACCCAGCCTTCTATCACCCAGCCTTCTATCACCCAGCCTTCTATCACCCAGCCTTCTATCACCCAGCCTTCTATCACCCCGCCCACTATCACCCCGCCCGCTATCACCAAGCCTTCTATCACCCAGCCTTCTATCACCCAGCCTTCTATCACCAGGCCTACTATCACCCCACCTGCTATCACCAAGCCTTCTATCACCCAGCCTTCTATCACCCCAGCCGCTATCACCAAGCCTTCTATCACCCAGCCTTCTATCACCCCGCCCGCTATCACCCCGCCCGCTATCACCAAGCCTTCTATCACCCAGCCTACTATAACCCCGCCTGCTATCACCACGCCTTCTATCACCCAGCCTTCTATCACCCCGCCTTCTATCACCCGGCCTACTATAACCCCGCCCGCTATCACCAAGCCTTCTATCACCCAGCCTTCTATCACCCAGCCTTCTATCACCGGCCTACTATAACCCCGCCCGCTATCACCAAGCCTTCTATCACCCTGCCTTGTTGGTACCTTGGCTCATTTTACACAATTAAAGTACCGATCTGCAGTTCAAATTGATACTTTGGTTCATTTTACACAAGTAAAGTACAGATCCTCAGTTTATATTGGTACCTTGGATCATTTTATATAATGAAGCACCAAACCTCAATTTAGATTGGAACACATTTTCCCTATCCAGGGAGGGGGGACACCCCCCACCCTCCCAGACCCTAACCTGCTATCCCAGAACGCACCCCCTTCCCCTACCTTCCCAGAACCCCACACCCCATTGGTCGGTTTGCTCCCTCGCACTGCAGATCCTTTCCACCCGATCACTTATTATTTTCTCAATGTTGGCAACTATCCAAATGGCTTACCCCGGAGTTGGTACAGGATGATTAGCAAAAGAAAGGATAGCACCCAGCGTCCGGTGTGGTGATAGCTCGGGCTCGAACCGTCATTTGGACGATGGGTGTGAGGGAGTCCCAGCACGTGACGAGGTGCACGTCACATAGCCAGCTCTGACTTTCCACCGAAGTACCGTCGCCTCAGCAACTTGCTTTATACACATCGTTAAAAGCAAATATTGACAGGTTTTTTTCACAATGTCGTAAAATTCCCTGAATTTATTGGGCAAAGACCCTTACAATAATTAATGACATGGGTTTTCTGGTGTGGTTCCTGCTCGAGTTTATGAAGAGCAAATAGTCGGAAACAGAATGCTGCCTCTCTCACTCCCCCCAAAAAACCAAAAAAACCCTGTGTAGCATTTGAAGCAACAACATATTCACTACCTATGTGCATATTTAAGAAATTGATCATGGTTAGATAGCTCAAATAGAGGCCTGAAGCATGAGGCCTATATCGTAACAAAGGCCCGTGATGCGATCGGTGTTAAAGGTGTTAGCTTGTGTTGATAACACCACCTAGTGTATGACTGTGGCATGACAATACGGTGCACATTTACTTCCGGAGTGACCTCCGGGCCGGGAGTGCCGGACGCGGAAGATGGATTGCTCGAACTACTAACGGCTCCGTGTCCTTTTATTCGAGCATCTGAAACATGGTGACAGAAGTGGCTTGATGCAAGTTACCCTATGACGGACTCCTTCAAGCACCACCGCGTGTACAAAAGTGAGCGAATACCTGTGATCTCCCACCACAATGTGCTGTGCTGAAACGCCTCGGGCATAGATAGGCCTTGATCAACATGGCTGCCAACATTCCACCCCCAGACACGATGAAAATGAGTGGTGACTGGAGCAGTAATTGGGACAATTCTAGAGCTGAATTTGAGGATTATTTACTCGCAACTGGTCTGAATGAGAAGCCAGAGGAGTGCAAGCGGCAACTCTGAGAAGGGTGATGGGCAGGGAATGTCATGTTTATAAGCACAACTTGAATCTCACAGCCGAGCAGGAGAAAGACGTGACGGCCATACTAATTGCGTTTGAGACGTACTTCAAGCCGGCAAGAAACGTGATTTTTGAACGATACGTGTTCGGCAGCTGTAAGCAAGAAGAGAGAGAATCGATTGACAATTTTGTTACGCGTCTCAGAGAGAAAACGGCATCTTGTGAATATGGCTTATTGAAGGACGAGCTGATTAGAGACAAAATCGTTCTCGGCATTGCTAATGAGAGTACACGCCGTCGCCTCCTGAGGGAACGGGATTTAACCCTAAACACAGCCATCGAGACATGCCGGGCAGCGGAGCTCACGGACATGCGGATGAAAACGATGGAGCAGGAAAGGCCGCTGATCGACAGTGTCAATGTCACAGCGAGGCCAACAGTACAGCAGGACCGGCTCTCCAAAAGCAACAAGGCAAAACGGCCACCCTCCCAGCATGTCGACAGACGACCGTGCCACGTGTAAATACTGTGGCAATGCACACAGACGAGGACGAGAACACTGGCCAGCCTATGGTAAGGCATGCAGGTTATGTGGCACGGCGAATCACTTTGCCAAAGTATGCTTTAAGAGCACGAGAAGGCCCACAGCAGGGCAGCTGCACAAGGTGGAAAATACAGAATCTGAAGAGGAAGATGATAACAGTGGCAATTTCATTTACACAAGCGAGTGCATCGGTGTTGTGAGGTCGAGAGGGAAAAAATGGTTCATCACACTACAACTGCATACCAAGTTACAGCAATGCCAGCTTGACTCTGGGGCAACGTGCAACGTAATGAGCCGTAAAGACAAGATGAATCTCGCACCGAAAGCGCGACTCTTACCAAGTAACACGAGACTGAAGTTGTATTCTGGCGAGTTGTTGAAGTCACTGGGACTTTTCAAAACAAAGTGTGTAATACGTGGACGAACACACAAGCTTGAGTTTGAAATTGTGGAGGTCAGTCAGAAACCCCTGTTGTCAGGCTCCACATGTGAGCACTTGGGACTGATGCACTTCACTGTCCCTGTTGAACTGCACAAAATGGAGCACCACCTGACTGGGCCTTTGACCAAACAACAGCTCATAAGCATGTACAACGATGTTTTCAATGGGCCAATAGAGTCAGTTCCAGGAGAAATACATTTTGAACTGGACACCCAAATCCGTCCAGTCCAGTGCTCCCCACGCAATGTACCTGTGGCCATGAAGTCCGCCGTGAAGGCACAGCTGGACAGACATGAGGCAGATGGGCACATTACCACTGTGACCGATCCGACAGACTGGATAAGTAACATGGTCATAGTAAAAAAGCCTGAGAAGCTGAGAATTTGCATAGATCCAAAGTTTTTGAACCAAGCACTGCGAAGATCTCACTACCTCATGCCAACACTTGAAGATGTCTTATACAAATTACCAAAGGCACGGGTATTCTCACTCGTAGATGCACGTGATGCCGTTTTACAATGCAAGCTAGACGAGAAGAGCAGTTACATGACAACATTTTGGACTCCCTGGGACAGGAAACGGTGGCTCAAACTGCCTTTTGGAGTCTCCGTAGCACCAAAGGTGTACCAACGCAAGCAGCATGAGCTATTGGCTGGGCTAGATGGAGTAGAGCCCATTGCAGATGACATCCTCATTGTTGGCTGCGGGGATACAGATGACGAGGCAGATAATGACCATGATGCAAAGTTACTGGTGCTGATGGACCGCTGCAGGCACGTTAAACTCAGACTTGGCCTGAAGAAGCTGCAGTTCAAGGTAGCAAAGGTCCGTTTCCATGGACATGTACTGTCTTCAAATGGCCTGACGGCTGACCCCGAAAAGGTGAGAGCCATTCTGGAAATGTCACACCCAACAGATGGGAAGGCGGTCCAGCGTTTCATCGGCTTTGTGACCTACCTTGCCAAATTCATGCAACACCTCTCTGAGGTTTGTGAGCCGTTGAGGAGACTGCTGGACAAGGATGCGATATGGCATTGGCTACCACAAACACGATGCTGCAGTGCAGGAAATAAAGCGCCTGGTCACCACGATGCCTGTATTAAGGTACTATGACATCGCAAAGCCAGTCACTATACAAAGTGACAAGCCAAAATGGACTGGGGTGCTGACTCATGCAAGAGGGACAACCGGTCGCATTTGCATCAAGGGCGCTAACGCTGACGGAACAAAACTATGCACAAATCGAAAAAGAATGCCTGAGCATAGTGTTTGCCTGTCAACGCTTCCATCACGATCTGTATGGCCGGGAAGTGATCACGGCAGAGACTGATCACAAGCCGCTCATTGCCATTTTCAGCAAGCCTCTCCTAAGCGCACCTAAGCGGCTCCAGAGCATGCTGCTCACACTCCAGAACTACAGCCTCAGGGTTGTGTACAAGCCTGGGCCTAAAATGTATATCAGCGACATGCTAAGCAGGGCAACAGCAGCGGTCAGTACTTCCAATGTGGAACATGAGCGACACACAGTTTGTAGCATGCAGCAGGAGCAGTATGATGTGGAGCAGATCAATCAGGCAGATTAGCTGAACGTCACTGATCGACGCCTGCTTCAGATCAGACAGCACACAGACAGAGACGAATACCTGCAAGCACTAAAAGCTGTTGTCTTAGCCGGATGGCCTGACCAGAGAGAGGAGACATCTCTTGCTGTTAGAGATTATTGGCTATGCAGAGATGAAATCAGTGTGCAGAATGGCGTGCTGTTCAAAGGTCAGAGAGTTATCATACCGAAGTCTTTGTGCCCAGAGATGCTGGCACGAATCCACTCCAGCCACATTGGAGGGGAAGGATGCTACAGGCAATAGTCAGGTTCACTATGTTTTTTTCGTTCAAAATCATGGTAGATTAGCAAACCTATACATTTTTGGAAACGTTATTGCATGGAAAATCTGAAAATCAATGTTTACATTTGCAATTCCGACCAATTCGATTCGACCAATTCGACCAATCGACCAATTCGACCATTCGACCATTCGACCAATCGCTTCGATCGACCATTCGACAATTCGATCGATTCGATTCGATTCATCGAATTCGATTCGATCGACCATTCGACCAATTCGATTTGCCAATCAATTTGACCGACCTTTGCTTGTGTGGAATGGACTGTGAAAACGATGCGGACTATATTGTCGGATACGACACACAGGACAGTGATGACGAACTCTAAATGGCATATTCTGTAATCGTGTATGTTTGATGCCATTGACTGCCTGTGTATATTTTGTCATTGACTGCCTGTGTAGATGTGAAGTTATACTGACTGCATGTGTATATATGATTTTGCTGACTGCCTGTGTATGTTTGGTGATATGAATTATTGTGACACATTTTGATGTTATTAACTGCCTGTACAAAATGATAACATGTATTTGATTATGCAACTTATCGCGAATATAAAGACAGTATTTTGCAATTCAAAACCTTTGATTCGTGTCTTACCATTCCCCATAGCACTAATTTGATACTTTCATTGGATTCCTTGTCCCTGAAAATATAGGTTTAGTATATTTTAAAAAGTTTTTAGGGTAATTAGAGGCAGAAATAGAACAAAATATGTATTTTACAGTGGCCATTTTGAAAATCCAAAATGGCCGCCATACAGGTATCTCTCCAAATGTAAACATTGATTTTTAGTTTTCTTATGCTATAACCTTTCCAAAAATGTATAGGTTTGCTAATCTACCATGATTTTGAACGAAATATAATTTATTGACATAGTGAACCTGACTACAAGCACGCGATACTCTCTCCTGGCCAAACATGCAAGCAGAGATCAAAGACTTTGTCAGTAAATGTTCCGTGTGCAATGAATATGCACATGAGCAGCAAAAGGAGACGATGATGTCGCACGAGTTGCCCACACGGCCCTGGCAGATCATCAACATGGACTTATTCAAGTACATTGGGAAAGACTTCCTCCTGATGGTCTATCACTAATCTGACTTCTGGGAAATTGAGCTGCTCCCAGACCTGTCTGCTGAGACAACAATCCGGCGATGCAAGGCACAATTCGCACGTCACGGTCAACCGGACCGTGTGATCTCTGACAATGGGCCTCAATTTGCAGGCGAGCAATTCAGACGCTTTACCATCGAATGGGAATTCGAGCATCTCACATCCTCTCCACGACACCCAAAAGCCAATGGCAAAGCTGAGTCTGCCGTCAAAATCGTAAAGAACCTGTGCAAGAAAGCTACATGTGATGGCAATGACCACTGGAAGGCCATACTCCAGTGGAGGAACACACCGACGGAGGGCATGGATAGCAGCCCAGCGCAGTGCTTGATGTCAAGAAGGCTGAAAACACCTTTACCTGCGACCAACAAGTTGCTCGAGCCTTGTGTCGTGCCACGTGTTTTTGGAGAAACTGCGTCAAAAAAAGCAGATGTCCAAGCTCAGCTATGACAGGTCAGCCAGAGACTTACCTGAACTAAATGTTGGTGAGTACATCCGTATGAAACCGCTGCCTGGAGACCGAACTGGTCGCTGGAAAATAGGAACCTGCGTGCAACAGGTTGCCCCACGCTCCTATCTCGTGGATGTGGAGGGTGCCCTATATCGCCGCAATCGCGTGGACCTGAGAGTAGCTGAGTCAGCACCACCTCCCTGTTATGGACAGCCCTCGGATGGGCTAGCGGAGGAAAGGCACAACGGGAGCATCACAAGACCGGATGTGCAAAGTGAAGACAAAATTGCCATTGAGCCTCAGGGCTGCAATGCTAAGAAGAATTTGGTGAGAGTGAGCACACCAGCAGGGAGGACCTGCAGCACACCCTCAACACTGGCCATGGTCAAAGAGCCTCTCTCACACAGGAGCCCTGTTTTCTCCCGCAGTGTCAAACTGTCAAACAAACTGTCAAAAAACTGTCAAACTGTCAAACAGTCAAAAACTGTCTGTCAAACTGTCAAACCGCACTGTCAAAACCCCCAAACAGACTCGATCTGTGAACTGTAACAAGTAACAGCAAGGACATTTAGTTATTGATTTGATGTTATTGATTGGTTGAAATGTTCAGCTCCTGGCATAATCCTATGTTATAATTTAGCCAGAACATTGTTATGTTGTGTTACCAGTTTACATGTCTTTCGAAATTTCGGTAGAATAAATATGCATCACATGATATTAGTAATGTTGAAAAAGGGAGATGTTACAGGTGTTAGCTTGTGTTGATAACACCGCCTAGTGTATGACTGTGGCATGACAATACTGTGCACATGTACTTCCGGAGTGATCTCAGGCCCGGGAGTGCCGGACGCGGAACATGGATTGCTTGAACTACTAACGGCTCCGTGTCCTTTTATACGAGCGTCTGAAACAATCGGCTCCAACTTTTCGTTATTTGATCATTTTACTATCATCCCGAAGTCGCATTGGTCGTTTTACACTGAAGGGAAAAGTTGTAGGGAGGGCATAGTCAGGTTCACTATGTTAACAAATATAATTTCTTTCAAAATTTTGGGATTAGCAAACCTGTACATTTTTGGAATCTTCAGAGCATGGAGAATCTGAAAATCAATGTTGGCATTTGCACAGACACCTGCATGGCCGCCATTTTGGATTTTGAAAATGGCCGCCATAAAATACATATTTTGCGCGATCTCGGCTTCTAGTCAACCTAGAGACTTAATTAAATATGCTAATCCTATGTTTTCTGGGTCAAGGAATCCAATAAAGGCCTCAAAATAGTGCTCAGGATTATAGAAAAGCAACAAACAAAGGTAATTGAAAACCATTGTCTTTATATTTGTGATATAACTGTATTACATAATACATGATATTGCAAGTCCTTTGAAGTTATAGGTTGTTATAGGAAGTTATAGGTAGTATCAGATTGAACTATAAGTCCTATACACAGGATCTACGAGGTCTATACAGTTCAGGAATATGCTTTTACAGATCTTCATCACTGTCCTGAGTGTCATTTTCGCAAAGGTGTCTACGCAAATGTAAACATTAATTTTTGGATTCCTCATGCTCTGAATATTCCAAAAATGTATAGTTTTGCTAATCTACCAAAATTTTGAAGGAAAAAACATAGTGAACCTGACTAGCATGGTAATTGTGAATATGACCAATCCAAATAAGTATTTGGCTTCACATGAAACAATCATGCAAAAGCGGAATAAATGTTACACACAAACAGATGGACGAGCTAGCGTATTATTAATAAAATCATAAACATAAATATAAACAGTATCAATTTCCAAAATCATAATATATCTTAACAGCTGCAAAGATATCATGGCATATCTCAGATTTGAAAAATAACTTATGGAGAGATCGAAGCAGCGGTCGGCCATAGACACCACCCAGGTTCACTTTTTGTCCAATTGAAAAAATATAACTTTCCTGATTAGAGGTTTGGATTAATTTGAAGCAGCTTTTAATGAATTTTTCTCTCTCTGAGGATCGTTTACTGTGTTTGAGGGTGAGACAGACAGACGGTATTAGCCTATTATACATGTAAGCAGGGTAATAAATGCAGATGACTGCTTCTTCCAAATAAGTTATATTCATTCATTAAAGAAATGAGTGAATCCATGAGTAGAGGAAAAACAAAAATAAACTAGAAAGCATCTGAAAATGCAAAGTCCATCCTTGTCCGCTTTGTATTCAGACTTCTTCTTCTGCATGTTAAAAACTAGATGGTATTCATAGAATACTTACCCCACGCAGTCAACTTGGTGTGAGCCAACTCTTCTGTTTTTGAACGTTTCTTTTTTTTTTATCCAATATGGCTGCCAGACCACGTGAGCAATGACATCATACATTTATATTCTCTAAATAATTGTTGCATAGATCTAGTTCAATAAATTTAAAACTGATCAGACGAAGCGTTGTCCCTGTCGAATTATGACGTCGTAATTATGGCACCAATGACGTCATCGTTAACAACATTTGTTAACACGGCACATGAGCCACGTTTCAATTTTTTCCATAGAGCGGTTTTGGAGATATGGAGGTGCAACATTTTTCGTTTTTTCCCAAGATGGCGCCTGTACCACATGACCTATGACTTCATGATTATCACTAAAATATTCCAAAGGAGGAGGCGCTCCTATGGTGAAAATTTCGTGTCCATCAGACCAACAGTTGCTGAAAAAAAATTAATAATGATCAGATGGCTGTGTTGTATTTGTCGAATTATGACGTCATAACGAAGGCACTGATGACATCATCATTAACATATCTTATTCCCCATGGGGAGTCGGTGACAATAAGCCAGGTCTCAATTTTTTCCATGGAGTGGTTTCGGAGATATAGAGGTGCAACCTTTTTTCGATTTTTCCAAGATGGCGCCTGTACCACGTGACATATGACGTCATAATATTCATTAAAACATTATACAGGAGGAGGCCTCCTATGGTGAAAATTTCATGTCAATCGGACCAACGATTGCCGAGAAAATGAATTTTTAAAATGCAGACACGGCACATGTACGTACGTACCTGAATGCTTAACCCCGCTTTTCGCTTCGCAAAGGGTAATGATGAAAACAGCGAAAACTACTCAGTAGAGAGCATACCTCCGCCAGGTGAACAGTTTACACTTTGTATCCCAGAGTAGACCAGAAAATCACAATACAGAATCACATTTAATTAAAATCATCTGTCCACAACTTTTGAGACATCAAAATGTATCGTTTTTGGCCCCATCTCCCAATGGTGAAAAATCACTTTAAAATTATACTAGCCGGATCCGGATCTTCATCAAAATTGAATCGATTCTTCCTTGTCAGACACCCAATCTGTTGGCCAAGTTTCGTCCAAATCCGTCCCTAACGATTTGAGATATCCTGCTATACATCATTTTTGGCCTTATCTCCCAATGGTGAAGAATCACTTTAGAAATTCTAGTAGCCGGATCCGAATCCGGATCTTTACCAAAATCTAATAATTTCGTCTTTGTCACATACCCTGCTTATCACATTTCGTCTCTGCCAAATTTCGTCCGAATCCGTCCACAACTTTTTGAGATATCTTGTTCACAAACAGACAGACAAACAGACAGACAGGGGTGAAAACATAACCTCCATCCACCTTTGGTGGCAGAGGGAACAAATACAAACAGATGATTTTAGGCAATTTTGAAATTTTGACCTCAAAAGCAATATGCTTCAGTGACCCAATATGCAAACCCTGCTCAAATTTCAAGTCAATCGGATGCCTTTTCTGATTCATGTTCCGATTCGTGTTCAAAATATAGCATTTCATTTGAATCAAGTTGTTCCTCCATCATAAACTGGCGTTTGTGGATGGACGGACGGACAGACAGACATTAACCAAATTGCTTAACCCACTTTTCACTTTGCATGCACGGGGTAACTAGAACGGCACTCACTCGAGCACATACCTCCACCAGGCTGAACGGTTTACCATTTGTATCTTAATGACGGGCTGCATCTGGATCTGGATCCTGACCAAAATCTGATTGAGTCGTCCTTGTCACACACCCAACTTGTCCACCAAGTTTCGGCCAAATCCGTCAATAACTTTTTGAGATATCCTGCTCACAGACAAACAGACAGAGTGACAGACAGACAGACAGACAGACAGGGGTGACTTCTGTCCACCTTTGGTGGCGGAGGTAATGACTTGTTGCTCCACACAATGTGATTGAAAACTTTTCCAATACGAGATGGTATTTCTTAGAATACTTACCCTGCGCAGTCAACTTGGTGCGAGCGAACTCTTCCGTTTTTGAAAGGTTTTTTTCTTTGATCCATTATGGCTGCCAGACCACGTGAGCGATGACATCATAAATTTACATTCTCCAATATAATTGTTGTGTAGATCACGCTCAATCAATTTCAAACTGATCAGACTAAGTGTTGTCCCTGTCAAATAATGACGTCATAATTAAGGCACCAATGATGTCATCGCTAACACCGTTAAGGAGTTATTTACAATGCGTTATTTATCAATATTTTCCATAGAGCGGATTCGGAGATATAGAGGCACAACGTTTTTCGGTTTTTACAAGATGGCGCCTGTAACACGTGACCTATGACGTCATAATTGTCATTAAAATATTTCACAGGAAGAGACGCTCCTATGGTAAAAATTTTCGTGTCCATCAGACAAACAGTTGCAGAGAAAACAAAATTCATACTGATCGGATGAAGCGTTATACTTGTCTAATTATGACGTCATAACGTAGGCACCGATGACATCATCATTAACATATCTTATTTCCCATGGGGAGTACTTGACAATGAGCTTTGTTTCAATTTTTTCCATTGAGCCGTTTCGGAGATATATAAGTGTAACGTTTTTCCAAGATGGCGTCCGTACCATCAGACCAACCTTTGCCGAGAAAATGAATTTTAAGAATGCAGACACGCACGTACGTCACATGTACGCACGTACGCCAGCACCCGATTGCCTAAGCCCGCTTTTCGCTTCACGAGCGCAGGGTAATTCGGGTGGTAGTCGTGTAGGCAGAAAACCAGAGGAACCAATGTAAAATGACCCCTCCTTTGTAGTGTTCTTGGACCGTGAGAAGTCCCTGACACCCCGGTCCGTCCGGGAAAATGTGCTTCTCCTTTCCTGCTCACTCACGATTAACGTCACAAAAGGAACCCACGTCATAGCTCTGCACACAGGAACAATGGTCAGTGACGTGATCCCTCTTTTTCCTGTTCATCATGCTTTTCCGCTTTGACAACTACGTGTGTACGTGCACGTGTGCGTGCGTGCTTGCGTACTGTGTGCGTGCATGGACCCGTCTGTGCTCGCGTGTGAAATATCTGCACATGAAATGCGTACGTTCGTGTGAAATATGTATGCATATGAAATGCGTACGTGTGTGTGAAATATGTCTGCACATGAAATGCGTACGTGCGTGTGAAAAGTATATGCACATGAAATGCGTACGTGCGTGTGAAATATGGACGTGTATGAAATGTGTACATGCGTGTGAAATATGTATGCACATGACATGCTTACGTGCGTGTGAAATGCGTATGTGCATGTGAAATATGTATGCATGTGACATGCGTACTTGCGTGTCAAATATGTATGCACATGAAATGCATAGTGCGTGTGAAACAGGTATGCACATGAAATGCATACGTGCGTGTGAAATATGTATGCACATGAAATGCGTACGTGCGTGTAAAATATGTATGCACGTGACATGCGTAGTTGCGTGTGAAATGCGTATGTGCGTGTGAAATATGTATGCACATGAAATGCGTACGTGTGTGTGAAATATGTATGCACATGAAATGCGTACGTGCGTGTGAAATATGTATGCACATGACATGTGTACTAGCGGGTGAAATGCGTATGTGCGTGTGAAATATGTATGCATGTGACATGCGTACTTGCGTGTGAAATATGTATGCACATGAAATGCATAGTGCGTGTGAAACAGGTATGCACATGAAATGCGTACGTGCGTGTGAAATATGTATGCACATGAAATGCGTACGTGCGTGTAAAATATGTATGCACGTGACATGCGTAGTTGCGTGTGAAATGCGTATGTGCGTGTGAAATATGTATGCACATGAAATGCGTACGTGTGTGTGAAATATGTATGCACATGAAATGCGTACGTGTGTGTGAAAAGTGTATGCACATGAAATGCGTACGTGCGTGCGAAATATGGACGTGTATGAAATGTTTACATGTGTGTGAAATATGTATGCACATGAAATGCGTACATGCGTGTGAAATATGTGTACACATGAAATGCATAGTGCGTATGAAATATGTATGCACGTGACATGCGTACTTGCGTGTGAAATATGTATGCACATGAAATGCGTACGTGCGTGTTAAATATGTATGCATGTGACATGCGTACGTGCGTGTGAAATATGTATGCACATGACATGTGTACTAGCGGGTGAAATGCGTATGTGCGTGTGAAATATGTATGCATGTGACATGCGTACTTGCGTGTGAAATATGTATGCACATGAAATGCATAGTGCGTGTGAAATATGTATGCACGTGACATGCGTACTTGCGTGTGAAATATGTATGCACATGAAATGCGTACGTGCGTGTAAAATATGTATGCACGTGGCATGCGTACTTGCGTGTGAAATATGTATGTACGTGACATGCGTACTTGCGTGTGAAATATGTATGCACGTGACATGCATACTTGCGTGTGAAATGCGTACGTGCGTGTAAAATATGTATGCACGTGACATGCGTACTTGCGTGTGAAATGCGTATGTGCATGTGAAATATGTATGCACATGAAATGCGTACGTGTGTGTGAAATATGTATGCACATGAAATGCGTACGTGCATGTGAAAAGTGTATGCACATGAAATGCGTATGTGCGTCGTGAAATATGGACGTGTATGAAATGTGTACATGCGTGTAAAATATGTATGCACATGAAATGCGTACGTGCGTGTGAAATATGTATGCATGTGACATGCGTACTTGCGTGTGAAATGCGTACGTGCGTGTGAAATATGTATGCACATGAAATGCGTACGTGTGTGTGAAATATGTATGCACATGAAATGCGTACGTGCATGTGAAATGTGTATGCACATGAAATGCGTACGTGCGTCGTGAAATATGGGCGTGTATGAAATGTGTGCATGCGTGTAAAATATGTATGCACATGAAATGCGTACGTGCGTGTGAAATGTCTGCACATGAAATGCGTACGTGCGTGTAAAATATGTATGCACGTGGCATGCGTACTTGCGTGTGAAATATGTATGTACGTGACATGCGTACTTGCGTGTGAAATATGTATGCACGTGACATGCGTACTTGCGTGTGAAATGCGTACGTGCGTGTAAAATATGTATGCACGTGACATGCGTACTTGCGTGTGAAATGCGTACGTGCATGTGAAATATGTATGCACATGAAATGCGTACGTGTGTGTGAAATATGTATGCACATGAAATGCGTACGTGCATGTGAAAAGTGTATGCACATGAAATGCGTATGTGCGTCGTGAAATATGGACGTGTATGAAATGTGTACATGCGTGTAAAATATGTATGCACATGAAATGCGTACGTGCGTGTGAAATATGTATGCACGTGACATGCGTACTTGCGTGTGAAATGCGTACGTGTGTGTGAAACATGTATGCACATGAAATGCGTACGTGTGTGTGAAATATGTATGCACATGAAATGCGTACGTGCATGTGAAAAGTGTATGCACATGAAATGCGTACGTGCGTCGTGAAATATGGACGTGTATGAAATGTGTGCATGCGTGTAAAATATGTATGCACATGAAATGCGTACGTGCGTGTGAAATGTCTGCACATGAAATGCGTACGTGCGTGTGAAATATGTGTGCACATGAAATGCGTACGTGCGTGTGAAATATGTGTGCACATGAAATGCGTACTTGCTTGTGAAATATGTATGCACATGACATGCGTACGTGCATGTGAAATGCGTACGTGCATGTGAAATGCGTATGTGCGTGTGAAATATGTATGCACATGACATGCGTACTTGCGTGTGAAATATGTATACACTTGAAATGCATAGTGCGTATGAAATATGTATGCACGTGATATGCGTACTTGCGTGTGAAATATGTATGCACATAAAATGCGTAAGTGCGTGTGAAATATGTATGCACGTGACATGCGTACGTGCGTGTGAAATATGTATGCACATGAAATGCGTACGCGCGTGTGAAATATGTGTGCACATGAAATGCGTACGTGCGTGTGAAATATGTATGCACGTGACATGCGAACTTGCGTGTGAAATATGTATGCACATGACATGCGTCCGTGCATGTGAAATGGGTACGTGCGTGTGAAATGCGTATGTGCGTGTGAAAGATGTATGCATATAACATGCGTACTTGCGTGTGAAATATGTATACACATGAAATGCATAGTGCGTATGAAATATGTATGCACGTGACATGCGTACTTGCGTGTGAAATATGTATGCACATGAAATGCGTACATGCGTGTGAAATATGTATGCACTTGACATGCGTACTTGCGTGTGAAATATGTATGCACGTGAAATGCGTACGTGCGTGTGATATATGTATGCACGTGACATGCGAACTTGCGTGTGAAATATGTATGCACGTGACATGCGTACTTGCGTGTGAAATATATCTGCACATGAAATGCAGGCGTGCGTGTGAAATATGTATGCATGTAACATGCGAACTTGCGTGTGAAATGCGTACGTGCATGTAAAATATGTATGCACGTGACATGCGTACTTGCGTGTGAAATGCGTACGTGCGTGTGAAATATGTATGCACGTGAAATATGTACATGCGTGTGAAATATGTACGCTCGTGAAATGTGTACATCCGTGTGAAATATACAGGATGTTTAAAAAAGATTGATACAACTTTGATTTCCTGCCATGTCTTTGTTTTCTGACCTATACCGTTTTCCTTTTCAGAGTTTGGTGGTGTTATCATGGTATTTGTTCCCTGGGATTTCTAGCTCCGTAGTTCAACTATGCCATTGACAGTGGAGCAGAAGACAAAAGTGGTGGCTCTGTAGTATGAGACAAAATCAACAACCACAACTACATTTTCTGGGGGGCAGAACCACCTGAGGAGATCATTGAGAGGTACCTGAAAGGACCTAAGGTCACATGCTTCTGCACCTTCAATGCCAGATGGGAATGCTAGGGCCTTACTTGTTTGGGAATGACAACAGCAGGACGGTGACGATCAACGGTGAGCGCTACCGGGCTGTGCTCCAGAAGTTCCATAATGATCTGGCCCAAAAGGTCACCCCAAACCAGCTCAGCATGACCTGGCTTATGCAGGATGGTGCATCCCCGCATACAGCGGGTGACACCATCACTTTCCTGCAGCAGCTCTTCAGAAACCGCCTCGTTGCCCTGGGTACCGCTCTGTCTACGTTAACCGCCCTGCCTCACTGAATGATCTGAAACAGGAGGTGTCAGACCACCTCCAGGCAGTGCCACATGAGACCTACAGGAAAGTTGGACAGAAGTTTGGAGTCAGGATCAATGCCTGTCTGAACCGTGGAGGGGCACACATCGAGAACGTCAATTACAAGGATTTTGTGTGAATGCCAATTTCAGACCTCGGGCTCTCACTAACTCTAGCAGTGAGTTACTGCAATAGCAATCAGTAATAGAAAATACCATGTCATGAGCTTTCAAGAAATGTTTGGTTCACGTTCCTGAGGTTTCTGTTTCTTTGTAAATAAACGTTTAAAGTTGTATCATTCTTTTTGAAACACCCTGTGTATGCACGTGAAATGCGTACGTGCTGGCACAATCGTCTGTAATGTCGGACCCCAAAGATAAGCGTTCCCTCCCCTCCACCACCATCTCGTGTTTCAGGATCATTGATTAAAGTATCAATCAATTGATCAAATGAGACATCAATTAATCCATCACTTTGGAATCACATGAATCTTCCCTGCACACCGTGTGCTCCGAAGACCTTTGGTGAGTGAGACGTTGCGCACGCTTCACCATCTTGGAGCGAAATAAACGGAATATTCCGTCACAAGGAATTAATAGTCCCAGACGTGATGGATATCGCAATGGGTTATTACGTCACACAAGAGTCGGTGCGTATTTTTCCCGCTTTGGGAAAATACTTTATGGTCAAACTTGCGTCCAAGAAAAGCAAAGGCGAAGCGGCTATATTTGGAGAAAGGACAGGATGGACCAAAGGCTTACGAGGGCGGGAGCGGGGGTTTGGGGGGGGGGCGTGTTGGGGGGGAGGGGGGTGGGGGACGTGATGTCACGAGTAAATTATACTCACACCCTTGATGACCTTTTGGGGGCACTGGGTGTTCCGGAAAGCGAAGCTCCGAGGAACTCCGCGTCCGTGTGAAGGCGAAGTTACCGAGGATCGAGAGGCGTCGCCGCGAGGAATGTCCAAAGAAAAGGTTGATTGACTATGACGTCATCGCGCCCACAGTGAACAAATGGCGATGTTGTTCAAAGGATTTCACGCCGCCCTCCTATCATTCGCACTCTCGGTGAACCGACTCACTTGACAACCGAGGCCCATGCCATTTCCTCTCATAACTAGGTTATTCAAATAGGTTAACGAGTAACGATGATCGATATTAAGGAGTTCCATGACGTCACGTTGTGTGTCATCACTGTGATGGAGATATTAATTTATTTAACTCGTGGGTTCCACTTTTTTCCATTACACTACCTTATATTGCTTGACGCGTAACGTACACACCTGCATCATCACGTCACGACTATTAAACGTTAAAATATCGTTTTTTACAAGGTCGGTTCACCAACATCCGATGTTCATTGGATGCCACCTCGGAGAACATTTTTATTAGGTTTAATCGAAGTCGGACAGTCAGTGCAATCAATATCCACATTATTGGTGAGTATTCTTCTTCTTCTTGAACGTACCAATTATTCCCACGCTCTTGTAGTTGGTCCAAGTCTTTCACGAACCGGCTGGGTTGGCCTGACGTTCGACTAATTATGTATAATTATTGTCAAGGAAGGAATTTGTAATTGGTCCAGGATGCCGGCGATAGCTCGCCTACTCATCGTGAAGGACCCGTGGGATCTTTAACATCCAGTGACTAATACCGGCACATCGCGGTGAGTATCCATTTTAACGTATTTCTATCAGTTAGATGTATTTTTTAATTATGACTTTAAAATTCATGTCTGATGTGTACAAGTAAGTAGACACACGGGATGAGACAAGCGGTTTCGTGTGCGTGCCGTACCTATGGAACCTTTCATCCCGAGCGAACACCTGCACATTCTGCCACGACAGTCCTTTGGCCCATCTCGGACCGACGCTGCGATTTCAATGAGAACTTCACAGAAACCTTCCTTGTGCTCCAGGTCGTTCATGATGTTTGAGGTGTCCATTAACTCGTATTTTAACCCTTTGAGGACCACAAACATCTTCTTTTTTTTTTTTGTATACTGAATCGAGGCTCGTGAAAAAGCTAACATTTATTTCACAAACAAATCAACCAGACAAACAAAATATACAAAAAGAGGGAGCGGAAGACAAGATGGGGAGAGAAGGGGAAGCACACAACCGCAACATTTGAGAGCAGGGAGAAGTGTGGGAGGGAGAGGGCTTGGGGGCAGGAGGCGTGGGAGGGGGAGGGGGGGGGGGAGAGGTATAAAACACAAGGGGACCGAAATTAGCGGGGGTAGAAAAGATCAAGGTTTTGGATGGGGGAGGATAAGAGATGGTGGTGAACAGCTGTTTTAAAGACCTGGAGGGTGGAGTGGGATTGAAGAGAGTGAGGGAGTTTGTTCCAGAGGCGGGAGAAAAGAGGAATGAAGGAGTGAAGGTGAGCAGAAAGTCTTGATTTTGGCAGTTTAACCATAAGAGGGTTGCAGGCAGATCTTGTGCGACCTGTAGGAATATTTGGGGGACAGAGCCCAGAGAGGGCCGGGGGGGGCAAGGCCAGAGAGGAGTCGGTAGAAGACGGAAAGACCACCAACCTGCCTGTGGTGAGTGAGTGAAAGGCCCTTGGAGTTAGCTTCATCGCGGGAGATTCCAATGATTCTGAACGCTTTGGTTTCAACAGCGTGAAGACGGGCTAGGTGTGAGGCAGGAGCACCAGACCAGAGGGGAGAGCAGTATTCCATAGAGCTGCGGATGAAAGCCTTGTATGTGGTGAGGAGCTCAGGTGTGCCAAGGAAGGACTTCGCACGACGGAGGATGCCCAGTCGGCGACTGGCTTTGGAGGCCAGATTTGAAATGTGGTTTTCCCAGGAAAGATCATGGCAAATAGTGAGACCCAAAAGCTTGAGTGACAGAACTTCTTGGAGAGGATTATTCAAAAAGTGGATGGGAGGGTTTTCCAGTCGGTCTTTTCGGAGAGACATCGTAAGAGTGTTAGATTTATCAGGATTGAAAGACATGTTCCATTTGTTTGCCCAGTCTGTGATTTTGTCCAGGTCTGCAGAGAGTGAGGAGGCTGCAGACTGCCGATCTGAGGGATGAGGAATGGAGCGACAGAGAGTAGAGGCGTCAGCAAAGAGATAGAGAGGATTTTCAAGAGAGTCAGAGAGATCATTGATGAAGACTAGAAAAAGCACAGGGCCCAGAACACTACCTTGGGGAACTCAAGCCTGAACAGGAAGAGGAGATGAGAGAAACCCATTCAGGGCCACACGTTGACTACGACCAGAGAAGAAGTCCGCCAGCCATGCGTGGAGATTTCCATGGATACCAAAGGAGGAGAGTTTGGTGAGCAGAGCAGGGTGCCAGACCGTATCGAAGGCACGTGAAATGTCAAGGGAGACAGCTCTAATTTCCTGTTTGGTGTTGAGGACCTCCATCCATTGTTGAGAAAGCAGAAGCAGCATTTCCAGAGTAGAGTGACCAGGTCTGAAACCAAATTGATGATCAGAGATCAAGCCATTGGAGAGGAGGAAAGATTTCATATCTGAAGCAATGATGGATTCCATGACTTTGCTGATAATTGGGAGAAGGCTGATTGGTCTGTAGTTGCTGGGATCTGTTTTTGCACCTTTTTGTGCAAAGCGGTGATGTTGGCTGATTTCCAAGCAGATGGCAGATGACCTTGAGCAAAAGAGAGGGTGAAGAGAACAGAAAGAGGGAGTGAAAGAGCGGAAGAACATGATTTTAGGACCCGTGGGCTGATGCCGTCAGGACCAGTTGCAGAATCAGAGTCGAGGGTTGACAGAAACTTTTCCACCTTGTCAGGAGGAAAGGACACAGAGTCCAGGAGCAGCTGGGTACGACTGGGTACGGTGGGTACAGAGAGGGATGGGTTTGGGACACAAGATTTAGAGGCAAACACAGAGTTGAGGCATTCAGCTTTTTCACGTGCGGAGTCAGCCGTTAAGCCGTTTGAGGTGAGGGAGGGGATGGAGAGGGAACAAACACCAGAAACAGATTTGACCAGACGCCACCAGGATTTGGAAGAGGGAGACAGATGAGAGAGTTCGGTCTTGAGAACGGTGAGATATTGTTTCCTGGCTCTCCTGAGGGTGGACACACACTTGTTTCGGGCTTTGTGAAAGGAAATGAGATTTCCTTCCGTTGGATTTGCTTTCCAGGAGACGAAAGCAAGTTGTTTCAGGGCAACAGCCTCACCACAAGATTCCGTGTACCATGGACGGGAGGAAGGGTATGACAACTGAAGACGAGATGGGATAAATCTGTGCATGAGAGAGAGCAATTTACTTTGAAAGAATTCCCAGGATGAGTTGATGTCAGAGGCGGTAGAGATGGGAGACCAGTCCAGATGATTGATGGCTGCTTGAAGACCGTGCCAGTTGGCCTGAGTGAAATGCCAGACTCGTCGACGCTGAGGAGGCTCTCTGAGAATGGTCAGAGAGATGTCCACTTTGACAAGCACATGATCAGATGAGCCGATTGCAGCAGAAGAAGAGCAGCAGACATTTTCAGGGAAGTTTGTCATAACCAAATCCAGAAGAGAAGATGCTCCGTTGACTGAGATCCGGGTCGGGAAATTGACAGATTGTGTCAGTCCCAGTGAGTCGCAGAAGTCCTTTGCTGAAGATTTTCAGATATCAGTCCAATTTTATTATTAGTGTGGCTATCGACCAAATAAAACACTATATATATACCATATAAAACACTATATCTACCATATAAAACACCATATATACCATATAAAATACCATATATCTACCATATAAAACACCATATATACCATATACAACACCATATCTACCATATGAAACACCATAGCAACCATATAAAACACCATATCAACCATATGAAACACCATAGCAACCATATGAAACACCATATCAACCATATGAAACACCATATCAACCATATGAAACACCATATAAAACACCATATCTACCATATAGATCATACACCCACCATATAAAACACAATATATCTACCATATACAACACCATATGAAACACCATATCTACCATATAAAACACCATATGAAACACCATATCTACCATATATACCACCATATCTACCATATAAACACCTTATACACCACCATATCTACCATATAAAACACCACATATATCACCATATCAACCATATGAAACACCATATAAAACACCATATCTACCATATACAACACCATATGAAACACCATATCTACCATATAAAACACCATATATACCACCATATCTACCATATAAACACCTTATATACCACCATATCTACCATATAAAACACCATATATATCACCATATCAACCAGATGAAACACCATATAAAACACCATATCTACCATATAGAACACCATACATCTACCATATAAAACACCATATCTACCATATAAAACATCTTATATACCACCATATCTACCATATAAAACACCATATATACCAACATATCTACCATATAAAACATCTTATATACCACCAATCCACCATATCTGCCATATAAAACACCATATCTACCATGGAAAACACAATGTCAGTTTGTGTGTTTGTACAGACGCAGTTTCCCCATTGACTGGATCGAGCAACATTCAGACTGGGTGCGTTTTTTGTTCCAGTCCTTCATGAACCTGCTGACAATGCCTGATGTTCGACTGAAGGTGGCACAGGAATGTGGAATTATATTTTAACAAAATTAATACAAACATTACTTGCTAACTAAAGCATCAAACAAGCACAGTTGTTGGGCCGTCGATCGCGTTTTTAAAAGAACAATAAATAGGTACAAGGCGCAGGGAAGTAAAATTCGCTGCATGTGATGTGCAATGAGCACAGAGTAAAACGAATGTTCATTTACATCCGAAGGATGTCTAATAAATAAAGAAGATGTAAGCACGCCTGACACTAGGCCAAGGCTTCAGACTTTGGCATGCTCACGAGTCAAGCAGCCGCCATGTTGGGCCTTAGTGGGTGTAGCATGTGCTGGCGTCTTTGAGCACTGTGGTGTTTGTCTTGCGCGATTTTTCATTTCCCGTCTTGTCTGCGTGTCATTTTCCTTTCTCGTCTTTGTTCGTCCTGCGTTTTCGTTCGTCTTGTGGCGGGCACAAGGGGCAATAATTCCGCGCACCAGTGGGTGGCGCGAGTGCCCAGGCGGGGACCGATGGCACATGCCCCGCCCTTCGACCGATCGGCCACGCCCGGGGACTAGGCGTGGCCTCGGCACATATATGCGGGCTCTAAGCTCGAGCCCGCTCAGTGCTGCAGTTCGAGCTTTCAAAATAAAGACTCTTTTGGTTTTAACAAACGCGTTGTGGCCTACCTGTTTGGCAAGCAAGTTGTGTGTGCGCAGCACCACACTTCACTGGTGACCCCGATTGGTTCAGCCGTCGCTGACCACCGAACGCGCCATGGCCACCAACGCCGTCGCAGTAAAACTCCCAGAGTTTTGGGAAGCACAGGCCGATGTATGGTTCGTGCAGGCCGAAGCGCAATTTCAGCTTCGAGGCATAACGGCAGATGAGACCCGTTACTACCACGTGGTCGCCGCCCTCGGGCCCGGCACTGCCGCCCGAGTCGTGTCCATCCTGCGGCACCCGCCGGTCGACCACAAGTACGAGGCGCTCAAACGTCTCCTCATCGCCACGTTCGGCCTCACGGAGATCGAACGGGCCGACCGCCTCCTGGACCTTCCCGAACTCGGTGACACACGACCATCCGTGCGGATGGACTTTATGCTGTCGCTGCTGGGTGACCAAGCCCCGGATTTCTTATTCCGGGTGCTTTTCCTATGCCAGTGTCGGGGAAGTGGTGTGAGACTCAAGACTCCAATGATGTCATAGGTTTACAAAAGATCACAACTTTATTAACTGGTTGTTCACTTCATTCCAATACCAAATAATACCGTTTAACTCAATGGACCAGGTAACTCTATCCGCATAGTCCCTCTTTCGTGGCTGGAGCGCCGAACCCGTGGTACGCGTTCATTCCGTCGGGCAGGGCTTCTGAGGCTGAGTGCTCCCTTGGCTCAAAGTCTCTTCTGTTTATATCGGCAAACTTCAGTTAATCCTCTGTGCCCTGAAATCGTAATCCCTTCTCCGCTGCTTCTAATCCGTTCTCCGCAAACGTTACTCGGTCGCCTCACTGGCACCAGCTTGCTCTCCTCCCTGCTGGGAATTTGCTTCATCCTCTTTGCATCCCGATGAAAGACAATAGTACGGGCTTGGGAATGTGTGTTAGCCCGGGGTCGTGCTAAAGCTACACAACAGGACTCCCAGCTTCGACAGGGCGAGATGCATTCCTGACATTCTTACGACCACCTGCTCGTACCTTGGTTCGTTACCAGTTCCAACCAATGAGTTACACTGAGTTACACTTCCACAATTCCCTCATCTTTTTGTTTTTGTTTATATTAACCATTAATCTAAACATCAATACAAGTAAACAATCAATCACTGCAAGTAAACATCAATACAAGTATAAGTAACTAATCAATCACTGCAAGTAAACATCATTATAAGTATAAGTAAATAATCAATATCTACAAGTAAATATCAATACAAGTATTCAAACCATAACTTTGGTAATCAAATTCCCTTAGGCATACACCGTCATCCTGCAAGAATCACAAAACATTTCGTTGGTCATTGACTCCTTCCATATTGTTCAATCTATTGCATTTGCATCACAAATATCTTTTCAAAACAACACTTCACCATCACCAAGATACAACAATTTCACTTCATTTTCAAGTTTTGTAAAGCATCTGCACCATCTGGCAAAAACGTTTGCCTCCACACAAATGTTGACTTTGTTTGAAAGGAAGGGCTGATCACTTGTGTTTGAATCCAGGTATGAAACATTTTCTCCTAATGTCTTCATAGCACCGGCACTACTTCGTGTAGGATTTCGCTGTTGTGGTAACATTGCGGAGTCATAGACTGACCCTGCTCTCCATGTAGCATTCTTGCCACTTTTTGCTGTAAACCATAGTAATTCCTGAACAAGGCCTTCACCCAGTTGTAGTCGACTTGCCTCCTCCCTCATTGTGAGTGGGCAGCAAGTATTGGTGTGACGTTGATTGGCCAGCAAGATGTGGAACAGGGATGCCGGATGCATCCACAATGATGTTGGGACCATGGTGTTCAGGTCATCCATGGTCCATACCAGGAGTGGCCCGCAGTATCGTGCACAGCTGTTGTGAAAAGGCACAGCCATTGGTTTGCAGCTCCATGCTAGCTCCCCGGAAGTTGGTGAAGTAATAACATATGTCCCCGCATTTCACAGAGGTTGCAGGTAAGGTGTCGTTGTCCTGCAACTTCTGATGTGATGAATGTTCCAAGCCTTCGAACAAGAGTAAGTGATCGCCTTTCTTTCATATGTTGCAGTGTGATCCAGGCAAATGGTCACATAAATTTCCTTGGTGAAGGTAAGCATCCATCTCCAAGTTACACGGGAGAATGTCTTCATCATTCTTTGAGAAAGAGGATGTATGCCACGTTTAACTTCATTTTTTAGCCACAAATTTTCTTTCTCGAACTTCTTCCCAATTCCGTTAGCACCCCCTTCAAATGTGATCTCGTCTTATCCTTATGCTCAGTCACATCTGAATCTGCTTTCCACACACACTGAATCAGATAGGGTACATCTTACCATGAAATCAGCATAATCATGTATATCTTCCGACAGTTTCACATTCAACAATTTGTTGTTTTTCCTTAACACAAAAAAAGTTATATTCATTTATATGCGTCACACAAATAATATTCAATCAGGTATGTATTTTATTACTAAACTAAGAATAGCATCCACAATTGCTTTCAGGTTAATATAGTTCAAAAATTAACTCATGCAGGTATTTTAGCACTACTCTAAGAAAATAAATTGTATATGATTACAATCACAAACGGGAATATCTAATTCCCAACAACAATTTTCCCAAACCAACAAATTAAGCATAATGTATTATTACCATAATTCCTCTCCACTTTTTCTTTTCCCTTTTTTTTTCTTCTTCCTAACAGTGTGTCACTCGTGGTGATATGAGTTCACTGATATTGTAATTGACACAACTCATAACATTGTCATTATGCCATTATCTTAATTCTACTGTATTCATTTGCAACATCACTTGATTTAATCTTTTAAACTCAGTATTTATGTCGCCATAAAAGTCTTCCTTTTCTGGTTCCACATTTCTTTCCTCATTTGTCACTTCATGTGTTATCATCGTGTTGTTGGTTACCTTATTCAAACACACCGTCACTAAGGCTTTCAAGCAAGCCACCACTAAAACAATTGCCAATATAACTACTAAACCAACAAACAAGTCTGCTACTCCTTGTATATATTCATACCTATGACATAATTATATGTCGATGACATTCAACATTATATACCAAACTAACAAGCTTCCTAAAAGGTAAATAAAGAAAATCCCTTAATATGTAACATAATCAGATTATTTGTCTTACCCTGATCCCCCTATCTCCCGGGGTTGAACTCAATCCCCTGATCATGAGTGTAGTTGTGATACATTTTTCACTCATGTTGTATTAATATCAGCAGGTAATTGTATGTCATGTAGGCAAATAAATGTCACTATCCCAAGTAGGAATATCACATGTTGAAAATGTAATGTTTATCAATGCAAGGGGTGTTAAAATGTAATTCAAATGACTGTAAATCACGACTATCATTTATCTGCCACTGAATGTTCTGCTGGGCTGCTAGGTGCAGCCTCATTTTCTGTGGGATCGTCCACCTTAGCCCCATGTGCTTGTTTGCAATGAGGGGCATGAATCCAACTTTCTATTTTGGGTCCATATTTTTTCCTATTCTTATCAATCTCCTATGGTTTATCATTTCGTTCCAAGATACCGCAACCAAAGGTTTTAACCAAAGCTCTACCAAACTATTTCCAATTTGAACAAAAAATGCCAGTGAAACAATGATTCGAAGAATTAACTTCAAGGGGTCAATAAATTTATTCTATAGCCAGATCTAATTTTCCCATCCAATAGTTTGCCTTGCCACATGTCATATTATAACACTTTAATAAACCTTCGAAAAATGTTTCCCATCTCAACAAATTTCCTTTTTACAAATAGCCATGTGTAACTTACGTATTTAACTACAATTTCCTCTCAATTTGTTTGGCCTAACTGGCCGCAAAAGTGGCTGCCAGCATGCAGTACCGTTTTTTATCTACCAAGGAAGTGCTCGTCCACACAAGACCTCTACCAAAATGTTGTTTGTAAAAACAAATCTGGGATTTCTGATTACATGGATGCACACTCTCAGGACATTTTCAGGCTGCTGTTAACAATCCACTACGATAAATTAATTCCTTTACCCACAATCAAATAATTAGTACAAATTGAGGATATTATCCCTATCACATTCTTTTATAGATTCATTATGTTGGATCTAATTTTTCCCATAATTTCGCACTGGTGTAAGGAAGAACAATAGCTCTCATAAGTCTTAGTAATATCGTAGTTAATTTACCCAGCATCGAAGAATTTATTTACTATCCATTCTCATCTGTTAACCAGTGACTTTGTTTGAACTCCAGAACTCAAAACTCACAATAGTTCAAACCAGCAAAATTTCCTTTACTATTTTCCCATATCATCTATGCCTTATACCCACATCCATACATACAGCCCAATTTATATTCTGATAAAATTCAAGTTTATATATATATAAAATCCGTGAGCAGAGTACTCTGGGAAGTCAGTGTAAGACCTCTCCAAAATTTGGCTAATTTTGTACTCCCACATTTTTATGAAGCTCATATCCATAAATAGCTTTGATTCTCATATAAATTCTATCACAATGGAATCCCAAGATTACTTCCAATTTTTTTTTTACTATTAATGAATAGCTGCTCATAACTCAGCAATCAAATCTTTATTCTCCATCTCCCTTGACAAAAGTGATAATTTTCATAATCAAATTATATTTCTATTTTTTTTTATTTTACGAATTCTCTCGATATGCGATCCCATCCCCATGGAACTATCTATTTTTCAGACAAGGCACACTGTCGGTGTCAACAATCTTGTAAGATTGATACACAAAAACAAAAACACTGACACACAAAATACCCACACACACATGCATTATGCGTATTTGTTTGCGTTGGAACCCTTATTTACAGATCCGGATGGGTGTCAACTTTATTTCAATTTCTCAAAATTTGTCCTTCAATTTTATAAGCGCTAATACACAAATGGACCAAAAAGTTTATTCTTAGAAAACCCCTATGACGTCACATTGACATTACCCTTTCAGTTCCCACAATAATTTATCCAAATTTGACTACCCACCCATTTGTATGTCAGTCGACCACTGACCTATCAATCGTGCGGAACAATAGTCCGAAATTCCCACCTGATCATCATGTGACTCTTGTCACTTGGTTTGCCAAAAATTGCAAAGCAATTGTTCCAAACTTTGTAAATTTAAAATTTTGTGCCCAACATAAAAGATCCAATTTCGGCATTTGATCAATTAATTATCAATTTGCTTACAAGCAAAAGAAAAAATGAATAATTCTTGCTCCGAAAACTTTTCAGACCCGAGAATCATCGACAGTTATTCATGTTTGTCCAGTAATCTAATTTGTTGAGGCCAATCGTCATTTGGGATTTGTCGCATTGAAGGCCTAATCATTGTCTGAGGTATCGGTCAGCACTGGTACCCTTGATCTTGGTTTACCCTATGAACTTGTCTTCCTTTTGGTATACGGACATCCTCTTTTCCAATGTCCCATCCGTCCACACTTGAAACACCGGTTTCTGTCGTTGCCTGGTCTGTGCACCTGTGCACTTGTATTGCTGGGCTGCATCTCTACATCCCTGAGTTGCCACTGCAATCTCTCGTTATCTCCTGAAACACGAAAAAATTATCTGTACCGTCCTTTTTGGGGAGACAACTGGAAATCAGATGGGACAACTGTCACTTTCATTCCTAATTTCGAGGGCAGTTGTGCATTTGTCTCATCCACTGTATCCTGTATCCTTTTTATTTTAAGTTCTAGATCCGTTATTCGTTCTTGCTGTTCCCGTTGTCTGGATTCACCATCCCAAAGATGGAATGCAAGCCAGTCTACCATTAGATTCTGTCTCTTCCTGGCTTTCAATCTTTGTTCCAATCTTTCCAATCGACTTCGCTCAAATGTACCATCTCTTGGAAACTCCTCATCATGTCCCTTTGTCCACAAATACCAATTCTCGACCTGCCTTATAGCTTCGGCACCATAACGGTCATACATATGATGTGTACAAGTACCTTTTTGTGGAATCTCTGGTTGTCCTTGTGTATTCTTGCAGGCTCCAATTCCCATTCTGCCTTTTATCAAAGTAGCGTTGGATGTGTTGTAGTTTGTTCCTCTTAAGCTTCACTCGTACCTCCAGGAAGGATCTCTCCACCTGTTCAAACGGTGATTTCCAGAGAATCTCTCTCACCTGTGGCTTTTGCACAATCCAATCTCACAGATCAGTATTTGCAGATGAGCCAGAGGGTCAGTATGAAATGGGTGAATCCTCAGGTGTCCGCTCTGTTGAAGGGGAAATCACACAATGGTAACCGCACATATATATCTATATATAAACTCACCACCTTGCTCAATTTTCCAAGGTTGTCTTCACATTGATAATATCTCACAAAGATATCAAAGCTTCTTTCTTGAGACCGCATTTTCATCAATCAAACAATCAATATATTCAATTCAATTTATTCAGTTCAATTTATTCAGTTAAATTTATTCAATTAAATTTATTCAGTTCAATTTATTCAGTTAAATTTATTCAATTAAATTTATTCAGTTCAATTCAATTATTCAATTTCAATTAATTTATCAATATTCATCAATAAATCAAATTAATCATTTTGGATGACTCCTTGCATAAGCCCTTTCCCCAATGATGTCAGGACAGGTCCATCTATTGACTGAGATCGAAGCTCATCGGTCGTCACCTCTGGTTCATACCTCATGTCAATTGACGAATCACTGTTCTGTCCTAGGGTCATATCTGACCTATTTTTCCATTTTGCCTGGTCTTCACAAATTTTCTTTGCAACCACTAAAGGCAACTCATCCTTCATTCGTGAGACCGCCAAAATGGATGGCAGATATTAAAGTTCTTTGGGAAAAATATCTCATCATTTTTCTTTTAATAGTACCCAAATCTCTTGGCAATATAAATTTCGTAAGACTCCTGAAATAAGACTGTAAAATTCCTTCAATCATGCTAAATTTTGAAACTCCATCGCTTGTAACACCCAATTTATCCCATAGGGCTTGAAAGTTCTTTCCCAAGTTCATGCAATCATTCTGCATCTGAACCCTATGATATCATTCATAATAATCATCATGATTTTATAGTCATGGTCCTATCATAATCATCTATTTAAAACGAACATTTCCTTTATCACCACAGCTATGTGGTATAATCAACAATAGAATAAAACTGTACATAGCAACAGGCTACCTCATGGCCACTTAGTATGCCTATTGACAATAAGTCATAACAATATCGAATAATCATTGAACAATTAAAAAATCGCTTCCACTGCTCCAGCCGCAGTATTCGTCATTTTGTCTGCTCATCCGCGTGACCAAAACGAAATAAAGGGAGCTCAACCATTACACAGCGCTTTTAATGGCGCATGCCATAGGAACTCAACGCAATTTCGACTCAGCCAGAAAAACGAGCAAATTTTGCAGGATGTTAACTGGAATTAGCCATGAAAATATATACAAAATACACAAAAAATACACACCCACAAAAATAAACAACAAAACCCAAACAAACCCAAGGTCGACCATCTTACACAGTAAATTACATCATTTCAGCATCGTATTGATTGCTGAAATATTCCAGGGTTTATACACACCTTAAAAGAGGTATGCGTGGTGTTGCCCCCTCCCACTTTTAATTACTCATTAAATTACTCATTAAATTACTCATTAAATTACTCATTAAATTACTCATTAAATTACTCATTAAATTACTCATTAAATTACTCATTAAATTACTCATTAAATTACCCATTAAGTTACTCATTAAATTACTCATTAAATTAACTTACATAGTTTCAGCATTGTATTGATTGCTGAAATATTCCAGGGTTTATACACACCTTAAAAGAGGTATGCGTGGTGTTGCCCCCTCCCACGTTTATTCCAGGGTTTATACACACCTTAAAAGAGGTATGCGTGGTGTTGCCCCCTCCCACTTTTAATTAAATTACATCGTTTCAATTAACCATCGCTTCTACTGCTCCAGCCGCAGCATTCGTCACTTTGTCTGCTCATCCGCATGACCAAAACGAAATAAAGGGAGCTCAACCATTACACAGCGCTTTTAATGGCGCATGCCATAGGAACTCAACGCAATTTCGACTCGGCCAGAAAAACGAGCAAATTTTGCAGGATGTTAACTGGAATTAGCCGTGAAAATATATACAAAATACACAAAAATACACACCCACACAAATAAACAACATTTATTCCGTTCAACAGAACAAACATTTCCTATATCATGACATGCATGTCTTCAAAATTATATGACCAAGAGAAAAAGTAAAACTAATTAAAACTGCGGGCAGTGATGATCCGGGGACCATACCGCTCCATCCTGATTGGACGGGTGCATGCTAGAGTCGTTAACAACGACAGTCCAGATCCGATTGTTCAAAATTTCAACTCAATCGATCGAAAAATGAACGCAGGGATGCATTTTAAAGGTTTTCAAGAAATCCAACATGGCCGCCATGTCATAATTAGTATATGCATCCAATCAAGTGACCTACTATAATTGGTCAAGGTATCGAGCTCATCTGACCAACGGTTCGGCCTACAGGTCGATACCAAGTTCATGGCATGGCTCCCTGGTTTACCCCTGAACTCCACCTGATGAAAACTCGTGCTCGCCAACTTGAAAGACTCCGCAATAAAACGGGTCTCACAGTTCACTCCCAAGCCTACAAGGACCACCTACAACACTACAAAGATGCCATCTCCCGCGCCCGCTCTGCCTACTACTCTCAAATTATCCACTCTGGCTCCGGAAACCCAAAAGCACTCTTCTCGACAATAAACAAACTCCTCCGCCCCCTGAACACCACCACCCAGTCATTCACAGTAGACAACTGCATCTCCTTCCTCTCTTTCTTCCAACGCAAAATTGACAACATCGACAACAGCTTGACCACCGCCGCACCCGCTCCCCCTCCAACCACCTGCCCCCTCTTGTCCTGCCATCCCCTGTCTCGGTTCTCCCCAATCTCCCCTACTGACCTCTCTGAACTCCTCATAGGAATGAAAACTGCCACCTGCACTCTTGACCCCATCCCCTCCAGCTTTTTCAAAGCCTCCCTCCCTGCTCTCTCTCCACTTATCATTGCAACAATAAACTCCTCCCTGTCTACAGGCATCGTCCCACCTTCCCTCAAAATTGCTGCAGTTACCCCCATTCTAAAAAAACCTGGTCTAAACCCTGACACCCTAAACAACTTCAGACCCATCTCCAACCTACCCTTTCTGTCAAAAGTTTTGGAACGCGCTGTAGCCACTCAACTCAAACATCATCTCTCTGCCAATAACCTGTATGAAACATTCCAATCCGGATTCCGGTCCAACCACAGTACTGAAACTGCTCTCCTCAAAATCACCAACGACCTTCTCCTCTCCTCTGACGCTGGCAACCTCAACATTCTCGTCCTCCTCGACCTCAGCGCTGCCTTTGACACCATCGATCACACTATCCTCCTCACCCGACTTGAATCCACCTTTAACGTTACCGGCACTGCCCTCTCTTGGATTAAATCATACCTCTCTGACAGATGCCAGTTCATCTCCATCAATAACTGCAAATCCCCCACTGCTCCCCTCCCCCAAGGTGTCCCCCAAGGTTCAGTTCTTGGCCCCCTCCTCTTCATCCTTTACCTGTCCCCGCTCGGTCACTTAATCCGCCGTCATGGTCTCCAAATCCACTGCTTCGCCGATGACATCCAGCTTTTCATCTCCACCAAGTCCGTCTCCACCGACACCCACTCTATCCTGACAAACTGCATCACTGAAATAAAATCCTGGCTTCAAATCAACTTCCTCAAGCTTAACTGTGATAAATCTGAAATAATCATCATTGGCCCAAAAACGCTCACAAAATCCACCCATAACTTTGCCCTCAACATCGACGGTATCCCAGTATCCACCTCCCCTCACATCCGGAATCTTGGCGTCATCTTTGACCAAACCCTTTCCTTCGACAAATACACTAAACAGATCACAAAGTCAGCCTTCTTTCACCTGAAAAACATTGCCCGTCTCCGCTCATCCCTCTCCTCCACGGCTGCAGAAACCCTCATCCACGCCTTCATCACCTCCCGTCTGGACTACTGCAATAGCCTCCTCTATGGTTCACCCTCAAAAATCACCAATAAACTCCAATACATTCAGAACTCCGCTGCCCGTCTACTCACCCATTCCCGGACCCGTGACCACATCACCCCCGTCCTTTACAAGCTTCACTGGCTCCCCATCCCCCAGAGAATCCAGTACAAAATCCTCCTCTTGACATACAAAGCCCTCCATAACCTGGCCCCATCCTACCTGGCTGACCTCCTCTCCAGACACACTCCCACCCGCAACCTCCGCTCTGCTGGTACCAACCTCCTGACCCCCTCCATCCGGACCAAATTCAGATCCTGGGGGGACAGGGCCTTCTCCATCGCTGCTCCCACCCTCTGGAACTCACTACCTCACACCATCAGAGACTCCTCCTCACTCACCACATTCAAAACATCACTAAAGACCCACCTGTTCAACACTGCATTCAACATTCAACCCACAGCATTTAACCCCTGACTATCTCTTCTCCTTCTCCCTCCTTTTGCTTTAAATATTTCCCTATTGATTCTTGTCTTTTTGCAATTGTTGTTTTCATGTATTGTTATGCATTATGTTTGCCACTCTGTCAAAGCGCCTTTGGGCTTCTGGAAAAGCGCTATACAAAATAAATGAATTATTATTATTATTATTATTATCATCACAATATTAATTAAATAAAAGAAATGCAGAGTCAGCACTTTTTATTTATTTATTTTATTGGTGCGCCGTAGACTAATTAATCAAAAAATGAAAATTCAGCGAAAAAGAGCGTTCTTCACCTTAGGGTAGAGTATGTGTGCCAAGTTTCAACTCAATAGATCAAAAATGAAAGAGGAGATAGATTTTTTTTTTTTTTTTTAAAGATTTTCCCTAACTCCAACATGGCCGTCACAAAATATTTTTTTCTTAATCAATTGGCTCATAGCATAACCAATCTGCAAGTGCTTCATCCGAAGATGTATCTCTTAGGAATTTAATTAAATAAGTCATTTATAAAGTCAACGAATTGATTGATTAAATGATTAATCAATAAATCAAAATATCCTTGATAGCCACATCACTTCGTCATTGTAATGTCCCAATATCAGCTTCCTAACTCAAAAGGTGCCTGAGTTAATGGTCAGAAGAGAAAGAAATGTAATTAATTAAATAAGTACTTCATTAATCGCTAATAATGAAATAACTCCTGAATTTTCATCCGATTCACTTGACATTCGAATGGGATTTACATATCAGCCACCTAATTCAACCAACAACTATTTTTATTCAACATAGGCCAAAAGTCAACAACAATTTCAAAAATCCTTAATTTTCATTCGATTCACTTGACATTCGAATGGGATTTACATATCAGCCACCTAATTCAACCAACAACTATTTTTATTCAACATAGGCCAAAAGTCAACACCAATTTCAAAAATCCTTAATTTTCATTCGATTCACTTGACATTCGAATGGGATTTACATATCAGCCACCTAATTCAACCAACAACTATTTTTATTCAACATAGGCCAAAAGTCAACAACAATTTCAAAAATCCTTAATTTTCATTCGATTCACTTGACATTCGAATGGGATTTACATATCAGCCACCTAATTCAACCAACAACTATTTTTATTCAACATAGGCCAAAAGTCAACAACAATTTCAAAAATCCTTAATTTTCATTCGATTCACTTGACATTCGAATGGGATTTACATATCAGCCACCTAATTCAACCAACAACTATTTTTATTCAACATAGGCCAAAAGTCAACAACAATTTCAAAAATCCTTAATTTTCATTCGATTCACTTGACATTCGAATGGGATTTACATATCAGCCACCTAATTCAACCAAGAACTATTTTTATTCAACATAGGCCAAAAGTCAACAACAATTTCAAAAATCCTTAATTTTCATTCGATTCACTTGACATTCGAATGGGATTTACATATCAGCCACCTAATTCAACCAACAACTATTTTTATTCAACATAGGCCAAAAGTCAACAACAATTTCAAAAATCCTTAATTTTCATTCGATTCACTTGACATTCGAATGGGATTTACATATCAGCCACCTAATTCAACCAACAACTATTTTTATTCAACATAGGCCAAAAGTCAACAACAATTTCAAAAATCCTTAATTTTCATTCGATTCACTTGACATTCGAATGGGATTTACATATCAGCCACCTAATTCAACCAACAACTATTTTTATTCAACATAGGCCAAAAGTCAACAACAATTTCAAAAATCCTTAATTTTCATTCGATTCACTTGACCTTCGAATGGGATTTACATATCAGCCACCTAATTCAACCAACAACTATTTTTATTCAACATAGGCCAAAAGTCAACAACATTTTCAAAAATCCTTAATTTTCATTCGATTCACTTGACATTCGAATGGGATTTACATATCAGCCACCTAATTCAACCAACAACTATTTTTATTCAACATAGGCCAAAAGTCAACAACAATTTCAAAAATCCTTAATTTTCATTCAATTCACTTGACATTCGAATGGGATTTACATATCAGCCACCTAATTCAACCAACAACTATTTTTATTCAACATAGGCCAAAAGTCAACAACAATTTCAAAAATCCTTAATTTTCATTCGATTCACTTGACATTCGAATGGGATTTACATATCAGCCACCTAATTCAACCAACAACTATTTTTATTCAACATAGGCCAAAAGTCAACACCAATTTCAAAAATCCTTAATTTTCATTCGATTCACTTGACATTCGAATGGGATTTACATATCAGCCACCTAATTCAACCAACAACTATTTTTATTCAACATAGGCCAAAAGTCAACAACAATTTCAAAAATCCTTAATTTTCATTCGATTCACTTGACATTCGAATGGGATTTACATATCAGCCACCTAATTCAACCAACAACTATTTTTATTCAACATAGGCCAAAAGTCAACAACAATTTCAAAAATCCTTAATTTTCATTCGATTCACTTGACATTCGAATGGGATTTACATATCAGCCACCTAATTCAACCAACAACTATTTTTATTCAACATAGGCCAAAAGTCAACAACAATTTCAAAAATCCTTAATTTTCATTCGATTCACTTGACATTCGAATGGGATTTACATATCAGCCACCTAATTCAACCAACAACTATTTTTATTCAACATAGGCCAAAAGTCAACACCAATTTCAAAAATCCTTAAAATTTATTTATTTTTTACCTACCTCCACAGGTACGCCTCGCGCTGGGCGGTTCCAAAATAAGGGAACCCCGCACCCTGGCCATAGAGGCCGACAAGTTCTTCGCGGCTTGCGACACGCGGTCGAGTTACGGTGCTGTCGTCATGGATCCCGGGGCAGAGGCTACAGCATCCCTCGTGGCCGCTGCCGCGCCCCGCCCACCACCACCGCCGCCGAGAACACCGCAGCCACCGCCGCCCCCGCCGCCGCAAGCCTGGTGCTATTTCCACGCCAGGTTCGGCCACAAGGCTAAGAAGTGTTGCCCGCCATGCTCGTTTGACAAGTTGGGAAACGACCGGGCTGCGCTCGTTAGCGGCCCTGAGCGTCGGCCATTCCGGCAGCCTCCTATTCATCACGGACACCTTGTCCAGGCACCGTTTCCTCTGCGATATAGGAGCGCAGGTAAGCGTCATCCCCGCCTCCACGTCCAACAAGCGAATCGCGGGCAGGGGCCCGGCGTTGCTTGCCGCCAACGGTACACCCATCCACACGTTCGGGAAGCGCTGCCTCTCCCTGCGGTTCGGAGGGCAGCACTTTCAATGGTCGTTCATCACCGCCAGCGTGCCAATGGCACTGCTTGGTGCGGACTTCCTATGTGCAAATGGGTTGTTGGTCGACGTGAAGCGCAGACGGCTCGTCCAGGCCGAAACCTTTAGCTCGCTCGCTTGTTCGCTGAGCAGCTCGTTGAGCGGCTCACTGAGCGGCTCACCGAGCGGCTTGCCAAGCGGCTTGCTGGAGGGTTCCGTCCCGGCGAGTTTGGTTTGCACGATTCCGGCAGCAGACGACTTTACCCGCCTCCTCGCCAGTTTCCTGGCCCTCACGCGGCCCACCTTCTCAGCGGTGGCCGTTAAACATGGGGTGGAGCACCACATCCCCACGGTCGGGCCGCCGGTCTATGCCCGGGCACGCCGACTCGAGCCCACGAAGCTCGTGGTGGCGAAAGCGGAGTTCGCCACGCTGGAGCGGCTGGGGATCGTGCGGCACTCCAACAGTGCTTGGGCTTCTCCGCAGCACATCGTGCCGAAGCCCGGTGGGGGATGGCGGCCGTGCGGGGACTACCGCCAGCTCAACGATGCCACCACCCCCGACCGCTACCCGGTCCCACACATTCAGGACTTTTCCACCCGGTTGGCCAACATGACCGTGTTTTCTAAGGTGGACCTCATCCGGGGCTAACATTAGGTCCCCGTCCAACCGGACGACGGCCGTCATCACCCCTTTCGGCCTCTTCGAATTCCTAAGGATGCCCTTCGGGTTGAAGAATGCGGCTCAGGCATTCCAGCGGCTTATGGATAGCGTCTTGCACGACTTACCTTTCCTGTTTGTCTACCTGGACGACATCCTAGTCGCGAGCGCGTCCCGGGAGGAGCACCTGCTCCACCTCCGCACGCTTTTCGAATGCCTGGGCCAGCATGGCCTAATCATCAACCCCGCCAAATGCCGTTTCGGCGTCGCCACCATCGACTTCTTGGGGCACCGCATCACCGAGCACGGGGCCGTCCCTTTACCGGCCAAGGTGGAGGCGGTCAGGGATTTCCCACGGCCCCGCACGATCAAGGGTCTCCAGGAGTTCCTGGGCATGGTAAACTTTTACCACCGCTTCGTGCCCCACGTCGCCCAGCTCCTCCTCCCCTTGCATGAGGCCCTCCGGGGCAAGCCGGGCAAAGGTGACATCGCATGGTCGGAGCCGATGGCCACGGCGTTCGCAGGCGCAAAGCTGGCTCTGGCTGACGCCACCATGCTGGCACACCCGGCGCCCAATGCACCGATCGCCGTCACCTCCGACGCGTCGGACTACGCGGTGGGTGCGGTGCACGAGCAATGGGTGCGTGGTGCTTGGCAACCGCTGGCGTTTTTCAGCCGGCAGCTTCGCCCGCACGAACGCCGCTATAGCACCTTCGACCGCGAGTTTCTCGGGCTCCACCTGGCGGTCCGACACTTCCGCCATCTGCTGGAGGGCCGCCCGTTCACGGCCTTCGTTGACCACAAGCCCCTGGTGTTCGCGATGGCCAAGGTCGCCGAGCCATGGTCGGCACGGCAGCAGCGCCACCTCTCTGCCATTTCTGAGTACACGACGGACATCCGTCACGTGGCGGGTAAGGACAACCCGGTGGCGGATTGCCTTTCCCGGTCCGTCGTGCACGCGGTCCACCTCGGGGTCGACTATGCCCGGATGGCGGAGGCCCAGACCGCCGACCCCGGCATCCAGGCCTTCCGGACCGCCGTCACGGGCCTCCGCGTCACGGAGGTGCTGTTCGATGCCGCGGGCACGGCCCTCCTATGCGACGTCTCCCTCAGCCGTCCTCGCCCCATCGTGCCCACTGGCTGGCAGTGCCCAGTGTTCGACGCCATCCACGGCCTGTCCCACCCGGGCACGAAGGCATCCCAGAAGCTCGTCGCAGCGAAGTTCGTCTGGCATGGCCTCAGGAAGGACGTCCGTGACTGGGCCAGGCCGTGCCTCGCGTGCCAGCGCGCAAAGGTCCACCGCCACACCCAGGCACCGTTGGCCCCATTTACGGTGCCCGAGCGGCGGTTCGACCACGTGCATGTCGACTTGGTGGGACCTCTGCCCCCCTCACGAGGGTTCACCCACCTCCTCACCATGGTCGACCGCACCACACGGTGGCCGGAGGCCGTCCCATTGGCGGCGACGTCTGCGGCTGAGGTGGTGCAAGCCTTTATCGCCACTTGGGTTGCCCGGTTCGGTGCCCCCTCGGACATCTTGTCTGACCGCGGCCCCCAGTTCACCTCGGCGCTCTGGGCCGCGCTGGCGCAAGGACTCGGGGTGAAACTACACCGCACCACGGCCTACCACCCCCAGGCCAATGGCCTGTGCGAGCGCTTTCATCGCTCCATGAAGGCCGCGCTCCGGGCCAGCCTCTGCGACGGCGGCTGGGTCGACAGACTCCCCTGGGTCCTGCTGGGCCTCAGGACGGCGCCCAAGGACGACCTGCGCACGTCCTCGGCGGAGCTGGTCTTTGGGCAACCACTATGTGTACCGGGTGAATTTATCCCCGACTCCATGGCTCCTTGGTCCGCGGAGCAACAGTGCTCCGCCCTTCAGGAGACCACCCGGAGGTTCGCCCCAGTGCCAACGGCACACCACGGTTGCCCGCCTTCCCACGTCGCCCCGGAGCTTCGCACGGCAAAGTACGTGTTCATTCGGCACGACACCCACCGGGCACCGCTACGGCCCCCGTACGACGGGCCCTTCCGCGTGTTGGAGACCGGGGACAAATTTTTCACGGTCGACATCGGCGGTGCCCCAGATCGCATTTCCGTGGACCGCCTCAAGCCGGCCCACCTCGATCCGGACCACCCCCCGCCAGCAGCTCTACCTCCGCGTCGAGGCTGCCCCCCGGCGGTCGGACCCCGGCACCCCCGCCAGCAGCTCTGCCTCCGCGTCAAGGCCGCCCCCCGGCGGTCGGACCCCCAGCACCCCCCAGCCCCGCCACCCCCCAGCCCTGCACCCATCGCCAGGGGGCGTTTCGGCCGGGTCATCCGGCTTCCCCGCAAACTCACCCTTCAGGTGCACGGGAATTCTGGGGGGGCGCGTGTGGCGGGCACATGGGGCAATAATTCCGCGCACCAGTGGGTGGCGCAAGCGCCCAGGCGGGGACCGATGGCACATGCCCCGCCCTTCGACTGATCGGCCACGCCCGGGGACTAGGCGTGGCCTCGGCACATATATGCGGGCTCTAAGCTCGAGCCCGCTCAGTGCTGCAGTTCGAGCTTTCGAAATAAAGACTCTTTTGGTGTTAACAAACGTGTTGTGGCCTACCTCTTTGGCAAGCGAGTTGTGTGCGCAGCACCACACTTCAGTCTCTCCCTTCCCGCTTTTCCCCGGATTCCCTCCTAACCGGAGTCCTCACCCTCCAGGCAGGTTGTTCGTCTCTCCCTTCCTGCTTTTCCCCGGATTTCCTCCTAACCGGGGTCCTTACCCTCCAGGAAGGTAGTTACATTCACACCTCCCTACCACCACCTCGCTCCCTCTCCCCCACCCGTCATTCCTAGTGTTGTCCCCCACCCCTCCCCGGGACTTCGGCATGATGAATATGTGCCATAACTGCGTCCGGTTCGTATTGGCAAAGGAGGGAGCCACACCGCCAAGTGAGCTATTTGGTCGGTCAGTTTTTTTGGACGTGCTGAGGTTCAAGGCTGAGGATATTTTTTGCCTCATCTCCTTGGCCCGGGGGTTTGATGTGTCTTTCCAGACAGCAGGGGGACTTGCCGAGTTCTGGTTAAGGTGGACTGCTGCTCGATCAGCTGGGTCTCTGACTGACTGGGCGGTCGAGGCTCTCTCTGACCATGAGAGGGTCGTGACAGTCCGCCTCTAAAATGAAAGTGTCTCTGATTATGATGTCGAGTACTGGTTGTCTTGTTTTGTTGATGTTAAGTCCCCACGGCTTGGGAATATGGACGGGGACTCAGCAATATCGTGTTAAGTCCTGGGTCAAGGATGATGGCGCGGTCACCCACATCCATAATGGGATTCTTATTGGGATGGACCCTGGAGAACTTTACTATGCGAGTCAGCCAAAAGTATGCCGCAGATGCAGACAACTGGGTCACCCTGTATCTGGTTGCAAAGAACAGTTTTGTACCCAGTATGGCCAGTTGGCACATTTAAAGGGGCGCTGCATCTACCAGGTACAGTGCAACCTGTGTGGCGCAATGTGGCACACCATCCGCTCCTGCCCGCAGAGCTACGCAAGCAGGATATGTACAGGTGGGGGTAGGAGTATTGCTCCTGAAACAAGTCCAGGTGCTGTGGCTATGCCTATGGTGCCTGTTTCCTGTCTTCTCCCCCTGCCCCCACAGTGGTGGACAAGGAGGAGGAGGGAGAAAAAGCGGAAGACAGCAGTGTGGAGACTGACGGCCCCTTGCCTCAAGCGGCACTGAAGCTGTGTGTGGTGCTGCCATTCTTATCCCTCATCCCCACAGAGAAAGAGAAGGAGGATGCAGACTCTGTGTCCCCCAGCAGCAAAGGTCCTGGATGTGGTCATGTCGGGATCCAGGCCCACTGAGGTGGGAGGGGAGGACATGGTGGAAAAGGTCATCGCCCCGGTGGCCGGGTCGCTGCCGGGGGCTGAAAGTGATGGCTCCTCCTCCGAGGCCGCTATAGACACTGGTGAATGGATACAGCAAAATTGCTGGAGGGGCTATAAGTCCAAAAGACCGCCTCCCCTGGGCAAGACCCTATAGGGAATTTGTTGGTGGAAAATTGTAAAGAAACCTGTGGGGCATAGAGCCTCCCTGGCATTGGACGGCCCATCCAGGGCTGGGAAATCCCGGGAAGGGACATTTTGGACTGTGCAGAGGGGGGTTTCCCCAGGTATTCCCCTCTGTTCCTCCCCATTCCTGCTCTCGTTCTCTTCAGAGAAGCCCCACACTCCGTACTTTTGTTCCCCCTCCAGAGGCAGCGGAGGCCATGGGAATTCAGAGGGTGGACAAATGAGGATGTTTTCTTGTTTGTTGTTCTCTGGTTTTTGATGCCTCCTTTATTTGTTTTTGATTCTCCTTTCTTGACTTTGTTTCTGATTACGCTTTTGATGTATTAATTACCCTCACCAGAGGAGAGGGTATTGCAATTGAGTCCGTTTTTGTTTGTTTGTTTGTCTGCACAGAATAAATATGATTTTCTCTGCAACCGTTGGTCCGAATGACAGGAAATTTTCAACATCGGTGCAACTCCATCTTACTATAATTTACCAAATGTCGGTCTGTCCGTCCGTCCGTTCGCAGGTACCGCAAAAACGGCTGAATCGATCGCAACGATGTTTTGGGTGGGTAATCCTGGGATCCCCAGGAGTAAAATAAGCTACTGTGGCGGGCACAATGGTCAATAATTCCGTGCACCAGTGGGTGGCGTGAGCGTCCGGGCATGGAACTGAGATACATGCCCGCCTTTCGGCCGTTCGGCCACGCCCGGGGGCAAGGCGTGGCCTCGGGACATATATGCGGGCTTTAAGGTCGAGCCCGCCCAGTGCTGATGTGCGAGCTTGTAATAAAGTGCTTTAATTTTAACCACGCGTTGTGGCCTACCTTTCTGGCAATCGAGTCGTGTGTGCACAGCACCACACTATGGTATTTAGTTTTCCCAATTTCAGCTTTAGTCTGCAGCATTCTCAGGTTTGGACTCCCGCATAACATTCGCGTTTGCATGACGTTGATTGTGACGCGTGACGGATGTTTATATTGTTGCGGCTTTGAGGATTGCATTTTTTTGATTGTGTTGTATTGTATTGGAAATGGTGATGAACATTGTTTGGATATGGCCCCTCCTGCCTCCAGAGTTGTGTAAAGGTAAAAAGGGCGTCCCGGTAGTTATTCCATGAAACACCACATTGCAGGACCCGATAAAACCCTTGTTCAGTAGCTTATATCTTATTATGTGTTTTAGAGTAAGGCCTTGTCTTCCATTAGAATGACACTCCATTGCACCAAGTGAAAGAGATAGATTCCCTTCATTCCCATTCCCAAAAACCTCCATTTCCCCCTTTCGTCATTGCCAAGCCTCGATTGGCAATTACATCCCCTCCAAAGCCGCCATTGGCCACGAGGCAGGGTTGGGGAAGAAAGGCGGGCCCCCACCTCGTCAGAGAGGGGAGGAGTGAGTAAGCCCCACTCAACCAACCACAAACAAGGGGTTGGACTTCGAGAGGGTGTGGCAAGAAAGATCAAGGAGGTTCGCAAAGGTTGAGGGGCGGGGCATATATAACCCGCTGCGGGACGTTCCCCAAGCAGATGAGTTCTGAGTCTGAAAATAGACGACCTTCAGAGAGACAAGTGCACAAGGAGAGAAGGACGCGTCAGACGATTTGGGAGAAAGAAGGGGAGGACCCAAAAGAGCCCGAGACGTGGAGCGACAACCAGCCCCGGCCGCGTGCGGCGAGATACGCGTGCCGCCGTCGCCCTGCTCGCTCCCAGCCTGACGAGGCCCGGCTTGCTGTGCGCCCTGCCAAGCCTTCCAGCTTGTGGTCCGAGCTGAACATTCCTCCTTCCAGCCAATCCACTCTGCAATTCCCCGCGTGAGTCTGTGTCTTCGTTTGTTCTGTCCTGGGTATTAATTAAGCCTGTTAGATAAGCTAGTATTTTCCCTGTGTCTCTAAAAGCTTCTGTATATTATTTTATTATCTTTCCTTCTCCTTGGTTACTTTGAGCCTGTAAATAGTAATAAATAGTAATCGTATTTCAAACCTTTCTTTGCCTTCGTCTTCCTTTTCTTCACATCCGTCGTCTTAGTCTTTTCCCTCATTGAATAGCGGTGGCGCGATACGGCCAACGTTTGGGTAAATCGGGTTTAGTCGGGGAACAACTGTTCGGTCGCGGAGCCTCCGCTCGGCAAACGACATCCTTAACCGCGTACTGTAACAATATGAATCGTTTAAAAGAAAAAAAACCCTTCAATTTCTGATATTTTGCCATCGCCATATGCAGATTCGCCACGGACCCACGATCGATGTTTCTCGAGGTGAACGTACCCGTTTGTTTGCGAACAGGTACGTTTTTCGTGGAAGTCCTTCACGAACTTGCTGTCCATGTCTGACGTGCGACTGAAGGTGCTGCAGGAATGTGGAATTTATTGGTTTCATGCTTTAGCATTCACCGTATCTACATCGCCTGTTTGCTTCTGGCCTCCCACCCGTGCGTAGCACGGGTATTTCTCTAGTATAAGTAATAAACAATCCATAACAGACATACAGTGCCTTCAGAAAGTATTCACTCCACTTAACGTTTACACATTTTGTTGTGTTACAGCCCGAATTTAAAATTGATTAAATTGAGATTTTTTTGTCACCGATCTACACAAAATATCCCATAACGTCAGTGGATTTTTTTTTTTCCGGAATTTTTACAAAATAATTAAAAATGAAAAGCTAAAATGTCTTGAGTGAATAGGCATTCAGCCCCTTCGCTATGATGCTCCAAATTGAGCTCAGGTTCATCCAATTTCCTTTGATCATCCTTGAGATGTCTCTGCTAATTCAATTGATTGGACATGATCTATAAAGAAACACACCTTTCTATACAAGGACCCACAGTTGACAGTGCATGTCAGAACAAGATCCCACAGTTGACAGTGCATGTCAGACCAGAAACTCTACCATGAAGTCCGAGGAACTGTCAGTAGAACTCTGAGATAGAAGAAAGAGCACAGTGAGCTCCATCATTATGAAATGGAAAGAATATGAAACTATGCAGACTCTTCCTGGAGTTGAGCAACCGGCCTGCCGGAAATGGGAGAACCTGCCTGGAGGACTCAATGACCACTGACAGAACTACAGAGTTCCTTGGCTGAAATGGGAGAACCTGCCGGAAGGACACCAGTCTCAAGTTTTACCCATTTACCCCCCTCCCCTCCCCCCCCCTCCTCTCCTTCCATCCCCACCTCTCCATCTCTTCCACAGATCTACTGACGTCCCTGTTCTCTACTGTTGTTGTGCTTGTGTGCTTCCCTCTCTCCCCGTCTTGTCTCCCACTCCCTTTATTATATGTTTTATGAGTCCGTTTATGTTTTTTTGTGTTTAATGTGTTAGCTCTTACACGAGTTTCGACTTTGTGTATCCCAAAAAAAGAAAAAGAAAAAAGGAGAATCTGCTTCAGAGTGCAAAAGACCTCAGACTGCGATGAAGGTTTACATTCCAACAGGACAATGACCCCAAGCATACAGCCAAAGCAACACTGGAATGTCTTCAGAAGAAGGTGAAAGTCCTTGATTGGCCCAACCAAAGCCCAGACTTGAATCCCATTGAGAATCTGTTGAAAGACTTGAAGATTGCTGTTCACCGACGCTTCCCATCAAACTTGACAGAGCCTGAGCAAATCTGGGAGGACGAATGGGAGAAACTCCCCAAATCCAGATGTGCCAAGCTGATACAGACATACCCAAGAAGACCCGCAGATGTAATCACTGTCAAAGGCACTTCTATGAAGTATTGACTCAGGGGACTGAATCCATGTAAAGTACACCCCATGTAAAGTTTTGACTTTTTCAACATCTTTCAACATACAGTTATTTGATTTTCATTTCAACAATATTGAGAGATAAAGGTGATATAATATAACAAATATCATGAAACATTTACATTTTGTTGTCCATTGTATAATTTAAATAATCATAAATGCAAATTTCGCATGTGGAAAAAGTAAGTACACCCTTGGCTCTAATAGGTGGTATTGCCCCTTTTGGCAGAAATAACCTCAAGTAGGCGTTGCTTATAACTGTCTACCAGTCTCTGACATCGACTGGGAAAAAATTTTTCCCACTCCTCCATGCAGAATTCTTTCAGCTGTGCGATATTTGAGGGGTTTCTTGCATGCACAGCTCGTTTCAAATCCCCCCACAACATCTCGATGGGATTTAGATCCGGGCTTTGACTTGGCCATTCCAGAACCCTCCATTTCTTTCTTTTCAGCCATTCCTTTGTGAATTTACTGGTATGTTTAGGGTCATTGTCATGTTGCAAGGTCCACCTTCAGTTGAGCTTCAACTTTCCGACAGATGGCCTCACATTATCCTCAAGCACCCTCTGGTACAATGAAGAATTCATAGTGGATTATATAATGATGAGCTGCTCAGGCCCTGGTGCAGCAAAGCTGCCCCAAACCATAATATTTCCACCACCATGCTTCACAGTTGGTATCAGGTTCTTGTGGTCAAATGCTGTCTTTGGTTTTCGCCAAACATGTCTTCTGGTACTGTGGCCAAATAGTTCTACCTTTGACTCATCTGTCCAGAGCACATTGTTCCAGAAGTGCTGGTCTTTGCCTCGATGTTCATTGGCAAACTTTAGTCTTGTCCTGATGTTCTTTCTGGACAGCAAAGGTTTCCTCCTGGCACACCTCCCATGTAGATCAAATTTGTGCAACCTCTTTCTAATGGTAGATTCGTGCACTTTGACATCAACAGTGGCAAGAGCTACCTGTCGGTCCCGTGATGACATTTTGAGGTTCTTAGAGACTTCTTTCAGCATCTTGCGGTCTGCTCTCGGGCTGAACTTGCTGGGGCGGCCTGGCCTGAACAAGTTGGCAGTTGTTTGGAATCTTCTCCACTTGCAGATGATCTTCCGGACAGTCGAATGATTGATTTCAAATTGTTTGGAGATCTTTTTAAATCCCTTCCCCGACTCATAAGCATCTATAACCTTCTTTCTGAAGGCCTCAGAGAGCTCTTTTGATCTAGGCATGGTGACGCCGCACACTTCAACAACAAAGAGCTAACTAAACTAAATGTCTGAGGTTTAAATAATAGTCCTTGAGCCAACCGGCCATTTTTTGAAGTGAATGCTCCGGGGGGGGGGAGTAATTCTCATTATGATTTTCCATTAGACCAATGTCTCAAGTGTCAGAAAAGGTGTGATGGACATCTGAGAACGGTAGCTTAGTGCCCGGATGGACGCCATCTTTGAAACCACCCAGCTCGAAAATGCCCATTTGTTGGGGTACATTGTTGCACGTGTATCTGGACTTCTATACTAGCTATCGATGTGCGGTTGACGACTAAATATACGTCCGATGTGTACCGTCTAAATAAAAAAATAATATGAAGCATTTTGTTTTAGATTAATTATTATAAAAATCAATTATCGAAAAAAAATCATATATTTTTCAATATTTTATTATTAGACTTGTACTTTTTTTAGTGAAACAACACTGGTATGATTTTCCAAATTATGCATTGTGCTACACCGTTTATCTGTCTATAAAAATAACTCAAAAACTAAAACATATCATCCACCACGAGTGTACACAAAAAATATATGAAAAGGCATGCACTTTCCACAAACCGAAACTATGTCAGTTGGAATTTCCCGCCGATAATCAACCCACAGAACCCAGTGCCGAAAGTGACGTCAGTCTATTCTATATCTATATTCTATATTCTATATCTCAGTCTGAGATTTGTTGCGGTGACCTGATTAATTTCTGAGGGGGGGGGGGGGGGGGGGGTGGGTGGCTTAAGAACTAAGAGTGAACATGTTAGATGGCGCCACATACAACTCTATTATAGAGTTGTATTGTGGTGCCATCTAACATGTTCACTGACTTGGATGAGTATGTCTATGTAAGCTGGCGAGCTTTTCGGATATCGGAGTAATCTAACGTCAGTCTTTTTGTTCTTTCAGCTGAGATGGCCGGTGTCGAGGCGAAACGGGCGAAGATTGAACCTGAGTCCGGAACGTGCATCCTGTGCAGCAAGAAGTCGCCACTCTCTGAACTAAGCAAGGCAGCGGGCAACAGTTCTTGGAAGACATTGTGTGACGCAGCCGCAGTTAGAAACTTTTATCCAATTCTAAAGCTAGTCCAAGAAGGCGCAGTTGAACTTCCTAATATTCCAATATTATACCATAGGGCTTGTAGATCAGACTTCACTCACAAAAACCACTTTGCTACTTTGACCAATGCAGCTAGAAGTTCTTCAGTTGATACTGGCGATGCGGTGCGACGGCGATCATCACGGGAAGAGACAGGATCAACTTCAACGGTCTACGATGATAAATGCATTTTTTGCCAGCGTGCTTCAAAATTCATAAAAGGCAGTCGTACCCGTGAAACAGTTGTCTTGGCTGTTGAACTTCGAGCAGATAAGACAATAAGAGATGCTGCGACAGCTCGCAATGATGAGAGAGTTTTGGCATTGACTACACGAGATGTGGTTGCAGCTGAGGCTCACTACCACTTCTCCTGCTATAGAAACTACACACGGCCCCAAAAACCTCAAGTAGAAACTGACATTGAAGATAATATCGAGAAAAAAGAAATGATACGATGTATATTCAATTTCATTCGCACTGACTTGTTCTTGAACCCGAGGATTGTTCCAATAGTTGATGTTGCAACAGATATCCTGTCTTCAGATACATTTTCAGTTGATGTTCGTGACTCCATCAAGAAGAATCTGCAGCGCACATTACAAAGAGAGTTTGGAGAATCGCTCATCTTCTTCAATGTGAAACACCGTGTATACTTGATGCCCGATAATCTGACAAAGCGAGAGATTGCTGCAGAGTGCGTAAACCTGAAAGCAGAAGTGAAAGCATTTGAACGAACGGACGGTGAAAGTAACATTGTGCGTGCAGCTACTTCACTGCGACACCAGATCAAAGATGCTCATTACAATGAACGTTGGCCGCCTCAGCCAGCAGAACTCACTTCAGATTACGTGAAGATACCAGATTCTCTTCGTGTATTTCTGCATACTTTGATTTGCGGGAGTGGGGGTAGCTCTGCGCGTGCCGACACACTGGTATGGTCGATGGCTCAAGATATCATCAATGCTGTACACCGGGGTACCATCAGAACATCGAAGCATGTCCTACTTCCGTGGGTCATGAAAACGCTCACCGGTAATACAGAGGTCATCAGAATATTGAATCGACTCGGGCACGGATGTTCGTACACAGTTCTGGAAGAAATCGAGACAGCGCTATGCATAGACAAATTAGCAAGTGTGGAGAAAGATACAGTACCACTTCCGTCACATGTGCACCCTTCGGTCCCGACTGTATTAGCATTCGATAACATCGACAGGCTAGAGGAATCGCTGAGTGGTGGCGGAACATCGCATCGCGTCAACGGTATCATCGTCCAACCGAAGTCGCAGTCGTGTTTGCCGCCCCAACCTCCATCGGCAGTATCCAAAGCAGATAAGAAGCGATCTATCCCGTCATCCAGCGATTTAGTTCCAATATACAGCGGTGGGAAACGAGAGGGCCCACATGCAATCAAGCCTGCAGATCTTTCTGACACTCTTGCAGGCGCAACATCCCTTGCGCAGCGCCGAAATCACGTATGGATTATGACTCGCATGCTGGAACCATGCGACCAGACAATCAGTTCGTGGACTGGTTTCAACATCATGACTAGAGATCGTGTTCAGGTGACGGAAGATGTAGTTGGCTACCTGCCGACTATAAACGCGCCTGCCACAGATATGGCAACAGTGCAAGAAATCCTCAGAGAAGCTCTGAACATCATGTCATCACTTCAGCTTGAGCGTATACCGGTGGTGCTAGACCAGGCACTATTTGCTAAGGCGACCGAAATAGCATGGAAAGATGTCGATCGATATGGAAGAATCGTGCTCATGATGGGGAACTTCCATACCATCTGTAACTTCATGTCGAGCATTGGGAAAATGTTTGGAGATGCAGGCCTTCGGGATGTAGCTGTTGAGTCAGGAGTAATCGCTGAAGGTTCCATCAACAGGGTTCTGGAAGGCAAGCAATACAACCGTGCTGTGCGACTCCACAAGTTGATGTACGAGGCACTAATGCGCATCATTTGGAAGGGCTTCCAGGTGTGGATAGAAAGCAATCATCCTGACAAGGAACCCCAGATTCGAAGCACTGACCTCAAAATTCGCAGCATCAAGGAGGATGTTTGCCACGAGACTCTCGCTGCTGCTCTCGATGATGATTCATGTGTACAGAGCTTTGACATGTTCGCGAAATACCTACATTTTCTGCGAACCAAACATGGAGACCTGGCTCGCTTCTGGATGATGTATATTGATATGGTAGAGACCCTGCTGGGGTTGATTCGTGCGGATAGAGAAGGCGACTGGATGCTTCACTTGGCTTGTGTCAGAAGAGTGATCCCTTGGTGTTTCGCAATGAACAAGGTGAACTATGCTAGATATCTACCAGTGTACTATGCACAGATGACGCAACTCCACGAAACATGCCCCGAGTTGTACAGGCATTTCAATCAAGGCTACTTCTCCGTACAGCTTAGACCAGGGAATCCATTTGCCAGAATCGCTGTTGATCAGACAACAGAAGAAACAGTAAACAAAGATACGCAAACAGCTGGAGGAACACGAGGTTTTAGTCTTCGACAAGGGGCTGTGTCACGATACTATCTAACTGCAGAAAATCGGGCTACTGCACTGAGGCAACTACGAGAAACTATCCTTGTGAATGGCAGCGACACATCTCACGCCAAGCACCCTGACTTGTCTACTTCTCGCATCAAACGTGATGAGTCTGGCGTCACAGCTATCTGTGATCTACTGGAAAATGACTGGACCAATCCATTCGCCGATGATCCGTCATGTCTTCTCAGTATATCTACCGGAGCGGCTGCGAGGGAGGACGTTTCTAATGACCTACTCAACACCCTGCAAAAGGGGGAAGCGGCGTATCAAAGCTTCCAGAAACGTCTTGAAGAGGGAACAGGCTTTCATGACACATTGAACAAGCTAAACTTGAAGACCTTTGGTAAGATCAAGCAGAAAGTTGTGAAGGGCACAAACAAGGAGATCGTCCTGAGAGCTGACAGACAACTGTTTGCCACCATGATACTCATCGCCAAGACAAGGAACCTCGACATGCAACTTGTCCTTTGTCACCCACTAGGGCCGTTACCATGGTCTTTGGCAAACGTTGATGGGTCAATGAAAAAAACGAACAAAGCTGCACTTGCGAAACACATGGAAGGTCTTGTGGAACCAGCCGAGAACGTTGACAAGCGAAGTGCAACAATAATTGATGCGATGGCTCTCATACAAAAGATGCATGGCGAGAACGACACGTTCGAAGAACTATCTGACCGCATCCTTGCTGCAGCGCTTCACGCTGGTCAAGGCAGTGAGCGCATCGATGTTGTCTTTGACACATACACAGAAGAATCCATCAAAGCAGCTGAGCGTGTGAACCGCGGTTCAAATGAAGGCATCAGTTTCAGCGAGATCAGACCCGCACACAAAATCATGAACTGGCGGCGTCTCCTTGCTTGCAGCCAGACAAAGGAGAAACTGGTTGTGTTTCTGGCGGAGTCGTGGAAACATGAAACAAATCGCGAAAAGCTAGGCAACAGAACACTGTATGTCACCTGTGGTGAAAAATGTCTGGTACTGACCCGCGATAGGTGGAAGTTGGTGCAAGCACTCGAATGTAGCCACGAGGAAGCAGACACGCGTATGTTTCTCCACGCAAAGCACGCCGCTACCCACTACAAGACGATCATCTTAGTGGCAGATGACACCGACGTTCTGATCATCAGTCTTCATCTCAGCAGAACCATCGATAGTCAGCTCTTCATCAGACGAGGAACAAAGGTTCGAGTCAGAATGATCGACGTTGGAAAGTTGGCTGCGGTATTGGGGTCTGGAGTTTGCAGTGCATTGCCAGGGCTTCATGCATGGAGCGGGTGTGACACTGTGAGTGCTCTGGCTAGCCAAGGAAAGATAAAGGCTTTGAAGCTTGTGCAAGCGAATGAGCTGTATCTTCAAGCATTCACAGATCTGGGATCTTCGTGGAATGTACCAACAGACGTCTTCAATAGCATTCAGGCCTTCACGTGTCAGCTGTACGCCAAGAACACGAAGATCGTCGGTGTTAATTCGCTCCGTTATCACATGTTCTGTGCAAAGAAGGGCCAGATCGAATCTGGACAATTGCCGCCTTGTGAAGACTCCTTGATGCAGCATACGCTTAGGGCCAACTATCAGGCGGCTATCTGGCGACGCAGCCTTGAAAACCTACCAGACGTCCCAACACCATCAGCAGGACATGGTTGGGAACTCGATGATGGCGGTTCGCTCACAATCCGATGGATGGCGGGTCTACCAGCTCCAGATGTCGTCTTGAATCTCATCTCATGCACATGCAGAAGGACGTGTCGACCGTCAGATTGCTCCTGCATACTGAATGGGTTGAAGTGCACTGTTGTGTGTAAGCTGCAGGGATGCTCCAACATGGTGCAGGATGATGCTATCGTGGCTCAGGATGCCAATGACTCTGATGGCGACTCTGATGATTAACTTTGTGTGCACTGTATATTGTATAGCATATGTTGTTCTCTATTATAATGCAGGCCAAATTGCCTGAAAATCTTTATAGACAGATAAACGGTTTAGCAAAATGTATAATTTGGAAGATCATACCGGTGTTATTTGACTAAAACATGACATGTTCAATGATACCTCCGCTTGCTTATTAGGAATATACATCGTATGGTGTTAAAATCAGCTCCATACGTCTTTCCAAACTCTAGTAATGAATAATTAATATAATTGGCGGCCATTTTGAAATCCAAGATGGCCACCAAAGTGCAGATTTCCTATGTAACAATTTCCGCCTGCTTATTAGATATCGTATGGTGTTAAAATCCTCTCCGTACGACATTCCTAACTTGCGTTATCGTCAGAATAGATAATGCCAGCGGCGGCCTAAGTCATTTTATGCCTCTTTACATTTATTTGTTGTAAACTCGTGGTGGATGATATTGTGGCGGACACAAAAGCCCACTGGCGTGGTGACATCATTCCACGCACCGAGTGGGCGGTGGCCACGCCCGAGGGGTAGGCGTGGCCTCATGATATACCCCGGGCGACCAGCCCGGAGGAGTTTAGTGTTACAGTGTAGTCTTACAATAAAGACGTTTATATGTTACCGCTTGTCCGCTTCCTCCTTGCTCACAAGCAGCGCGCGTAACGCCGCGCTTTACTGGTGACCCTCGACGTTGGATCTGCCGGAGCGATCCTTCCACACGCGACGCCATCGCCATGGCCGCCTTCGTCAAACTTCCGGAATTTTGGGAGGCTCAGGCCGAAGTCTGGTTCGTCCAGGCCGAAGCCCAATTTCAGCTTCGGCACCTCACCGGCGATGACACGCGCTACTGCCACGTCGTCGCCTCCCTCGGGCCCGGCACGGCCGCTCGAGTTGTGTCCGTCCTTCGCCACCCACCGGACGGCCACAAGTACGAGGCACTCAAGCGGCTACTCCTAGCCACGTTCAGCCTCACGGACGACGCACGGGCCGACCGCCTCCTGGATCTCCCCGAGCTCGGTGAGACGCGCCCGTCGGTCCGAATGGACCATATGCTGTCACTGTTGGGCGACGAAGCCCCCGGTTCGCTATTCCGGGCGCTTTTCCGTCGCCAACTTCCAGCGCAGGTTCGCCTCGCGTTGGCCGGGACCGGGCTAACGGAACCCCGAGCATTGGCGGCCGAGGCGGACAAGTACTTCGCCGCTTCGGACACGCGGGCGAGCGTTGGCGTGGCCGTCACGGCCTTCGACGCTGATGTTCCACAGCATCATCTTCTACAGCACGCTGATGTTCCACAGCATCATCTTCTACAGCACGCTGATGTTCCACAGCATCATCTTCTACAGCACGCTGTGGTTCAGCAGCATGCTGATACGCACCTCGTGAACGCCGCCACGCCCCGCCCACCGCCGCGGCGAAAACCGCCACCGCGGGGAAACCCGTCGACTCCACCGGCCTGGCGGAGCCAGCCGCACTCCTCCAGCTCCACCACCTGGTGCTGGTTCCACGCCAAGTTCGGCCACGAAGCTCGGCGGTGTCATCCGCCGTGCTCCTTCAACGGGTCGGGAAACGCCCGGGCCGGCGCTCAATTGTGGCGATGAGCGCCGGCCGTTCGAGCAGCCTGCTGTTCATAACGGACACCTTCTCCGGGCGCCGTTACCTGTGCGACACGGGAGCACAGGTGAGTGTCATTCCCGCCGGCACGTCAGACAAGCACGCCGCGGGTGGGGGCCCCGCGCTGCTTGCCGCGAACGGGACGCCCATCCGTACGTACGGAAAACGCTGCCTCTCTCTGCGGTTTGGAGGGCAGGTTTTCCGATGGACGTTCGTCACCGCCGACGTGCCCATGGCACTGCTTGGCGCGGACTTCCTGTGCGCTAATGGGCTCCTGGTCGACGTCAAGCGCAGACGGCTTGTCCAGGCCGAGACGTTCAGCTCGCTCGCATGTGCGTTGCCCAGCTCAACGAGCGGCTTGCCAAGCGGCTTGCCGAACGATTCGGTTCCGGCCACGTTGGTCTGTACGCTTCCGGCAGCGGACGCATTCACCCGCCTCCTCGCCGGCTTCCCGGCCCTCACGCGGCCCACCTTCTCGGCGGGGGCCGTCAAGCACGGGGTGGCCCATCACATCCCCACCGTCGGGCCACCGGTCTACGCCCGGGCACGCCGCCTCGAGCCGACGAAGCTGGCGGTGGCAAAAGCGGAGTTCGCTACCCTGGAGCGACTCGGCATCGTTCGGCGCTCAGAGAGCGCTTGGGCGTCGCCGCTGCACATCGTGCCGAAGCCCGGCGGGGGATGGCGACCGTGCGGGGACTATCGCCGTCTCAATGACGCCACGACTCCCGACCGCTACCCCGTCCCCCACATTCAGGACTTTTCCGCCCGTTTGGCGGGCAGGTCCTTCTTCTCGAAGGTGGACCTCATACGCGGCTACCATTAGGTCCCCGTCAGGCCGGAGGACGTCCCGAAGACGGCGGTCAGGCACTTCCGCCATCTGCTCGAGGGCCGGGCGTTCACTGCCTTCGTCGACCACAAGCCGCTGATCTTCGCGATGGGCAAGGTCACCGAGCCGTGGTCGGCCCGGCAGCAGCGTCACCTCTCGGCCGTGTCCGAGTACACGACGGACATCCAGCACGTCGCGGGGAAGGACAACCCGGTGGCGGATTGCCTTTCCCGGGCCGTCGCCCACGCAGTCCACCTCGGCATCGACTATGCCCGGATGGCAGCGGACCAGGCCGCTGACCCCGACGTCCAGGCCTTGCGGACCGCCGTCACGGGCCTCCGCGTCACCGAGGTGCCGTTCGACGGCGCGGGCGCGGCTCTCTTGTGCGACGTCTCCCTCGGGCGTCCTCGCCCCATTGTGCCCGCGGGCTGGCAGCGCCAGGTGTTTGACGCCATCCACGGCCTGTCCCACCCGGGCGCGAGGGCCTCCCAAAGGCTGATCGCCGACAAGTTCGTCTGGCATGGCCTCCGGAAGGCCGTCCGCGGCTGGGCCAGGACGTGCCTCGCGTGCCAGCGCGCCAAGGTGCACCGGCACACCCAGGCCCCGTTGGCCCCGTTCACGGTGCCGGAACGCCGGTTTGACCACGTCCACATGGACCTGGTGGGACCTCTGCCCCCCTCGCGGGGTTTCACCTACGTCTTCACCATGGTGGACCGCACCACCCGGTGGCCGGAGGCCGTGCCCTTGGCGTCGACAACGGCGGCCGATGTCGCGCAGGCTTTCATCGCCACCTGGGTCGCCCGGTTCGGCGCCCCCTCAGACATCTCATCCGACCGCGGCCCCCAGTTCACCTCGGAGCTCTGGGGGGCGGTTGCGCAGGGGCTCGGGGTCCGGCTGCACCGAACCACGGCCTACCACCCCCAGGCTAACGGCCTGTGTGAGCGATTTCACCGCTCATTGAAGGCCGCGCTCCGGGCCACCCTCCGCAACGGCGGCTGGGTCGACAGGCTCCCCTGGGTCCTGCTGGGCCTCCGGACGGCGCCCAAGGAGGACCTGCGCGCATCCGCGGCGGAGTTGGTCTTCGGGCAACCGCTGCGGGTGCCGGGCGAGTTCCTCCCCGAATCCACGGCACCATGGTCCGCGGCACAGCAGCGCTCCGCTCTGCAAGAGACCGCCCAGAGGTTCGCCCCGGTGCCAACGGCATGCCACGGGCACCCACCGACGCACGTCGCCCCGGAGCTTCGCACGGCGGAGTACGTCTTCGTCCGCCACGATGCCCATCGGACACCACTGCGGCCCCCGTACGACGGGCCTTTCCGCGTGCTGGAGACCGGGGCGAAGCACTTCACCCTGGACATCGGCGGTACTCCTGACCGCGTTTCGGTAGACCGCCTCAAGCCGGCCCACCTCGATGTGGACCATCCACCGCCAGTGGCCCGACCCCCACGTCGGGGCCGCCCTCCTGCGGGCGGACCCCCGGCACCGCCCAGCCCCGCCGCCACGGCGCCCCCCGGTCCTGCACCCATCCCAGGGGCAGCCAGGGGCATCCCACCTGGTATCCCTGCACCCCGGACGCCGCCGATCGCCAGGGGGCGCTTCGGCCGGGTCATTCGTCTGCCCCGCAAACTGGCCCTCCAGGTGCGCGGGAATTCTGGGGGGGCGCGTGTGGCGGACACAAAAGCCCACTGGCGTGGTGACATCATTCCACGCACCGAGTGGGCGGTGGCCACGCCCGAGGGGTAGGCGTGGCCTCATGATATACCCCGGGCGACCAGCGCGGAGGAGTTTAGTGTTACAGTGTAGTCTTACAATAAAGACGTTTATATGTTACCGCTTGTCCGCTTCCTCCTTGCTCACAAGCAGCGCGCGTAACGCCGCGCTTTAATATGTTTTAGTTTTTGAGTTATTTTTATAGACAGATAAACGGTGTAGCACAATGCATAATTTGGAAAATCATACCAGTGTTGTTTCACTAAAAAAAGTACAAGTCTAATAATAAAATATTGAAAAATATATGATTTTTTTTCGATAATTGATTTTTATAATAATTAATCTAAAACAAAATGCTTCATATTATTTTTTATTTAGACGGTACACATCGGACGTATATTTAGTCGTCAACCGCACATCGATAGCTAGTATAGAAGTCCAGATACACGTGCAACAATGTACCCCACCAAATGGGCATTTTCGAGCTGGGTGGTTTCAAAGATGGCGTCCATCCGGGCACTAAGCTACCGTTCTCAGATGTCCATCACACCTTTTCTGATACTTGAGACATTGGTCTAATGGAAAATCATAATGAGAATTACTCCCCCCGCCAGAGCATTACTTTTGGTCTGGCTCAAGGACTAAAGACAGGTTCCTCCAAGATCCTCTCGAACGATGTTCTAATCATTTGCACCTGAGCTGGTGCACCTGATTCTAATTTTAGGTATTTGAAGTAGTGATAAATGTAGGGGTGTACTTACTTTTTCCACATGCGAAATTTGCATTTATGTTTATTTAAATTATACAATTGACTACAAAATGTAAATGTTTCATGATATTTGTTACATTATATCACCTTTATCTATCAATATTGTTGAAATGAAGATCAAATCGCTGTACGTTTAAATATGTTGAAAAAGTCAAAACTTTACATGGGGTGTACTTACTTTTTCACGTGACTGTATGTAAATTACATATTTCTGTATTTAATTTTTAATTATTTGTAAAATAAAAAAATGTAAAAGTTCCATTTTGACATTATAGGGTATTATGTGTAGATCAGTGACAAAAAAAATGTCAATTTAATCCATTATAAATTCAGGCTGCAACAACAAAATGTGAAAAAAGTCAAGCGATGTAAATACTTTATGAAAGCACTTTATCATGTGATCATGGCGAGAAAAATCAGACAGACAATGAGATTCATCATTCATGCATAAAGACTCATTTAAGTACCTTTTAAGCACCAGAGTCCAGGAGCAGCTGTGTTCGACTGGGTGAGGTGGGCACAGAGAGTAACGGGTTTGGGACACAATATTTTGAGGCAAACACAGAGTTGAGGCATTCAGCTTTTTCACGTGCAGAGTCAGCTGTGGAGCTGTTTGAGGTAAGGGAGGGGATGAAGGGGAACAAACACCAGAAACAGATTTGACAAGATGCCACCAGGATTTGGAGGAGGGAGACAGGTTTGAGAGTTCAGTCTTGAGAGTAGAGAGATATTGTTTCCTGGCTCTCCTGAGGGTGGACACACACTTGTTCCGAGCTTGGTGGAAGGAACTGAGATTGCCTTCAGTTGGATTTGCTTTTTAGGAGGTGAAGGCAAATTGTGTCAGGGCAACTGCCTCACCACAAGATTCCATGTACCATGGACTGGAGGAAGGGTATGACAACTGAAGACGAGATGGGATAAAGCTGTGCATGAGAGAGAGCAGTTTTCTTTGGAAGAATTCCCAGGAAGAGTTGATGTCAGAGGCGGTAGAGATGGGAGACCAATCCAGATGATTGACGGCTGCTTGAAGACCGTCCCAGTCGGCCTGATTGAAATGCCAGACTCGTCGGCGCTGAAGAGGCTCTCTGAGAATGGCCAGAGAGATGTCCACTTTGATCAGATGAACCAATTGGAGCAGAAGAAGAGCAGCAGACATTTGCAGGGAAGTTAGTCATAACCAAGTCTAGAAGAGCAGAGCGTTGACTGAGATCCGAATCGGGACATTGACAGATTGTGTTAGTCCCAGTTGGTCGCAGAAGTCCTTTAAATAATCTCATCTCTTCCGTTGAATAATCTCATCATTAAACGTGAGTACTCACACAATGTGACCACCTCTAATTTTATCCACCTTTCAAGGTAATACGATTGTCATCACGGTCATGACATCACAAAGTTTATTTTGAAGATGAATTACGCTAACACGGAGCGATATATTTAAAAATATGAGAGTGTTAGATATTGTCTGAATCTCAATATTCCCTTATGCTGAGATCGCGAGCGGGAATTGATCGGTCAAGATGGCATAATTGTTTTTATCCAACTACTGCTAAATTGAGGTTTTTGGAAGTGAAAAAAGGCGATTTGTGTTCTGCGGTGTTCAAGTATATCATTTATTTGGAAAACCACAACGGCAATCGGTGGAGAGCATACCTCCGCGAGGCTGAACAGGTTACGGTTTGTATCCACCGATAGGTCAGATCTGGATCCGGACGTGAACCAAAATATCATCGGCTTGTTCTTGTCACCTACCCAAATCATCCACCACATTTTGTCATAATCCGTCCATAACTTTTTCAGATATTGTGTTCACAGACAGACAGGGATGAAAACATAACCTCCGTCTACCTTTGGTGACAGAGGCAAAAGTAAAGATTTTAAAGACTGTGGAAAGAAAAGAAAACAAACTTTTTCGGAAGTTTACCACTGTTGATGCAGCGTCTTTTACACCACCTTATCTAACGCCTTACATTCGTTTTTCGTTCCTGGTGTTTGTGTCTTTTATGACATTCCTAAAAACAGTAAGTTTCCTGTTTGGAATTATTTTAAATTTTGTTTCACTGCCAGACAGACAGAGTGAAAAAGATTACCTTACTCATTCGTGCGCATGCGCGGTCTGGACGAGATACCGTACACTTTGCCAAATTCAGAACTGCAGATTCTTGTTCCATTTCATATTCCAATTCGTGTTAAAAATATCACATTCAATTGAAATTAAGTAGTTCAACAATCATAGACTGATGTGTGTAGACAGACAGACTGAACCAAACTAATTGGTTACCCCACTTTTCCCTCCGCGAGTGTGGGGTATCAAATAAAATTGAAATAAAACGTTGCAATGAAACTCCAGAGTGAGACAGAAAATCAAAGTACGTACCGCGTACAGACTCGGAGACGAGGTGTGGTTTAATGTAAGTACCGTATACGGACTCGGAGACGATGTGTGCTGGAAGTACCGCGTACGGACTCAGAGAGGGACTCTAACCGCTCCTCGTGCTGCAGGTACCACCTCCCACCCCTTCAACGCTGCTGTTGCTGTCCCCCCCCCCCATTTCAACACTGCTGTTGGTCTCCCCCCCCCATTTCAAATCTGCTGTTGGTGCCCCCCCTTCAACCCTGCTGTTGGTGTCTCCCCCCCCCACTTCGAACCTGCTATTGCACCCCCCCCCATTTCAACGCTGCTGTTGGTGTCCCCCCCCCCTTCAACCCTGCTGTTTGTGTCTCCCCCCCCCCCCACTTCGAACCTGATATTGCACTCCCCCCCCCCTCCCCCCATTTCAATTCAAACATTCAAACCCACTGTTGGTGTCCCCTCTCCCCTAAAACCCTGCTGCTGGTGTCCTCCCCCCTAAAACACGGTGCTGGTGTCCCGCCGCCCCCTTCAAATCTGCTCTTGGTGCCCCCCACTTCAACCCTGCTGTTGGCATCCCCCTCCCCCATAAAACCCGGCTGTTGGTGTCCTTTCCCCCATTCAACCCTGCTATTGGTGTCCCCCCCCCCCCCCTAGAGCCTTGCTGTTGGTGTCTCCCTCCCCTAAAACCCCGCCGTTGGTGTCCCCCCTAAAACCCCGCTGTTGGTGTCCCCCCTAAAACCCCGCCGTTGGTGTCCCCCCTAAAACCCCGCTGTTGGTGTCCCCCCTAAAACCCCGCTGTCGGTGTCCCCCCTAAAACCCCGCTGTCGGTGTCCCCTTCTCCACTCTCTACTTTTACTCGAGTTCTGTTGCGTCCTGATCCCTGATCAGTTCAATGTTCTCCCTCTTCCATGAGCCTTGACCTTGTATATAAATATAGGAGACGGTGGAAGCCGAGTGCTGACGTCATAGTAGTGGATAGACGTGTGTAACTGTGTAAGGAGCCTGTCCTGGTGTCCCCGAGTTTGCTTTTCAAACGTTTTCACTAAAAGTAAAAGTGTTGTTGGTATTTTATGGAATCCCCAGGAGAGTTACCTTGTTGTTATCACACTGGTTGTCAAAAATAAATAAAACCCGGCTGACTAATTAATTACCTTCAGGTATGGGGTAATCTGCCTCCCCTGCCTGGTCTGGGCTACATTTAATGAATGTGGATGTAAGATCCATCGGGTTAATGGGAACAATGGGGTTAAGTAGGAAAAAAAAAAACAAGTCAAATGAGGGAGTTTATGGGGTGTGCACACAACAGGGACGATTCCGAGGTCATATCCAAAGTGATGGATTTGACATCTAATTTATTGTGTTAATAATTGTGCCTTAAATTACTTACTTTCAAACAGGACATGGCGATGAAGGTGGGAGAGGGAAGAGGGAATGGGTAAGGGGGAGGGAATGCACACATTCAGGATCCAAGAATCTGAACGGACGTGCCAGCACGCACGCACTCATCTCACACACTGATGAATATTACATAGACATAGACTCGATGTTGGTGGATGAAAAATATATAACACATGCATACACACACACACACACACACACACATACACAAACACAAACACACATACATATACACACACATACATATACACATACATACATATACACATACACACACACACACACACACACATACGTAAACACACACACATACATATACACATACATATACACACACATACATATACAAATACACAAACACATACATATACACACACATACATATACACATACACAAACACACATACATATACACACACATACATACATATACACACACATACAAATACACACACGTACACACACACACACACACACACACACACACACGTATACACACACACACATACATATACACATACATATACACACACATACATATACAAATACACAAACACATACACACACATACATATACACATACACAAACACATACATATACACACACATACATATACACATACACAAACACACATACATACATATACACACACATACAAATACACACACGTACACACACACACACACACACACACACACACACACACACGTATACACACATACATATACACATACATATACACACACATACATATACAAATACACAAACACATACATATACACACACATACATATACACATACACAAACACATACATATACACACACATACATATACACATACACAAACACACATACATATACACACACATACATACATATACACACACATACAAATACACACACGTACATACACACACACACACACACACACACACACACACACACGATGTATTACATAGACTTAATGTTGGTGGATCAAAATATATAACGAACACACGTAGACACACACCAATAATGTACCTGCCAAGGAAAGGTGGTGGCAGCCTGATGGAACTCAATCAAGAGCACAGAGCGACGACTGAAGGATTAGCAGAGTACATGAAAAGCTCAACAGACTACCGAATACAATTTGTTTACAAGCATGAACACAACAAGCCAGAAAAGATATCTCTCACTCACCTTTAAAAAAATCTTCCAAAAACAGGTGCAGGTGGAAAATGTCACACTCCAAACGGAAACGGCAACAAATAAAGCCCCAACGATTGCAAAAAAAGACAAAAGAAAAATACAAGATGAAACACCAGCAAATATATAGTGACAACTGGGAGAAAGACAAAAGAGCAGGGAAATGTAAAAAAAAGAGTTGGACAGATTTGGGATAGACAAAGAAGGATCATTGGAATGGCTAAAAAGAGGTCAGCTCAACTGTGACGGAGAACAAGTCATTATTAATGCACAAGACCAAGGACACTACACCAATGTATTTAAAAAGATGGCGGGACTGAGTCAATCGGACAATATCGATGAGGTAAAATCAACTTTTCAGCACAGCCACTATGACCACCATCTTGGATATTACCCATGATACTTTACTCAGAACATTACGCAAATGGTCTCAAAATTACTAACATAATTCACGGAAATGTCATAAGGTGTCAGCTCTGTTTTTCTTGTTTCTGAGCAGTAGCGAAAAGTACGCGAGGTCGATTCCCCTACCCCCACCCCCACTCTGAGCAGGTAGAGTTAAGGCTGATGAACAAAATGGATTCACAGAGCAAAGAAGCCCAACGAATATTCCGTCTATAATTTGTCTCTAACAATGATCTTAAACAGTAAACACTGTTTCAAAAGCCTTCAGTAATGAATCGGAGAATTAGCTCCAGGAAACGAGCGTTTACAACATGTATAAGTTGAGAGCAGAAGAAGACGGGTATGCCTCCTGACTAACAGTTATAAAGACTACCAAAAAGTTAAATGAGTACTCACAATTCTCGGATCGACAAGTCCTTACATATACTGCATATACTTTTTGGATACATAGTCGAGGCTCGTGGAAGAGCGAATACAGTGAATGGATCAGGGTTTAACAGACAAAAACAGGACGCAAAACACGCACGCATGGGGTGGACACATGGATACAGAAGGAAACTCTCAGGAGGGAAAACTGGAAAATTGGAAGGACAGATTTGGGTGGGGTAAACGAGGGTAGAAAAGATCATGTTTGGGATTGGGTCTTCAATACCTGGAGGGAAGAATTGGATTGAAGAAGATGTGGAAGTTGATTCCATAGGCAGGAGAAAAGAGGAATGAAAGAGTGAAGGTGAGCAGAGAGTCTTGATTTTGGCAGTTTCACCAGAAGAAGGTTCCTGGCAGATCTTGTGCGACCTGTCGGAATGTTTGGGGGACAGAGCACAGACAGGGCTGGGGGGTGGGGGGGCTAGGCCAGAGAGGAGTCGGTAGAAGACAGAAAGACAACCTACCTGCCTGCGGTGAGAGAGTGAAAGGCCCTCACAATCAGCTTAATCACGGTCGAGAACACGGCCTTGGGGAACTCCAGCCTGAACAGGAAGGGGAGATGAGAGAAATCCATTCAGGGCCACAAGTTGACTACGACCAGAGAGGCAATCGGGAGATTCCAATGATTCTGAAAGCTTTGGTTTCAACAGCATGAAGCCGAGCTCGGTGTGAGGCAGGAGCACCAACCCAGAGGGGAGAGCAGTATTCCATTGAGCTGTGGATGAAATCCTTGTATGTGGTGAGGAGCTCAGGTGTGCCAAGGAAGGACTTCGCATGACGGAGGATGCCCAGTCGGCGACTGGCTTTGGAGGCCAGCTTGGAAATGTGGTTTTCCCAGGAAAGATCGTGGCAGATTGTGAGACCTAAGAGCTTGAGTGACAGAACTTCTTGGAGAGGATTGTTGAGAAAGTAGATGGGAGGGTTGTCCAGATGGTCTTTTCGGAGAGACTTAGTAAGAGTGTGAGATTTGTCAGGATTGAAAGACATGTTCCACTTGTTTGACCAGTCTGTGATTTTGTCCAGGTCTGCAGAGAGTGAGGAGTCTGCAGACTGCCGATCTGAGGGATGAGGTATGGAGTGACAGAGAGTGGAGTCATCAACAAAGAGATAGAGAGGATTTTCCAGAGAGTCGGAAAGATCATTGATGAAGACCAGAAAAAGCACAGGGCCCAGAACACTGCCTTGGGGAACTCCAGCCTGAACAGGAATTGGGAGATAAGAGAAATCCATTCAGGGCCACATGTTGACTACGACCAGAGAGGAAGTCCGCAAGCCATGCGTGGAGATTTCCATCGATACCATCGGAGGAGAGTTTGGTGAGCAGAGCGGGGTGCCAGACAGTATCGAAGGCACGTTATATATCATGGGAGACAGCTCTGATTTCCTGTTTGGCATTCAAGACCTCCATCCATTGTTGAGACAGCAGAAGCAGCATGTCCAGAGTAGAATGACCTGGTCTGAATCCAAATTGATGATCAGAGATCAAGGCATTGGAGAAGAGGAAGGATTTGATATCTGAAGCAATGATTGATTCCATGACTTTGCTGATAATTGGGAGCAGGCTGATTGGTCTGTAGTTGGAAGGGTCTGTTTTTAAACATTTTTTGTGTAAAGCGGTAATGTTGGCTGATTTCTAAGCTGATGGCAGATGACCTTTAGTAAAAGAGAGGGTGAAGAGAACAGAGAGAGGGTGTGAAAGAGCAGCAGAGCAGGATTTAAGACCCGTGGGCTGATGCCATGTGGTCCAGTTGCAGAATCAGAGTTGAGGGTTGACAGAAACTTCTCCACCTTGTTAGGAGAGAAGGATACAGAGTCCAGGAGCAGCTGGGTGCAACTGAATGCAGTGGGTACAGAGAGAGACGTGTTCGGGAGACAAGATTTTCAGGCAAACACAGAGTTGAGGCATTCAGCTTTTTCACGTGCGGAGTCAGCTGTGTAGCCGTTTGAGGTAATGGAGGGGATGGAGGGGGAAAAACACCAGAAACAGATTTGACAAGATGCCACCAGGATTTGTAAGAGGGAGACAGGTTTGAGAGTTCACTCTTGAGAGCAGAGAGATGTTGTTTCCTTGCTCTCCTGAGGGTACACAGACACTTGTCCCGGGCTTTGTGAAAGGAAATGAGATTTCCTTCCATTGGATTTGCCTTCCAGGAGGCGAAGGCAAGTTGTTTCAGGGCAACTGCCTCACCACAAGATTCCGTGTACCATGGACGGGAGGAAGGGCTGTCAGAGCTGTCTCCCTCGCCATATAACATGGCTTCGATACGGTCTGGCACCGCGCTCTGCTCACCAAACTCTCCTCCTATCTTATCCATGGAAATCTCCACACATGGCTTGCGTACTTCCTCTCTGGTCATAGTCAACGTGTGGTCCTGAATGGTTTTCTCTCATCTCCTCTTCCTGTTCAGGCTGGAATTCCCTCAGGGCCCTGTGCTTTTTCTGGTCTTCATCAATGATCTCACCGACTCCCAGGAAAATCCTCTCTATCTCTTTGCTGATGACGCCACTCTCCGCCATTCCATACCTCATCCCTCAGATCGGTAGTCTGCAGCCTCCTCACTCTCTGCAGACCTGGACAAAATCACAAACTGGTCAACCAAGTGGAACTTGTCTTTTAATGCTGACAAATCACACATCTCACTATGTCTCTCCTAAAAGACCGACTGGACAACCCTCCCATCTAATTTCTCAACAATCCTCTCCAAGACGTTCTGTCATTCAAGCTGTTGGGTCTCGCAATCTGCCATGATCTTTCGTGGGTAAACCACATTTCCAAGCTGGCCTCCAAAGCCAGTCGCCGACTGGGCATCCTCCGTCGTGTGAAGTCCTTCCTTGGCACACCTGAGCTCCTCACCACATACAACGCTTTCATCCGCAGCTCAATGGAATACTGTTCTGCCCTCTGGGCTGGTGCTCCTGCCTCACACATAGATTGGCTTCACGCTGTTGAAACCTAAGCTTTCAGAATCATTGGAATCTCCCGCGATGAAGCTAACTCTGAGGGCCTTTCACTCACTCACGGCAGGCAGGTTGGTGGTCTTTCTGTCTTCTACCGACTCCTCTCCGGCCTTGCTCCCCCAGCTCTGTCTGTGCTGTGTCCCCCAAATATTCCTACAGGTCACACAAGATCTGCCAGTAACCCTCTTCTGGTGAAACTGCCAAAATCAAGACTCTTTGCTCACCTTCAGTTCTTCATTCCTCTCTACTCCCACCTCTAGGACAAACTCCCTCACTCTCTTCAATCCCACTCCTCCCTCCAGGTCTTTAAAACAGCTGTTCACCACCATCTCTCATCTTCCCCCAACCAAAACCTTGATCTCTTCTAGCACCGTTAATTCACCCCAGATCCACTTTTTTTTTTGGAAATCCCGACTTCTTTCTTTCCTGGAAGTTCTAGCAGTGTCCATGTGTTCTATGCCTTTCTCACCCCCTTCCCCCCCTTCCCATGCCTCCTCCCCCCAAGCCCTCTCCCTCCCACGGATCTTCCGTTGTCCCTGTTCTCTGCTGTTGTACTTGCGTGCTTCCCTCTCTCTCCCCATCTTGTCTCCCGCTCCCTTTATTGTATGTTTTGTGTGTCCGTTTGTCCTTTTTTGTGATTGATGTTAGCTCATTCACGAGCCTCGATGTTGTATCCAAAAAAAAAATCAAAAAAATCCGGAAGAATCATGTACACTTGCCTCCTGAAGTTCATTACGTGTTTGACGCGATTGCTGCAACACCCGAGTGGATTCATTGAGATTCGGGAAACAATTTTACAATAACGAGACAGAACGGATAGGACTTTTTCGCCTGGCATGAACGGTGGTACATTGGATATTGTTATCTTGGTAGCTGGCGTATCCATAGGGATACCGTAATAAAATGACCCCCATTTATGGTTGGACCGGTACGACCGATGTCATGAACGAACTTTTCCTCTGACACAAACACTACAATCTTCTGGTTCATTTGTGATGCCGCCCGAACATTACCTTCTCCTATGTTGGATCCCACGGCAAGGATAATGTCCTCAGTCGGAGCTCCTTCAGGCGGAACGCATGTGAATGTATGCTTATGCGTTAAATTTTCGAACTCCTCGTAATGAGTGTGTATTCGCCATACCAGCGAATTTACCCCCCACTTGTCCGAACCAGACAAGAAGGTATCAAACCTAAATAAATCGACCTAAAATAAATTACAAACGTGCATTATAGTCACAAAAAGGCTTACAAAGCGTCGAAGCCGGTAGGCCACACCCAAAATGGGCCCACTCTCAATCCTCTCTCTCTCGAAGACAAAAGTGTAGAAAGGATGAAAACAAATGCCAAAACACACAGGATGGAAAAGGAGAGGGAGTATAGGGCAGGAGAGGAGAAAAACACACTGAGGACTCACCACAACACAGAGCAGTTGCACATGACCACCATCTTGCCACACCCAACACAGCCAGCAGGGGGCGAGAGAGAGAGAGAGAGACTTTTATGTGCTTTTATTATAAAAGTATCAAAACACACATGGAAGAACACCGCAAAATTTTTACAAGAAAAAGAAAGTTGTACAAGCAACAAGAATTTATATACATGTATATGTGGACATTGAGCGTAAGTATAATTTACAAAAACAAACTCAACACCTCATCTGTAAAACAATCGTCGTTCACACTGCCGAAACTTATCCGGGCCGACACTATTCCTTTGAAGCAAAACAGCACATTTTCATCTCTGCCACTCAATTTGATCTTTCTAGTTTTATATATTGCGAGTTTAGCAATTCCGCACAGAAAATTCAAGAAAGGGACCGCTGTCTTGTTCTTGGTGCTCCTTTCAATGCCATACACAAAAATGGCAACAGAAAAAACAAACTGAAATTTATAAAAGAGCTGTTGGAGGAAACAAAAAAGGGGTACCAATCTCTTACATTTCACAAAAGCATGGGTCACATTTTCAGCCTCTTCACAAAAAGGACAAACATTCAGTACAGAAGGATCAAACTTATTAAGTAAGTATTTGGTGACCAGGGCCTGATGAACTAGTCTCCAATTTAAGTCTCCGGTTCGACCTAAGGTTGGAGACCTATACATCTCTTTCCACACTGGAGATAGGAACGAATTAGCCGGGATAATCTCACCCCACCGATTTTTTAAAGGTTTTGTGAAACCCGGTATAAGCACCTCTTGGCATATCCCATAAATAACTTTTTTTCCCATCACATGGAACACACCGCAACCATCTGACTTTGAGAAGACACCCTGTTGTTTTTTTGAGGTGACTTGGAGCTCGGGGAAATAGAGACGAGAGTCCACCACTTCATATGCCCCAGTCCACCCGATATTTAATTCCGTGAAAGTTTTAATCACAACTCTCAAAACTTTGTCCACCATTCTAGATGACCGAACCCCCACTTTTGATGTGAGAGAACCGGTGGATAACCATCCATTTAGGGAAGGCTTCATCAGGTCTCGCACTCTGTTTATTCCATTACAGGTGAAGCAATGCATAAATGACCTGGAGGTTGAAATTTCAGGGAATAAAGGATTCAGAACCAATGGCTCATGCATATATTTTTTTGCATCGTAGGACACCTCTAATCGTTGTATTCCAAGGACTTGCCAGGCATTCAGAAGGCTCTGATGAAACTCGGGGAGCAGAGTCGTGTTGACATGCTGCAGGTCCATGAGGAAGAGCTCTCGGTCATACTTCAACCCATCTGCTTCCTGCAGCCAAGCGTTTGTGAGAGGCCGCCACGGGACACACTCACCATACAATAAACGCTTTATCGTCCACATGCGGAAAGCCATTATCCGACTCGGAACATGTATCAAGCTTTGGCCACCTGCATTTCGGGGTCTGCACACCGTATCTGGTCCAAGCCAATGGTGGCCTCCCCAGAAAAACTGAGTTAGAACCCTCTGAATGCCTGTGACCAAGTATCTCGGAGGTTGGAGGGGGATAACTTTATGCCAAATAAAAGGAACCACCAGGTTATTTATTATTGTCACCCTTGCCTTAAGCGATAGAAGGTGGTGCAACCGTTTCCATCTAGCCAGTTTCTGCTTAATTCTTTCCAAGAAACCCTCCCAATTTTTTTGTTCATATGCTTGGACTCCGAGAAATAACCCTAAATATTTAAACCCCTCTTTGTTCCACTGCATTCCTCCTGGTAACACAGGCAGAGCTGAGGAAGGTGGACTGGGGCCCACCCATAAGGCAACACTTTTGTTCCAATTTACTTTTGCCGTGGAGGCAAGCTCAAACTGGGACAGACATCGAAAGACCTCACCCACATCATTTTGGCTGGAAACAGCAACACAAATGTCATCCGCATAAGCTGAAGTAACCATTTTGTGTTTTTTTGTTAAGGAGACTCCTTCCACTGAGTTTCGGAGCGAAGCTAGTAAAGGTTCGACCGAGAGACTGTATAGCATTCCTGAAAGCGGGCAGCCCTGACGGATGCCTCGCTGAAAGGGAAAAGGGCAACATAAGCTGTTGTTTACCTTCAACAGACAGGATGCATTTTCATACAACAACTTAACATAGGAAACAAAATTTTGTCCAAAACCAGCTCTCTGTAGTACAGCAAACAAAAAAGAATGGTCAACACTGTCAAAAGCTTTTTCTTGATCTAAAAGAACCAAACCAAAACCATGAGATGTAGTACGACCGAGACTGATCAAGTCTCTCACCAAAAAAATGTTATCGTAAATAGAATGCTCAGGAACACAATAAGACTGATCAATATCAATCAAAAGGGGGATGACTTCCTTTAGACGTATCGCGAGCGCCTTCGACAATATTTTATAGTCCGTATTTAGGAGTGACACAGGCCGCCAATTTGTGGCGTCTTGCAAGTTCCCTTTTTTTGGAAGGAGACACAAAACTGACCTCCGGCAACTTAGTGGCAATTCACCTTGTTCAAGGCTATCATGAAAGATGTCAAGTAGAGTAGGGCCTAGAATGTCCCAAAAGGCCTTGTAAAACTCAACTGGGAGGCCGTCAAGTCCAGGGGCTTTCCCATCTTGAATTACTTTAAGAGCAACAGTAAGTTCTCCGAGAGAGATGCCAGGCTCCAGTTGTTGTCGCTGGTCTTCAGACAAAGATGGGAGCAGTTCAAACATCTCGTTTCTGTTTTCCTGGTTCACAGTTCTCAAGGCAAACAGCTTTGAATAAAAGTTTCGTAATTCATCTTTGATGTCACTTTGAGAAGACAGAAGCGCACCGGCAGAAGAGCGCAAAGCGTGAATTTGTTGAGGGGTCTTGGCTGTCTTTTCCAGGTTGAAAAAGGCTTTGTTTGGTTTGTCAAGTTGGATATTGTCCATTCGCAGTCGGACGAAAGCACCAGATGCACGCTCTCTCACCATTTCAGCCAGTAGTGTTCTTTTCTCTGACAACTGCTGGACATTTTCGTTGGACATTCCAGATTTCTGCTCACAATAAAGTATATCGTTTTTTAAGGCAGTTATCACACCGAGTGTGTTACAGGTATTATAACGACAGTATTGCTGGCAAAAACACTTAATTTGGGATTTTGTGCAATCCCACCATTGCCTTAAATTTAGGTAGGAAAACTTTTGCATTTCACATTCCTTCCATACCATTCTGAATGCTTCTTTGAAATGCTCACTTTGTAAAAGTTTGACATTGAAAGTCCAATATGCACTTCTACACACGTGATGAGGTAGGCCACATACAACAACAACCATGTGATGATCAGAAAAACCAGATGGCCTTATATATGAATTCTTGACAAGATTTACCTTATCATGGTTAACATAAATTCTATCCAAACGAGCCATTGTCAAAAGATTTCTTGCGGCACAAACCCACGTGTACTGCCGGATATTAGGGTTCTGTACCCGCCACACATCCACAAGTTGAAATTTTTTAACGAGCTGTGCCAAAGGCCTTGCACTCGGTGGATGAGGCTCAGGAGTGTTTCTATCAAGTTGAGGGTTGAGGGTACAGTTGTAGTCTCCCCCCAAGCAAACCAACATGGACAGGTCAATAGTGCTTAAAAAACCTGCTAACTTGTGAAGAAAAGCACTTCTTGCAGAGTTCGCACTAGGGCAGTATACATTAGTCGTGCAAATCTTTTGGTTACCGCTGACAAACTCCACAGATAGTAAATGGCCCTTGCAAATTTCTCTACATCTGATCTGCAACGGCTGGAGTCTAGGATGTAAGACTACTGCAACACCAGCCTTGGCATCAACAAAAGCACTGGAGAAAAAGTGACAACCTTTAAAGATTTTACGCCACTCAACCTCAGAAGACTGATTTGCATGCGTCTCTTGTAACATCAGCACATCAATTTTTTCATTCTGAAACATTTGAAACACCTGGAGGCGACGCACACAACTGCGACCACCATTGATGTTTAAGGATGCTACTTTTATCTCCACTCTGTTAACTATTCATAAAGTTCCTTGCCCGCTCGAGTTACACATTTTCTTAGCCTCTGGAATTGAGGTTCTGACATGTTAACCTGATAAGGTTCACGAATCATGTTCTTTGCAGTCAAAATAAAATCATGCAGATTCGGAAAGTAGTCTTTGATTTTTACATGTCTTTTCCTGAACGTTTCTTCAAGGAACTTGATAACATTTTCTTGAGAAACCATGGTGATGGTATTGTCATCACACGCCTCACTCTCTTGAGCACTTGAAGCACTAAAGAGTGGAGTAGAAGAGGTTTCATCAGAATCAAGTGCTTCATCTTGATCTGCATCTTTTCCCCCTATTTGCTGAACACTTAGTTTTGGAAACAGCAATTCTACAGGGTCAAGGACCTCCGCACTCTTTGCAGACCCTTCCAAATTTACCATATCCTCTGTGGCTATAAGTATGTCCCCCACCTCATCATCCCTTTCATTTTTATCTGTCAGGGAAGGGTTAACGTTATCCTCACAGTCGCAAGGACTTTCCCCTTTATCTATTTTTTCCTCACTAGCAGATCCAGCTGCTAACTCGTCTGAGCGAGTTTGGTTATCAGGACAAGGACTTACCACATCCTGAGAGGATCGACTATTTTCCGGGTCATACTCAATCTCAGCAAGTGGTGCCAGCGAATCTTCCTCATGTACACACACTTCCTGTACCATCTCCATTACCGCCAAGGAGTTTCCGGTGTAGGCCTCACCCTGGAGGTCCTGCGAACCTGACACGATCTGGATCTTATTTTGTTTTTCTTCGGAATCACAGGATTCATCACTTGAACGCTTCTGACCTTTTTTCCTGGTGTCCACTACGGATACTTCCATGGTATCGTCCGCACTGTCGTGTACCGTGGACGAAATGAGAGAGGGTTCAACCACTTTTATTCCCACCTTAAGTGGAGGGGCAGGGTTAGTCACCTCACGTTCAAAGTCTATCACTCCCTCCCCCACCCCCCCCCCCCCGGTCGGGGGGGACGGGTCTGGCGCTTCACTCACCGCAGTCGTTGCGGTGGGTGGATTAACCACTCGATCCGCCTCCTCCCCTTCATGGTGTGGTGAAGAGGTGTCGCTCCTCACCAATCCTCCGCGTTCCTGCGGTTTAACCGCATTGGGACAGGCACTCCTCACATGCCCGTAAGCCCCACACTCGAAACACGTCATAGCCTCCGAGGAGGCATACATTTTGTATTCAAAGCCGTTGATTTTCACACTCAACACGACATTGAGCGTTTTTACATTTGCAGGCAGTATCATGTACACCACTCTCTTAAAGGACATGACATGTTTGAATCGATCGCAAACATTTCGCATCGGCACCATCGAAATCCTCGATACGACCTTACCGAACTTGTTTAATTGTTCACGTAACTCCTCATTTCTAATAAATGGCGGGATATTACTGATGTTAATCTTTACCGTCGGGGCTTGTAAAGGGAACACAGAGAGGAACGTGTTCGGTTCAATGAACAAGCCTTGTTCGACTACACTCGCTACCATGTGCTCCTCGGACAAAAAAACGACAAATTTCTTATTCATACGAGAGGCAGCGCGAATACTGTGTGCACCAACGATGTTTCCAATGGCGGAAACCACATCGTTAATTTCCACCTCGTTGGGAGGAACACAAGCTAGCCCGTGTTTACGAGTTAGCGATTCGTACGTATCAATGCGGAAACGTTCGCCCGCCATTCTAACTCGACCAAAGAAAAGTTCGTAGCCAAGAACCGAGAGAACCCAATGTTTGTCGAACACCAACAAACAGATCAAATTCCCCCCCCCCCCCCCCCCCCTTGTCCGGACCGGACAAGAGGGTATCAAACCTAAATAATCGAGCTAAAGTAAATAAAAAACGTGCGTTCTAAGCACAAAAATGGCTTACAAAGCGCCGTCAAAGCCAGTAGGCCGCACCCAACAAGGGCCCGCTCTCAATCCTCTCTCTCTCGAAGACAAGGGTGCAGAACGGATGAAAACACAATGCCGAAGCACACAGGATGGAGAAGGAGAGGGAGGGGGGCAGGGGAGGGGAGGGGAAAAACGCAACGGGCTCACCAAAGCACAGAGCAGTTGCTCACAGCCGCCATGACGCCACACCCAACGCACCGACAGCCGATAGGTGGCGACAGAGAGAGAGAGAGAGAGAGAGAGAGACTGACTGTTTCTTCCTTTTATTACAAGAGTACAGAAAATCAGTTATGTTCAGTCATAAAGAAACAAAACACAATAAAAATGGTCTCAAGGAAAAGTTATTATCAAATCATCATCATCAAGTGTGCATATGACATCATTAAAAACCCATTTTTCTTTAAAACATGTTCAATTCTTGTTCATTTTAAAAAACCGGTATTCTAGCTTTAGTCTTGCATTTACAAGAGCCTTAAGGGTGAGCAGTACATCATATGACGAGTCAGAAGCGTTTCCCATTTTTTTCTTCCTGGATTTATAAATTGCAAACTTGGCCTGGCCAATTAAAAAATTCATTAAAACCACATTCCTAAGGGAAGACGGTCCTAAAACACCATAAATAAAAACATTGTGATTGAAGAGGGAACCAAGCTTCACAAAGCGTTCCTGAAGGAATGTAAAAAGAGGTTGCAATCGTTCACACTCAAGGTATATATGCGGTAGGGTTTCAATGGATGCACAGAAAGGGCATAGATTAGAGTTAGCAGTAGAAAACTGGTTCAGTAAAACATTATAAGGTAAAATCCAGTGTACAAGTTTCCATTGAATATCTCCAACATACTTTGGAGTAGGCAAGAGATAAAAACTTCGCCAATTGGGGCAATTGGGTGGTATTGGGGGTAAAACATCCCGCCATCGAAGCCTCGGGTGCTCAGAAAATGTTTTTGCGTATAAAATTTCAACGTACGCGTTGTACAAAGTTTTCTTTGGAAAGGCGGGAAGGGATAATGCAGTATCATCAGGGCTGTTCAGGCCAGGGGACAGATTAAGTGGCGGGCTGAAGACTAGGAGTTTGGGGAAGTCACCCGCTGTTTCCTCGGGGGAAGGGCCAAGTTCCTCGCAGGTATTACGATACGTTGTGGATATCCCTTGAAGGAACCGAGAGATGATCCTGACAGATTTTATTCCGGTTTTTTGTGCCACAGCGGCAGCACTAAGTCGGCAGCTCCCAGACTCTGTCATGAGGTCTTTCACTCGCAGCAGCTTGGCATCAACAAAGCGTTGAATGAGTCCCCTATTATTCAAGCTGTTTTCCAGGAAGGGGTTGTAGCATAGGGGCTCATTCAACAACATTTCCATGTTGTATGTTGCCATTTCACGGGAAAAGGACAGGGCTTGCCAGGCGTTCATCACCCCTTGGTAAAAGGTGGGCAGCAAGGATGAATCGATTTGATGAGGGTTCATCAAGAAAAGTTCTCGGTCGTAACCCAGCTTGCATGTAAGCTGTAATATGCAGTTAGCCAGAGGCCTCCAGAGTAGGGCTTCATCTCCATATACAAGTTGGCGCATGATATGAAGCCGGAAGACCATAATCCGGCTGCGGATATCAATAAGACCTTGGCCACCTTCAGTGAGTGTAAGTATGCCACGGGGGGTTGGAGCCAGTGTTTCCCGCTCCAGAAAAAGTCGACAATGCTCTTTTGCAGTGTAATAAGAAGGCTCCCGGGCGGTTGTAGGCATATCATCTTATGCCATAGCATAGAGGCGACAAGATTGTTAATGACGAGAGTTCTTCCGCGGTACGAAAGTTGAAAAAGAAGTCCTTTCCAGCGGGCCAGTTTTGCCATTACCTTGTCTGGTAATCCCACCCAGTTCTGCTGCTCAAAGGTGTTGTCTCCAAGGAAAATACCGAGGTATTTAATGCCACTTTTCTGCCAGTTCACTCCTCCTGGTAGGACAATTGGCGGGCAATCTCCAGGTCCTATCCAAAGGGCTTCACTCTTCTTCCAGTTTACCTGGCCTGAACAAGCCTGACAATATGTTTTTAGTGCCTGAGCCACCGCAGTGACGTCAGCACTATTTTTTATATAAATACAGACATCATCTGCATAGGCAGAGACTTTTAGCGGTGTGGTAAGAATTGATCCAGTGAAGCCAGAAATGTGCGTACGTAATTGGAGCAGAAGAGGTTCGATGGCAAGAGAGTATAAAAGTCCAGATAGCGGGCAACCTTGCCGTACTCCCCGTTGTACAGCAATGGGGCTACACAATACTTGATTAATTTTAAGAACACTGGATATATTACAATACAAAAGTTTAACGTACGAGATAAAAATAGGTCCAAACCCAAAATTCTCTAAAACTCTAAAAAGGTACATGTGGTCAATACAGTCAAAGGCTTTTCCTTGGTCAATAAAAAACAGACCAACATTCATATTAAAATTGTTACAAAACCGAATGGTATCACGGATAAGAAAGATATTATTAAAAATAGTACGTCCAGGAATACAAAAGGATTGATGTTCTCCTATTAGTACATTCATAAAAGGTTTCATTCGATTAGACAAGGCTTTGGCTAAAATTTTATAATCCGTACATAAAACAGAAATAGGACGCCAGTTCTCTATAAGTTGAGTGTCCGCTTTCTTAGGAATTAAGGTGGTGACTGCTCTCCGGCAACTCCACGGCAGTTGTCCATCCTCTAAACATTCATTCAATACCCGCAGTAAGTGAGGTCCAATGGTGTCCCAAAAAAACTGGAAAAATTCACTTGTCAGCCCATCCAGTCCAGGGGCTTTATCAGGTTCCAAGGCCTTCAAGGCAGCGGTGAGCTCAGGTAACCTAAGAGGATCCTCCAACTGCTGCTTCTGATCCTCCGCCAATGTTGGAAGGTTAGAAACAAGTTCCGATATTGCATCCTGGTTAATGTCATGCCGCATAAACCGTTGTTTAAAATGTTTCCGGGCACATTCCCTGATTCTGCCATCTTCATAAAGGAGTTCCCCATCATGGAGCAAGCGTGTAATCATTGACGAAGAGGCCCCCCTTTTAAGGCTGAAGAAGAATTTGGTTGGAGCATCAAGGTCGTGTATGTACCTCATCTTCAGGCGCAATAAAGCATTTTGTGCTCGCCTTTCGGATATGGAATTCAGTAAGGCCGTTTTTCCATGGATTTGTTGCCTCATTCCCTGGTAGCTCACACTTGCGGTTCCCTGAAGCTGTTCCTGTAATTCCAGGATTTCATCTTCAAGTAAGGTTGTGGTTTTTCTTTCCTCTTGAACACCATACGCACGATATTGTTGGCAGAACAGTCTGATGTGCGTTTTGGCATTATCCCACCATTGTCTGAGGTTTGAGAAATTCCCTTGGGAGGCAACCAGAATATTCCAAATTTCCGGAAAAATGTCCTTAAAGGTACTATCATCAAGTAAGTTGTTATTAAATTTCCAAAAAGCACTCTTGTGTTTCGGGCAGGGGGCAGAAATTTTGAGAAATGTTGCGCTGTGGTCCGAGAATCCTGATGGGCAAATTTTGGATGACAGAACGAGGCGTTCAAGTGGAGGATTAATATAAAACTTGTCCAAGCGAGCAAGTACAATATTACCCTGAATGCATCGACACCATGTGTATTGCCTGATTGATGGGTGCTGTACCCGCCATATATCTGTCAAATTCATTTGTTTTAAAAATTTGGTGAGAGGGATTGTGGAGGCAGGATGGGGCTCTGCACTGTTCCTGTCTAGTTGGGGTTGGAGGGTGCAGTTAAAATCTCCACCAATACAAACATGATTGTCTTGGTTTTTTTGGGCGTTTTGGCTGTCGAGGGACGTTCGGTGTGTCCCAAGGTCATTAAAAAAAACTCGCCGAGCTACAGGCGTACTTGGGGCATAGATATTAAAAATAGTATAGAATTTTCCACAGTAGTGGAATTCTAGGGATGCTAGGGATCCCTTGTGTATTTCGTCGAATTTAAGCGATGAAGGTGTAGAATAATTTTGTGTGATGACTCACAGGACTCCAATGACCGGACACAGGTTTACAAAAGGTCTGGTTTATTAACTGGTTATTCACTTCATTCCATTTACCAAATAATACCGCATAATATAATGGATCAGGTTAACTCTTTTCCAATGTCCTTCTCGTTCGGCTGATGTTCCTCCGCCATTCCCGTCGGGCAGAGGTTCTGATGATGGGCGCTCGTTCGCTCCGTCGAGCAGGAGTTATCGTGGCAAGTCCTCTTCGACTCCACGTTTGCTCTCGTTTATATTGGACAAACTGGAGTTAATCCCCTGTCCGCTGAAGGTTAATCCCCTTTCCGCTAATGCCCCGAGGTCATGCATGTACCAAGTCCTGGTATCAGCTCGCTCCCCTCCTGTTGTGAGTTCCGTTTACCAAACGATAGGGGGGTGCTTCAGCCAGGGGCTGTGACCAGGTGGACAAGAGATTATCATGTTCGGGCGCATTCCTGACTCATTTACAAACTCGTCTTTCACAGAGTTTGCATGTAAAATGTATCTGCTTTGTTACCAGGTTAATTAATAAGTTACCAGTGCCAATTAATAAGTTACACTGAGTTACACTTCCACAAAGGCGAAAAGGAGGGGCTAAGAATTATTGCGACACCGCCTTTGCGGGAGTCACCGTTACTAAAGAAGGACAGGCCGGGGAAGAGCCTACACCACTCTGCGACACAGCAGTCGTTGGCATGGGTCTCTTGTAAGAGGGCAATGTCAACTTTCTTCTGTAATAAAAAATCCCTTACTTGAACTTTACGGACAGAGCTACATCCTCCGTTAATATTCAAGCTACAAATGGAAAAACTCATTACAGCTATAAGGAGGAGTGACCACCACTCAATTTTTTGATAGCAGTTCATTCTTAGCTTTTTGCAACCACTTCTTTAAACGGTGACGTTGGGAGGAATTGAAATTAAAAACGTGGGGCCGTTTTACCATCAGTCTAGCGGAATGTATAAAATCAGGTAGCTCCGGAAAAAAGGTTTCTATTACAACATTCCTTTTTCGGAATGTGTCCTTAAGAAACCTTTTTATCTCGGAGGGAGAGATTGGAGGGATTTCTTCTTCCTTAAGGCTACCACATTCACTAACAGAGTCATCTATATCAGATGGCTCAGATGGTGTGTCACACTGGTTTTCATCATTTATCTCCTCACCGTCATCACATCCCTCCACGTTATCGGATGGGGCATAGTCCATAGAGGGGGGGGGGGACGGGGAGGGAGAGAAATGAGCCATCTTCAGGGGAGGGGGGGAGGGGGGGGTACTAATTTTTGCGGTTCAACCATATCAGTTTCTAGGTCATGTGGAAGTGTAACTCAGTGTAACATATTGATTGGCCCTGGTAACTTATTAATTAACCTGGTAACAAAGCAGATACATTTTACATGCAAACTCTGTTAAAGACGAGTTTGTAAATGAGTGTCAGAATGTGTATGAACAATGTAATCTCTTGAAACACCTGGTCAAGGCCCCAGGCTAGAGCACCCCCCCCCCCCCCTGCTGTGTAAATGGAAATCACAGCAGGAGGGGAGCGAGCTGATGCCAGGACTCGGTGCGATGCATGACCTCGGGACATTAGCGGAGAGGAGATTAAGTCCAGTTTGGGCGATATAAACGAGAGCAAACGTTGAGTAAAGTAGACTTGTCCTCAGAAGCCCTGCCCGATGGAATGAACGAGTACGGCGCTGCGGAAGAATATCAGCCGAACGAAAAGGACCATGGAAAAGAGTTAATCTCAGCCATTGAATAATGCGGTATTATTTGGTAAATGGAATGAAGTGAATAATAAACCAGACCTTTTGTAAACCTGAGTCCGGTCATTGGAGTCCTGTGAGTCATACACAAAATTCTCTCACAATATGGAGGCACCGCTGAAATCAATTGTACAAGCAAGTAAAAGGTGAGTGTGTCTTGTTTAGTCCAATATGATTTACGAACTTGGAAGTTATGTGTACATACATGGGGGAGCAGGTGGTCTGGGGCTTCTTTGCGCACCGATGCCGCGATATAGGTGGCGTGAGCCATCACGAATGGGATTTCGATACACGACTGTAGCAATTTATTCGTTTTTTTTCTAAATGATTTCTGTAAATACGTATTTTTGCGCTGGTTATTAAAGGGCCTTACTGTGACCTGGAAGCAAACGGAGCAAGTGTGCACCTTGCGACCGCTTGCTTCCAGGACGTGTAAGGCCGGTACACTCGTTTACCCATCCGCACACGTATAAAGTACTACTTTTTTTTTGCACTTGTTCGAAGCACTTGACTTGCTCGGCGCTCGGCGAGCGACAGGGAACCGGGAAACGGAATTATATTTATATATATATATATTTCCAATATGGTACACCGGCCACAACGATTTTAGCGATTATCCGAGTTTTTTTTTAACGATTTCTGTAAATACGTATTTTTCCTGCGCTGTGTAATTCTTCTGACACGCGCCACGAAGAAACGCACCACTGATGTGCATGAAGCGACTTGTTTGCCGGTTCGGTAAGGTCCGTCCGTACACGTGTACAATCGTGTACACCCGTTTTAAATAAATAATTTTTTTTCAGTTTTCCCGCCATGCCTATAAATTCATGACAGACAACCCCCCCTCATGCCGGTCCAGAATTATGATGAAAGATGGCGATGGAAAAAAATTGCATCAAATTTTGTCCAGGTCCATCACTACACGACGAAATGATTGGATTTTGGTTCAGGTCCGAATCCAGATCCAGCCTATCAGTGGGATACAAAACATAAACTGGTCACCAAGGCGGAGATATAATAATAATAATAATTCTGTATTATTTAGTTAACCAGTTTGTGTGAAACCTCAACCTAAATATAAAAATTGATCTGCTTGGTGTTAGTTTAAGGGCTGTTCCAAATTTATCCTGATTATGGTATTGCGACAAAAAGGCTTATATCTTGGGAACGACTGGTCGGATTTAGACAAATTAAAACTCGTTCGATCAACAAATAAATTCATGACAGACAATCCCACCTCATGCCGGTCCAGAATTACTGTGAAAGATGGAGATTGGAAAAAAAAAAAAAAAAAAAAAAAAAAACACTCCCTCACTGTCCCTCATTGTCCCTCATGTCCATTCTGACACGGAACCAGTGTTGTTGTTTTTTTTGACGAAATTTGCCAGATAAATAGCATGAGTGGCACGACGAAATGATTGGATTTTGGTGAAGACCCAGGTCACCGGGTGACGTTTCGTTGCTAGCTGTTCAGCTAGCAAAATTTATCCTGACCGATTCAGTTCAAACTTTGAACAATCGGATCCGGGCTGTTGTCAACGACTCGTCAACAACCTCAACCTAAATTTGTGGGTAACAACCACCCTCTGGTCGAGGCTCATAGAAGGGGTGATGCTTACTGATTCGGCACGCTTAAAATAGGTGTTAATGGTGGGATGTCAGAGGTTTTGGCGTGGGCTTAATAGTCACACTGTTTGGAAAATAATGCTCGATGCAACATGATCCTAAAAAGAACCCATCCCTACATCGAAGGATCAGGAAGGGAAGGAATGGAAAATTTGAAGTATTAAAGTTACGGAACTCAAAATGTCTGGGTTTGGATGGAGTCATTAAAGGATTGAGTCATTCATTGGTTTGATGATGGTCCTAATATTTTGATAAATGTTTGATAATGGTCCTGGTGATTTTAGTCCTAGGAATAATATATGCTAGTGGTTTGTCTGAAGGTTTTAATGAGATCGGATTTTTATCTATCTATAATTCCAGTAATCTCGGTGTGTGTGTCGGTCTGTCTGTATGCGACCGCTGTTTCTCAACAACTACCGGTCCGATATACTTGAAACTTGCCAGGTATATTGGTGGGGACCCGAGGATGTGCCTTTTCAAGGTTTGAAATTAATCGGACGGGTGGGTCCCAGGGTGTGGTCGCCGTGCTCGCGGGCCGTTCGCTTTGGCTCTGCGGATGGACCGAACCATTGCATGTAAATAGAAGGGGGGTTCTGTGGTCGTTCGCTTTGGCTCTGCGGATGGACCGAACCATTGCATGTAAATAGAAGGGGGGTTCTGTGGTCGTTCGCTTTGGCTCTGCGGATGGACCGAACCATTGCATGTAAATAGAAGGGGGATTCTGTGGTCGTTCGCTTTGGCTTTGCGAATGGACCAAACCATTGCATGTAAATAGAAGGGGGGGTTCTGTGGTCGTTACTGCCACGTGGTTTCAAAGTTTTGTTGTTGTTGTTTGCACGCATGTTTTTTGCAAGCACGTACGGGCGAGCACGTACGTGCGGGCACGCCCTAGTATATATAAATTGAGGTAATATTAAGTTATGGAATTAATTGCTTTCAACAATGCAAAGGGTGACAAAATATGGGATTTTAATGGGATTTTTTAATGGGATATTGGTTTAGGAATGTTTAGAGGTCATTGCAATGTGATAATGACTTGTGACCATTTGTTGTCGAAACGTTTGGGACCATTCAAAGGTTGGGTTGTGCTAACGTTTCCACAACGTCGCTACAACGTTTCACTTTCGTTGTTGCAACGTTTTATTCCAACGTTTTGGGAACATTCAAATGTTGTGTTTTGCTGATGTTTCCACAACGTCGCCACAACGTTTCACTTTCGTTGTTGCAACGTTTTGCTCCAACGTTTTGTGAACATCTAAATGTTGGGTTTTGCTGACGTTTCCACAACGTCGCTACAACGTTTCACTTTCGTTGTTGCAACGTTTTGCTCCAACGTTTTGGGGACATTCGAATGTCAAGTGAATCGAATGAGAATTCAGGAATTATTTCATTATTAACGATTAATGAAGTACTTATTTAATTAATTACATTTCTTATTACATTACAGTAATTACATTACAGTAATTACCTGAGGTAATTACAGTAATTACAGTTCCGGTAATTACAGTAATTACAGTAATCATTACAGTAATTGCAGTAATCTTATTACAGTAATTACATTACATTAACTCAGGCACCTTTTGAGTAAGGTAGCTGATATTTGGACATGACACTGACCGAGTGATATGGCTGTCAAGGAAAAAAGTTGATTTATTGATTAATCATTTAATAAATTAACTCGTTGATTTATAAATGACTTATTTAATTAAAAGTCCTCAGAGACACATCTTCGGATGAAATACTTGCAGATTGGTTATGCTATGAGCCAATTGATTAAGGAAAATATTTTGTGATGGCCATATTGGCAATTTCATGGCCATATTCGTGGCAACTCAGTTAGTGCCACTGCACCTTTAAAATGCATCCCTGCGTTCATTTTTCGATCGATTGAGTTGAAATTTTGAACAATCGGATCTGGACTGTCGTTGTTAACGACTCTAGCACGCACTCGTCCAATCAGGATGGAGCGGTATGGTCCCCGGATCATCACTGCCCGCAGTTTTAATTAATTTTACTTTTTCTCTTGGGCATATAATTTTGAAGACATGCATGTCATGATAGAGGAAATGTTTGTTCTGTTAAACGGAATAAATGTTGTTTATTTGTGTGGGTGTGTATTTTTGTGTATTTGGATATATTTTTCACGACTAATTCCAGTTAACATCCTGCACAATTTGCTCGTTTGCTGGCCGAGTCGAAATTGCGTTGAGTTTCTATGGCATGCGCCATTAAAAGCGCTGTGTAATGGTTGAGCTCCCTTTATTTCGTTTTGGTCATGCGGATGAGCAAACAAAGTGACAAATGCTGCGACTGGAGCAGTAAAGGCGATGTTTTTTAAATGGAAACGATTTAATGAGGAATTAAAAGTGGGAGGGGGCAACACCACGCATACCTCTTTTAAGGTGTGTATAAACCCTGGAATAAACGTGGGAGGGGGCAACACCACGCATACCTCTTTTGAGGTGTGTATAAACCCTGGAATATTTCAGCAATCAATACGATGCTGAAATGATGTAATTTATTGTGTAATATGGTCGACCTTGGGTTTGTTTGGGTTTGTTGTTTATTTTTGTGGGTGTCTATTTTTGAGTATTTTGGATATATTTTCACGACTAATTCCAGTTATCGTCCTGCAAAAGGTCTGCTCGTTCTTTTCCTTTGAGTCGTAAATTCCTGTTGAACTCTCATTAAAAAGCGGAATTAAGTACGCTGTGTGATGATGGAGATCCTTGATGACGAATCAGGAATAGTGAATGAGCAGACAAATATCACGGATGGTACACCAGATAGGGAAAATGTAGATGAAACCCCTTTTGCTCAGGTGCTGTGTAGCGCTGCACAAAGATCCATATGAGCGGGGCCTGGGTGCTGTGTAATTAGTACACAAAGAACCAATTACTAGGGTGCTGAATAAACACAAAGATCCATTTTTGGAGCTGGTTCTCCCGGTGCTGTGATTTATTCAAAGAACCAAAATCTTGGAAGAATTAAGATATGATTTGTCGACATCATAAATACTTTAATATATGTAACGATTTTTGTAACGATCATCCTGCAAAAGGTCTGCTCGTTCTTTTCCTTTGAGTCGTAAAATCCTGTTGAATTCTCATTAGAATGCGGAATTAAGTACGCTGTGTGATGATGGAGATCCTTGATGACGAATCAGGAATAGTGAATGAGCAAACAAATATCACGGATGCTGCGGCTGGAGCAGGGGAAGCGATTTTTGAATTGTTCAGTGATTATTCGATATTGTTATGACTTATTGTCAATAGGTATACTAAGTGGCCATGAGGTAGCCTGTTGCTATGTACAGTTTTATTCTATTGTTGATTATACCACATAGCTGTGGTGATAAAGGAAATGTTCGTTTTAAATAGATGATTATGATAGGACCATGACTATAAAATCATGATGATTATTATGAATGATATCATAGGGTTCAAATGCAGAATGCTGCATGAACTTGGGAAAGAACTTTCAAGCCCTATGGGATAAATTGGGTATTACAAGCGATGGAGTTTCAAAATTTAGCATGATTGAAGAAATTTTACAGTCTTATTTCAGGAGTTTTACGAAATTTATATTGCCAAGAGATTTTGGATACTATTAAAAGAAAAATGATGAGATGTTTTTCCCAATGAACTTTAATATCTGCCATCCATTTTGGCTGTCTCACGAATGAAGGATGAGTTGCCTTTAGTGGTTGCAAAGAAAATTTGTGGAGACCAGGCAAAATGGGGAAATATGTCAGATATGACCCTAGGACAGGACGGTGATTCATCAATTAACATGAGGTACGAACCAGAGGTGACGACCGATGAGATTCGATCTCAGTCAATGGATGGACCTGTCCTGACATCATTGGGGAAAGGGCTTATGCAAGGAGTCATCCAAAATGATTAATTTGATTTATTGATGAATATTGATGAATTAATTGAAATTGAATAATTGATTGAATTGTTAATTGATTGAATCTAATTGATTGAATTTAATTGAATAAATTTAACTGAATAAATTGAACTGAATAAATTGAATTGAATATATTGATTGTTTGATTAATGAAAATGCGGTCTCAAGAAAGAAGCTTTGATATCTTTGCGAGATATTATCAATGTGGAGACAACCTGGGAAAATTGAGCAAGGTGGTGAGTTTATATACAGATATATATGTGCGGTTACCATTGTGTGATTTCCCCGTCAAACAGAGCGGACACCTGAGGATTCACCCATTTCATACTGACCCTCCGGCTCATCTGCAAATACTGATCTGTGAGATTGGATTGTGCAAAAGCCACAGCTGAGGGAGATTCTCTGGAAATCACCGTGTGAACAGGTGGAGAGACCCTTCCTGGAGGTACGAGTGAAGCTTTAGAGGAACAAACTACAACACATCCAACGCTACTTTGATAAAAGGCAGAATGGGAAATGGAGCCTACAAGAATACACAAGGACAACCAGAGATTCCACAAAAAGGTACTTGTACACATCATATGTACGACCGTTATGGTGCCGAAGCTATAAGGCAGGTCGAGAATTGGTATTTGTGGACAAAGGGACATGATGAGGAGTTTCCAAGAGATGGTACAGTTGAGCGAAGTCGATTGGAAAGATTAGAACAAAGATTGAAAGCCAGAAAGAGACAGAATCTAACGGTAGACTGGCTTGCATTCCATCTTTGGGATGGTGAATCCAGACAACGGGAACAGCAAGAACAGATAACGGATGTAGAATTTAAAATAAAAAGGATACAGGATACAGTGGAGGAGACAAATGCACAACTGCCCTCGAAATTAGGAATGAAAGTGACAGTTGTCCCATCTGATTTCCAGTTGTCTCCCCAAAAAGGACGGTACAGAGAATTTTTTCGTGTTTCAGGAGATAACGAGAGATTGCAGTGGCAACTCAGGGATGTAGAGATGCAGCCCAGCAATACAAGTGCACAGGTGCACAGCCCAGGTAACGACAGAAGCCGGTGCTTCAACTGTGGAGAGATGGGACACTGGATAAGGAGATGCCCATATCTGAGCAGAAGACAATTTCGACAGGGAAACCAAGGACAAAGAAACCAAGGACAAAGAAACCAAGATCAAGGGTACCAGTGCTGACCGATACCTCAGACAATGATTAGGCCTTCATTGCGACAAATCCCAAATGACGATTGGCCTCAACAAATTAGATTACTGGACAAACATGAATAACTGTCGATGATTCTTGTGTCTGAAAAGCTTTCAGAGCAAGAATGATTCATTTTTCTTTTTGCTTGTTAACAAATTAATAATTAATTGATCAAATGCCAAAATTGGATCTTCTATTTTGGGCACAGCAATTTTAAATTTACAAAGTTTGGAACAATTGCGTTGCAATTGTTGGCAAACCAAGTAACAAGAGTCACATGATGATCAGGTGGGAATTTCGGACTATTGTTCCGCACAATTGATAGGTCAATGGTCGACTGACATGCAAATGGGTGTGTAGTCAAAATTTGGATAGATTATTGTGAAGGCAGAAAGGGTAATTTCAATTTGACATCATAAAGGTTTTCTAAGAATGGACTTTTGGTTCATTTGTCTATAAGCATTTTGAATTTGATTGACAAATTTTATGAAATTGAAATAAAATTGACACCCATCTGATCTGTAAATAATGGTTCCAACGCAAACAAATATGCATAATGCGTGTGTGTGTGTGTTTTTGTGTATCAATCTTACAAGATTGTTGACACCGACAGTGTGCCTGTCTGGAAATGGATAGTTATATGTGGATGGGATTGGGATATGTGGATGGGATTGAATATCCAGAGAATCCGTAAAATAAAATAGAAATATAATTTGATTATGAACATTATCTCTTTTGTCAAGGGAAATGGAATATAAAAAATTTGATGTGCTGGGTTATGAGCAGCCATTAATTAATAGTAAAATTGTGAGTAATTTTGGGATTCCATTTTTGATAGAATGTATATGAGAATAACATCTATTTATGGATATGAGCTTCATAAAAGGAAATGAGGAAGTACAAAATCATCCAAATTTGGGAGAGGTCTTACACTGACTTCCCAGAATACTCTGCTCATGGATTTTATATATATAAACTTGAATTTTATCAGCATATAAATTGTGCTGTATGTATGGATGTGTTTTAGGCATAGATGATATGGGAAAAGAGTAAAGAAAATTTTCCTGGTTTGAACTATTGTGGGTTTTCAGTTCTGGAGTTTAAACAAAGTCACTGGTTAACAGATGAGAAAGGATAGTAAATAAATTATTCTCTGCTGGGCAAATTAAGTACGATATTACTAAGACTTATGAGAGCTATTGTTCCACCTTACAGCAGTGGAAAATTATTGGAAAAAATTAGATCCAACATAATGAATCTATAAAAGAATGTGATAGGGATAATATCCTCAATTTGTACTAATTATTTGATTGTGGGTAAAGGAATTAAGTCATCGTAGTGGATTGTTAACAGCAGCCTGAAAATGTCCTGAGAGTGTGCATCCATGTAATCAGAAATCCCAGATTTGTTTTTACAAACAACATTTTGGTAGAGGTCTTGTGTGGAACACTTCCTTGGTAGATAAAAAACGGTACTGCATGCTGGCAGCCACTTTTGCGGCCAGTTAGGCCAAACAAATTGAGAGGAAATTGTAGTTAAATACGTAAGTTACACATGGCTATTTGTAAAAAAGGAAATTTGTTGAGATGGGAAACATTTTTTCGAAGGTTTATTAAGGTGTTATAATATGACATGTGGCAAGGCAAACTATTGGATGGGAAAATTAGATCTGGCTATAGAATAAATTTATTGACCCCTTGAAGTTAATCCTTCGAATCATTGTTTCACTGGCATTTTTGTTCAAATTGGAAATAGTTTGGTAGAGCTTTGGTTAAAACCTTTGGTTGCGGTATCTTGGAACGAATTGATAAACCATAGGAGATTGATAAGAATAGAAACAAATATGGACCCAAAATAGAAAGTTGGATTCATGCCTCTCATTGCAAGCAAGCACATGGGGCTAAGGTGGACGATCCCACAGAAAATGAGGCTGCACCTAGCAGCCCAGCAGAACATTCAGTGGTAGAAAAATGATAGTCGTGATTTACAGTCATTTGAATTACATTTTAACACCCCTTGCATTGATAAACATTACATTTTCAACATGTGATATTCCTACTTGGAATAGTGACATTTATTTGCCTACATGACATACAATTATCTACTGATATTAATACAGCATGAGTGAAAAAAATGTATCACAACTACACTCATGATCAGGGGATTGAGTTCAACCCCGGGAGATAGGGGGATCAGGGTAAGACAAATAATCTGATTATGTTACATATTAAGGGATTTTCTTTATTTCCCTTTTAGGAAGCTTGTTAGTTTGGTATATAATGTTAAATGTCATCGACATATAACTATGTCATAGGTATGAACATATACAAGGAGTAGCAGACTTGTTTGTTGGTTTAGTAGTTATATTGGCAATTGTTTTAGTGGTGGCTTGCTTGAAAGCCTTAGTGACGGTGTGTTTGAATAAGGTAACCAACAACACGATGATAACGCATGAAGTGACAAATGAGGAAAGAAATGTGGAACCAGAAAAGGAAGACTTTTATGGCAACATAAACAGTAGAATTAAGATAATGGCATAACGACAATGTTATGAGTTGTGTCAAATACAATATCAATGAACTCATATCACCACGAGTGACACACTGTTAAAAAAAAAAAAAAAAAAAGAGGGAAAAGAAAAAGTGGAGAGGAATTATGGTAATAATACATTATGCTTAATTTGTTGGTTTGGGAAAATTGTTGTTGGGAATTAGGTATTCCCGTTTGTGATTGTAATCATATACAATGCTATTCTTAGTTTAGTAATAAAATACATACCTGATTGAATATTATTTGTGTGACGCATATAAATGAATATAACTTTTTGAGTTAAGGAAAAACAACAAATTGTTGAATGTGAAACTGTCGGAAGATATACATGATTATGCTGATTTCATGGTAAGATGTACCCTATCTGATTCAGTGTGTGCGGAAAGCAGATTCAGATATGACTGAGCATAAAGATAAGACGAGATCACATTTTGGAGGGATTGCTAACGGAATTGGGAAGAAGTTCGAGAAAGAAAATTTGTGGCTAAAAAATGAAGTTAATCGTGGCATACACCCTCTTTCTCAAAGAATGATGAAGACATTCTCCCGTGTAACTTGGAGATGAATGCTTACCTTCACCAAGGAAATTTATGTGACCATTTGCCTGGATCACACTGCAACATATGAAAGAAAGGCGATCACTTACTCTTGTTCGAAGACTTCGAACATTCACCACATCAGAAGTTGCAGGACAACGACATTTTACCTGCAACCTCTGTGAAATGCGGGGACATATGTTATTACTTCACCAACGTCCGGGGAACCAGCATGGAGCTGCAAAAACGGCTGTGCCCTTGTCACAACAGCTGTGCACGATTCTGCTGGTTGCTCCTGGTAAGGACCATGAATGACCTGAACACCATGGTCCCAACATCAGTGTGGATGCATCCGGCATCCCTGTTCCACATCTTGCTGGCCAATCAACGTCACACCAATACTTGCTGCCCACTCACAATGAGGGAGGAGGCAAGTCGACTACAACTGGGTGAAGGCCTTGTTCAAGGAATCATTATGGTTCACAGCAAAAAGTGGCAAGAATGCTACATGGAGAGAAGGGTCAGTCTATGACTCCGCAGTGTTACCACAACAGCGAAATCCTACACGAAGTAGTGCAGGAGCTATGAAGACATTAGGAGAAAATGTTTCATACCTGGATTCAAACACAAGTGATCAGCCCTTCCTTTCAAACAAAGTCAACATTTGTGTGGAGGCAAACGTTTTTTGCCAGATGGTGCAGATGCTTTACAAAACTTGAAAATGAAGTGAAATTGTTGTATCTTGGTGATGGTGAAGTGTTGTTTTGAAAATATATTTGTGATGCAAATGCAATAGATTGAACGATATGGAAGAAGTCAATGACCAACGAAATGTTTTGTGATTCTTGCAGGATGACGGTGTATGCCTAAGGGAATTTGATTACCAAAGTGATTGATTATTTACTTATACTTGTAATGATGTTTACTAGTAGTGATTGATTGTTTACTTATATTGATGTTTAGATTAATGGTTAATATAAACAAAAACAAAAAGATGAGGGAATTGTGGAAGTGTAACTCAGTGTAACATATTGATTGGCCCTGGTAACTTATTAATTAACCTGGTAACAAAGCAGATACATTTTACATGCAAACTCTGTTAAAGACGAGTTTGTAAATGAGTGTCAGAATGTGTATGAACAATGTAATCTCTTGAAACACCTGGTCAAGGCCCCAGGCTAGAGCACCCCCCCCCCCTGCTGTGTAAATGGAAATCACAGCAGGAGGGGAGCGAGCTGATGCCAGGACTCGGTGCGATGCATGACCTCGGGACATTAGCGGAGAGGAGATTAAGTCCAGTTTGGGCGATATAAACGAGAGCAAACGTTGAGTAAAGTAGACTTGTCCTCAGAAGCCCTGCCCGACGGAACGATGGAATGAACGAGTACGGCGCTGCGGAAGAATATCAGCCGAACGAAAAGGACCATGGAAAAGAGTTAATCTCAGCCATTGAATAATGCGGTATTATTTGGTAAATGGAATGAAGTGAATAATAAACCAGACCTTTTGTAAACCTGAGTCCGGTCATTGGAGTCCTGTGAGTCATACACAAAATTCTCCCACAGTCAGTAGACAAGGGCGAGGATTCATCCACATCTATGTCCTCCAATACCGAGAAACGATTTTCTGTGACGAGGGACAAATCTAGGGCAGAGAGGAGGGGCTGTCGGTTTTCAGTTGTAGGTTTTTTAAAGAGATGACCGTTTTCATCTGTTGTTTGCAGATGTCTTTTTCCTTTTGGGCAGACTAATTGAAACTCGTCCTGGTTAGTGGGAAGAGATTGCAAGGGTTTGGGGGGAGGGGGGGGGGGGGAGGGAGGACGTGATCATCGGGAGGGGATTCCCATCGGCTACCACGGCGGGAGAGGTAGGATCAGTTATAGCAGGCAACAAGCTGTGATTGGACGATGTCGCCTGGGGGGTGAGATCTATAGTTAACAGGAGATGGCTGCAATTAGATCCTTCAGTAGAGGGAGGGGCCCCTGTTTCAAGGGGAGGGGAAGGGGGTACGGCGGGGGGGTTTGGATTGGTGGTAAGAGGGCTTGGGTCGGTGGTGGACAGATTGGGATCAGTGGTGGTAAGGCTTGGGTCGATGGTGGGAAGGTTCGGGTCGGTGGTGGGAGGGCTTGGTTCGGCGGCGGGAGGGCTTGGTTCGGTGGTGGGAAGGTTTGGTTCGGTGGTGGGAAGGCTTGGGTCGGTGGTGGGAAGGCTTGGGTCAGTGGTGGAAGGGTTTGGACCGGTGGTGGGAAGGTGGGGGGGTTGCTTATTCCCGGTTCGGAGGGGAGGTTGCACTTGTGGAGAATTCTCTTTTCGGGGGCAGTCATGCTTAACATGCCCAAATTGTCCGCAGCCAAAACATTTTAGAACGTTGGTGGACACGTACACTGTATATTCGTTCTGTTGATGTTTTAATTTTATTATAAGGTTTAAATCCTTCTGGGAATTTTTTAAAATCATAAACACTTGCCGCCGGAATGAAACCACGTGCCTTAATTCGTTGTTTCGTGACCCAAAGGGAATCATGGAGATACGAGACACGATGGTACCGTATCGGGCCAACTCTTTAATTAGTACATCGTCGGATACAAATGGGGGGCAATTTGATATCACGACTTTTATCGCTGGGCTATCTAGTGGGGAAATCATTACAAATAAATCTGGATCGATTGTCAAACCCTGTTCGACAATTTGTGGGACACAATCCACGTCGGACAAAAAAATAACGATCCGCTTGTTCATCCGCGAAGCGGCAACAACCTTGTCGATCCCGACAACACGACCGGTTGCGAGGACAACGTCCTCGACACTAACCTCACGTTCCGGAGGTACACAAAAGAACCCGTGCTTACGGGTCAGGCTCTGAAAGGCCGTAAATCGAGATAGTGCAGCTGCCATGCTGGAACAGCTGCACTTACAACCCCTCCCCAACTCGGGGAGGGTGAATATATAATACAATCTTCCCTACCCGAACTCCGGGAATGGGAAGCAATCAGACCTCTCCGATTTCCCTAACTTCGGAAAAGGGAGGCAACAAAACAAACTGAAGGAAGGATAAACGAAAGGAAAAAAAGGAAATAGAGGTTTAAGATGAAGGAGCAAACACCCATCGGGCGACACCCAAAAACGGCGAACCCTTACCAGCGATCACCCTGTGCTCTCCGGCTCTCTCTCCCGTCTCAACGTATATGGGAATCACCAGGAAGACTCCACGAACAGGTACAAGGACACAGAGGGGGGAAAACGGGGGCGGGGGGAGGGAATGGAGCAACAACACAGAGCACTCACAGGCCTCCACAAGCAGACGCCATCACAGTACAACCAGCATACAAACGGCCAGCAGGTGGAGAGAGAGAGAGACAGAGAGAGAGAGACAGAGACAGAGACAGAGACAGAGACAGAGACAGAGACAGAGACAGAGACAGAGAGAGAGAGAGAGAGAGAGAGAGAGAGAGAACGTGCAAGAGCAGCAGAGTAGGTTTTTAGGACATGAAAGCTGATGCCGTCCGGTCTAGTAGTAGAGTCAGAGTAGAGCATTGAAATAACCTTCCTACCTTATCAGGAGCAAAAGACAGAGTCCAGGAGCAGTTGGGTAGGACAGGGATGGATGGGTCCTGAGAGCGATGGGTTGGGGACACAAGAATGGGAAACAAACAAAATTGAAGTATTCAACCTTCTCATGAGCAGAGTCGGCTGTGGTGCCATTTGAAGTAAGTGAAGGGATGGAAGGGGAGCATACTCTGGAGGCTCTGGAGACCGACTTAACAAGGAGCCACCAAGATTCAGATGAGGGAGACCTCATTCTTGAGGTTGGAAAGTTCATTATTGAGGTTGGACAGATGTTGTTTTCAGGCTCTTAGATGATTATCTTCATGTTCTTGAAGTGTATCTGAACGTTGCTGAAAATTTTAACATACTGTTGCGGTTTTTTAGAACCCTCCACTTTGTAAATATCTGTAATATTCCCTTATAAATAATCCCCTGTAAATATTCCCATTTTTGGTGTAAAGGTCAAAGATCGCACCCTAGTTAGGCCAAAAGCAACACGTAGCACACCATAGGCTTCTTCTTTAGTTATTTCATTAGTATGTGTTTCAGGTAAGGATCTGTTCCCAATAGTTGAATCTGCGTTGTATTAATTAAATAAGAGTAGGCCCCCTTGTCAATTCATATTGCGGCATAGCCTTCCTCCAAATTGTGTTCCTTGACTTGCCAGTAGCGTTCGCTGCCTGGCTCAGCCGCGATTGAACACGAGGTCAGGCTTGGAGAAGAAGGGGGCGGGGCGGCAAGAACGAGGTGTGGCCACGTCAACTCACCACCAGGGCGTGGCCGGTGGGCCCCTGCCAGCCAGCCAGGGCTGAGGTGAGCTCGTTAATAGGCGTGGCTCGATGAAGCGCGGCTTGATTTCTAAGCGGGTTATAAAAGCACAAGCGCCAAGCCCTCTCACGGACTGCGCAGGGAGCCATCAATTGTGTACAGAGATGCGCGAGTGGAGACCATTTGTAACGGACTGTGCCGGGGGATGCTGATTGTGAACGAACTGTGCGGGGAGCACTCGATTGATTGTTACGTTGATGGAGCGACCTGCGTGAGGGTACCCTCTGCGACGAACGTTGGCACGAAGATTACGTACGCGGCATCCCAGTCCCCCGCATAATTATAAGGTCCGGTCGCGTGCCAACGACACGCGAAGCTGCTTGCCATTCTTCACGGCGGACCCGGAGCCTGGAACCATCTGCTTGGACCCTTCTCTTCCTTCCCACCACCACCACCCCATTCGTGTAAGTGTGTTTGTATTGTCCTGGGCGTGTGATAATATAAGACTGTTTAAGGCTGCCCTGTCACTGCTTCTTCTTCTTCTTGTATATTCCCTTCTTTCATTTCCTCTTCGGGTTTCTTGTACATAATTAATCAATTATATTTGTTCTTGCTTTACTTTGGTTCCTCTCATCCGATCGCTTGCGTCCTGTCCCCAATTGAATATCGGTGGCACGATATAGGAACCGCTCAGAATCGGGTTAGTCTTTCTGCTAACGGCTCGAGCTTAGGATTGCTAAGCCGCTCGGCAAAATTCCATCTTGTCCGTGGCTCGGGCAGAAGTAGCGCCCTGCTTTGCGGTGAGGTTGGCGAAGGTATCTGGGAACCCATTGACCAGTCACCCTGGTCAATCTCAACCCCGCAAAGGAGCGCGATATCTTCTAGGACTCGGACGGCCAGCTTAATAGACGAGGGGATTAACCCCCCCCCCCCCCCCTCGGTAAGGGGAGCGCCGTAACCCGAGATCCACAACAATACTCTTCCTCACTCGTCCGGCAGTCTTTCATTTCAGGAGAGAGACCACAAAATAGTTTCCATAATGCCGAATTATTCGTACAGAGAAAAGTTTAACAGCGTCAAGGAACAACCATAACGTAAAGCCGTCATGAGGAAACGTGACAAACTGGATCTTTGTTGGCATTCGCAGGACCAATACAAATGCAGGATTAACTAGAACAGCACTCGGTAGAGCGCATACCTCCACCAGGCTGAACAATTCTTTGTTGGCATTCGCAGGACCAATACAAATGCAGGATTAACTAGAACAGCACTCGGTAGAGCGCATACCTCCACCAGGCTGAACAATTTATCTTTTGTATCCTACTGATAGGCCGGATCTGGATTCAGACCCGAACCAAAATCTAATCGGCTTGTTTTGTCACCTGACCAACTCATCTACCAAGTTTAGTCATAACTCGTCCATAACTTTTTTAAATATCATGTTATGTATCGCTTTTGGCCCTACCAGTCAATAATGGTGAAGAATCACTTAAACAAATTTTAAAATTCTCATATCCGAATCCAGATTCGGTTCTTCACCAAATTTGAATTGTTTCGTCCTTGTCACACACCCAACCTATTCACAAAGTTTCGTTTGAATCCATCCATAAGTTTTTGAGATATTGTGCTATATGTTGGTTTTGTCCCTATCAGCAGTGAAGAATCACCTTAAAATAATATGATCCGAATCCGGATTCAAATCTTTGCCAAAATTGAAAGTTCTTCCTTGTCACACACCCAAGTAGTCCACCAACTTTTGTCTAAATCAGTCCACAACTTTGATGATATAGGATAGAATGATATTAGATAGTGAGTATATAGTAGTATAGTAATATATATATATATATATATATATAGTATTTATATATATATAATAAATCTATCTATATCTATCTATATATATATATCTTACTCTCACACTACTATACTCATACTCTATCTATACTATATATAATATATTATATATAATATATATATATAAGTATATTAATATATATATATATAGTATTAAATATACTATATATATATATATATATATATATATAGATATTATATATATATATATTAGATATACTGTATATAAAATATACTATATACTAATTATATATATATATATATATATATATACGTCCCTACCCGACTAGTGCCCCCACAATCCGAACGCCTCATCTCGAACTCTCTCCGAACCGTAAATTCGCCGAAAATTTTGTCCCTAATTCCGAATGATTCTATAACCGAACCGCCAACATAGCGTTAGCGTCGTTCATATTTCCCGCCGCGAGCGTCGAGATTTTGAAGGCTTTGAAGAACCTATTGTGCCTGCTATTGTAGCATTGGGTCAGTCCATGGGCTTGGAGGTGAGTGAAGAGGATGTGGAGGAGTTAGTGGAGGATCACAACAAGGACTCACCACAGAAGAACTTCAGCACCTCCACAAGATGCAGCAAGAAGAAGTGGCAGTGGAAATTTATTCAGAGGAGGAAGAGGGAGCTAGTGGGTAACATTTCAGTGCTGAAATTAAAGAACTTTGCTTCCATTGGTCTAAAACACAGGCCATTGTTGAAAGGTGGAACCCTAATAAAGCAGTGGTTAACAGGAGCATTAACTTGTTCGGTGACAATGTGATTGACCACTTCAGAAAAATTAAGAAAAGTCGCCAACACCAGGCAACTTTGGAGAGGTGGTTCTCTAAAGAAAGCAAGCCTGGTGAGCCCCAACCCTCTACAAGTGGGTGTTAAGAGACAAAGAGAGCAAACACCAGAAGCACAGTCATCTGATGTTAGCTTGGAAGGTGCCTCACCTTCCAAGCAATAAAACCCTCTCGCCTCCTTCCTCCTCTCCAGCTTCCACATGCACCATCAGAAACTCTCCACTAAGGTAAATGCAGTTATTTTCATGTTAGTACATTTATTTCTTGTTATTATTATTATTTGATATTTAGGGCATTTACTCATCTTATTTTACCTTGAATCATGTGTATTTGCAGTTAACAGTGTCTTGATAATGGATTTTTGGGGTCCAGGAACGGATTAATTCACTTTCCATTATTTCTAATGAGGAAAATAGTTTCTAATTCCGAACTTTTCCCAATCCGAACTTCCGCTGGAACGAATTAAATTCGGATTTAGAGGTCCCACTGTATATATATATACAGTATATATATATATACAGTATATATATATATACAGTATATATATATATACAGTATATATATATATACAGATGGCATTTAATATGGAATATTTTTTTTCTGGGGGTGAACTTACTTTTCAAGATGTCTTAGAACCAAAAGTTCATTGGAATTATGTTGAAATTTTCTAGATTTTGTTAATGTGACCTTTAAAAGAAACAAAAACCACATTTGACATTTCGAAACAAATAAATTGATCCTTGAAAGTGATGTAAACTGATATCGAACTCAATTCATGGACAGTACTGTGTTAAACTTCTGTACGTTTTCCAGAAGTATCTCTTTATTTTGCACATTAGCCAAAAAAAATTTCAACAAAAACAAAAGTTAAATTACGACTGGGATTACGGACAGTAAAATTACAGTTCAGTACTTCGTGTAACCCCCACGAGCATTCAGGAGAGCACGTACACGTTGAGGCATGTTGTTCACGAGATTTGCCAAGGTTTGGACAGGAATCGCTTGCCATGCAGTGACAATAGCCTGCTGCAATTCACGCACAGAGGTCGGCTGCTCGTCCAAGTGGTCGATTTGACGCGTTAATTCTGCCCACAAGTTCTCTATCGGATTCATATCCGGGGACATGGCAGGCCACTCCATATGCTCTATACCACGGTCAGCAAGAAAGTGTTGGATCATGCGAGCACGATGAGGCCGTGCATTGTCATCTTGGAAGACAAAGTTTCCTCGAAAGGCTGCACGAGCAAATGGAAGCAATGTTTCTTCCAGAATGGCCCTGTACTTGAACTGGTTCAGGTTTCCATTCAGAACAACCAGGTCAGTTTTGCCCCCTGCATGAAAAGCAGCCCAAACGGTCACCCCACCACCTCCAGCTTGGACTCTTGGCACTATACAATCTTTGTTGTAGGCTTCATGCTCTTGTCTGCGCACTCAAACGTGGCCATCTTGACGATAGACCAGAAATCTAGACTCGTCACTGAAGATCACGTGATTCCAGTGTCCTGACTGCCATTGACGGTGCTCTCTGGCCCACTGCAATCGGCGCTGGCTGTGTTGTCTGGTCAAGCGTGGCTTTCTCAGGGGAAGCCTGGCACGATAGCCTACTTGAACCAGTCGTTGGGTGACTAGCCTTCTGGATACAGGCACATTTGTCAATTGATGCCACTCAGCCCTAAGCCGATTAGCTGACTTGGTACGGACATTGCAGACTAACCGGTGCAGCTGGCGATCATCTCTCCTTGTGGTCTGCGTGTACGTCCTGGCCTCGGTATTGGTGTAGGGACACCCCTCTGAGCATTTCGTTTCAGGATCTTTGACACCTGACCTTGAGTGATGCCATACTGCCGAGCAATAGCATGCTGTTTCATGCCGTAATTTCGTAAAGCCACCACTCCATGACAAACAGCATTGTCGAGTTGACGGACCATCTCCAGAGGAAGCGGCAATAACCTTTGGAGACGTGCAGCAGTTGTTTTCCACTAATGCAGAACGCAACAACCCTTGTATACCCGACTGTGAAGCCAATCATCAAATGCACCTGTCCGTACATTTTGCCACGCCACCTGTGATATAATCCTGTTATTGACTTCTTGCTGCGGAAGACAATCAGTGACATGGTTCTTTTAACAAATAAATCACCAAAGTGTAAAAGAAACTCACCAGATTGATAAACTGAGTTAAGAAAGTAAACCCAAGTCAAGAAAAAATATATAATCCATATTAAATGCCAAGTCTGTATATACAGCATATATATATATATATATATATATATATATATATATATATATATATATATATATATATATATATATATATATAATGGTATCTGTAATCTGGTTCTCCAACCTAATGAGCGGACAACATGACGTCATCGCCATGCACGTCCGCCTTGCCTGCAAAGTTCCAGAGGAACCATCTAGCAGTGCGTCATTACGGATTATAAATACAGATACTGTCACAAGTGCATGCAAAACTCACAGTTACCGACCTGGTTTCGCCCTTGTTGGGGCTTCATCAGGGCAACGCAGTGAGGCTTTCCATACACTTGTAACTCTGTGACCGTCTCGGTTTTTATATCAGTCACTATGCGACCATCACTATGCGACCCAACAAGGGCGAAACCAGGTCAGTAACTGTGAGTTTTGCATGCACTTGTGACAGTATCTGTATTTATAATCCGTAATGACGCACTGCTAGATGGTTCCTCTGGAACTTTGCAGGCAAGGCGGACGTGCATGGCGATGACGTCATGTTGTCCGCTCATTAGGTTGGAGAACCAGATTACAGATACCATTATTAGTAACTCCCAACCGCAACCAGGTCGACTCCATATGATGAGTGGATACCAGAGATAACGTCACCGCGTGGCAGGCGGTGCGTATCGCTCCCAGCAAGGTGCAGTAGCAGCTGTATGGGACACCTTGCTGGCGGTTCTCCACTGATGATATGAAGGTCGCATAGTGACTGATATATATATATATATATATACATATATATATATATATATATATATACATATATATATATATATATATATATATATACATATATATATATATATATATCAGTCACTATGCGACCTTCAGCGCAACAATATATATATATATATATATATATATATATATATATATATATGTATATATATATATATATGTATATGTACATATATATATATATATATGTATATATATATGTACATATATATATATATATATATATATATATATATATATATATATATATATATATATTGTTGCGGATATGGGATTTACATCCATCCATATCCGCTTGTAAATATTCCCCTATTTCCTCCATACTTCCCAACTATCCCCAATCCCCCATTCCCTAGTCCCATTTTCTGTAAACAACACTCTGTAGACCCGACCTCCCCCTATTTCCCCCATTAAATGTCGCATCCAGGTCCACCGCATCTCACGTAGACAACTATAGGACATCTTGCTAGTTATTCTTAGTCTATGTCAGTTAAGGACTCGTTTCCATTAATTCTGACTCTTCGTTGCACCAGAATGTGATTGTATGGCACCGTTAGGAAGTTTAGGACCTCCCAATACCTCCCCGCAGCTCTTCCTCACGGTTCAACAACAACAACAACAACAACGGCGGCGGCGCGGGGAGTGCGCGTCCTCACTCCGGCTTGGTTGGTAGGGGGTGTTGGGAGGGCACCATGCCTTTCCAACGAGCCGCCATCGAGCATGTGCTCGACGGGGTTACCAAGTAGGGGCTCGCTGTCAGCTCCTCGTCAAGGGCGGAGCCCGGTAACCCCCGCACCCAATAGAAGCGGCGGACCGATCCCATCTGGGGCGGAGCCAACGAGCCGAGGGCGTGTCACTCCCCGCTGAGCATGCGCAGGAAGAGGGAGGTGACGTCAGATGCGCGCTGAGCTTGGAGAGAGAAGGACGCCACCTCCGAGCACTGTGACACCTCCCCGCATCTCTGGACTGGACCGTGCTTTATCCTGTCCCTGAGCCAAGGTGCACCTTGTGCTATCGACTGCCTGTCCTTCCCTGCCATCAATCCCTGTGTAAGTCAGTCTTGTTCCGTTTGTCTGTGGTCTGTCTGGGATAGATAAGGTTGTATCTAAATGCCTATCTCTTCTGTGTCTTTACCTCATTACCTTGTAATCTACCCCTTTTCTCCACCACTAATTATATCCTCCTCCGGAGGTCTTGAGAACTGTACCCCTTGCGTCGTTTCATCTATCCCAGTCGTTGTGTCCTTTCCAATCATTGATTTAGCATAGCGCGATTTGGTCAACGTCGGGTGGAATCGGGTGAGTTGGGGAAGAATCGGGGGAACTGTTAGGTCGCGGCAATACCACCGCTCGGTAAATAACATCTAATCCGCGATCCGTAACAATTGGTGTCGAGGAGTGAGATACGGACCCGAAGCGCGCTTAACGCGCTCAAAATTACAAGCAGTTGGAAATTGTTTTGTTTTAAAGGAAAACCCGAATTTTGAAAGTCGCGCTATGGCAGATCAAGACGGCTGGGTTCCGGTAGAGGAGAGTGAGGCAGGGTCGATCCAGGACCAAATTGAGGGACATGAGGAGAGCGAAGCAGTGAGGGCGGCAGGTTCGCAAAATGGCGTCCTCGCGCACGAGGTTACGGGCGCGCAAAATGGCGCCTCGCACATGGCTACGGCGACCGCGCCCGCGACCGTAGCAGCACCGTTGGTGGATTTGAACCTTTTTTTTTGTACAAATGAAGGCCCTTATGGACAAGAATAGCGAAGAAATGGAAAGCAGAATGATGAGGGGGATGAGAAACCAAATTTTAGGAATGGGGAACCGGATGGATTCTCAGAGTGAGCAATTGGGGGTAATGAGGGACGAAGCGAGGGGTACCGGTGAGGCGTTAGACAATGGGATAAAAGAGGTAAAGAATGGGTTAACGGGGGTAGAAAACAGAATGGCCGCTCAAGAGAATCAAATGGAAGGGATGAAAAAGGGGTTAGAGGGGTTAGAAAACAGTATGGAAGGCAAATTGAGGGACATGAGGGACCAAGCGGAAAGGGAAGTTAAAAAAATGGGGCAGCAGATAGAGGGGGTCAGAATGGGGGTAGAAACTAAATTGGATGCTCACAGGGAGGAAATGGAGCAGATGAGGGTGGCATCTGGGCAGGAGATGCAGGTGATGGGAGAAGAGATCAGAAGAGGTGTGAGTGAGGAGGTCGGAGGAGTGCGCGAGGAGGTGAGCCACTGTAAGGAGCGCATGGAGAAGGAGGTGAGAAAGGGGACTGTAAAATTGCAAGGTGGTATAGAGGAGTTGACGCTGGAAGTGGAACAGCTGACGGAGGGACAAAAAGAACTAACGGAGCAGGTTCAAAGGAACACTGCGGTACTAGGAGGGTTAAGATCGACACAAAACGACATAAAAAATGACTTGATAGCGACACAGAGGCAATGTCAGATGGTACGTGAGGGACTGACAACGAGGTTGGACGAGGTGACAGAGGTAATGGAGACGAAGGACCAGCAGGTGAGGACGCACATGGAAACGGTCAAGGTAGCCTTAGAGGATGAGCTTGAGGAGACGCACCGGGAAATAAAAGAGGTGAAGCAGAAATTAGAAGAAGTGGAAGAAGGGGTGAGCGAAATTAAGAAGCGACGGAGAGAGGATAAGAAAGAGATAAAGGAGGAAGTAAAATAATTGGTCCAAAGTCTGTGTTCGGACCGTGATGATGTGCTCATTAACCGGATGAGGGATTCGCAGGTGATGGAGGAGAAGCAAAGAGAAAGAGGACCCAGTGTAAGTGGTGACCAATATGGTCGTGCGTATGATGCGCCAGGTGATTTAATAAGCTTGGGGGTCGAGATGGACCCGGGTGTTCATGAGAGGCCGTTGGTGAAGTGTGCGACAGGTCTGGTGTGCGAAAAAGGAGGTGTGCGAGAAAGTCCGACTCTGGGGTGTGTGAGGAAAAAGTGCGTGCCAAGGAGTGAGGGTGCTGTCGAGGGTGAGTCGGTCGTAGCGCGTGTGCGAGGGAGCACATGGAAGCGCGTAGTGAGGAGTGTTACGGAGGATGTAAAGGGAGAATGCACGCCTGTGGTGAGTGTTACAGAGGGTGTAACGGGAGAGTGTGCGCGAGAAAGGTGTGTAACGGACGGGTGCATGAGGAAAGAGTGCGCTGTCGAGAGTAAGGGTGAGTGCGCTGTCAAGAGTGGAGGTGAGAGTAGTAAGAGTGACACGGAGCGTGAGTTGGTTGTGACAGGTGAGAAAGGAAGCACACCTGGAATGGTAGAGCGTGTGTGGGAATGCACGCTGGAATTGGTAGTGAGGCACGTGGTTGGGTGTGCGAGTGAGAGCACACCTGTGATTGTCACAGAGGAGGTGACCGAGGAGGGGGCGCGAAGAGGTCTGTTGGTGAGGTGTGCGAGCGACGAATGTGTGCCAAGGTGTTCGGTGGTCAGGTGTGTGACCAAGTCTGTGAGTGGAATGAGTGTACCTGGGTGTGTAAGAGAAGGTGCAATGACCAAGAGCAGGGAAACGGCTGGATGTATGAGCAAGAAAGGGGTAGCGTATGCGTGTAAGCAAGCAGGTGAGGCATCGACGGTAACCGGGTTAGCGGTTAGAGCGACTTATAGCCGGATCGGGCCCTCGGTGCATGCCGGGCTTCGCGTGCCGCGAGAACCAGCGGGGATCCGAGCCACGGCGGGTTTGAAAGGACCGCCGTACGCGATCCACGCTGGGCCTCGCTTGGAACGGCCGTGTCCGTGCTCAACTAGGCGGAGCGGGCAGCTCGATAGGAAAGGTCGTCATGGTGACCACTTTTTGTCGAGACGTGCCGGCAGGTCGAGATCGGGACATTGGATGGCTCCACGCCGAGGTGGTGCATGGGATCTCGGCCCGGGTAAGCCCCCGTCCCTGCCCCGAATGCGGGACGTATCCAGCCGCTGGCACAAAACAACCCGCATTCATTGCTCAGCTGTACGAAGCCGAGCTTTAGAAGGGAATTGGCGCACCGAGAGGATCTAATAAGTAGACGAGTGATGAGGTTAGTGTTTTGGACCCAAAATTAGAAAAAGGCAAAATTTGATGATTGGCAAAGGATTGGCAGTAATGATTGGCAGATGATGGGTAGTGATTGGCAAATTTTTGATTTGTTGAAATTTGATGTGCAAAATTGGTAGTGGGAGATGCCCGATGTGGTGGGATGGCAACTCTGTCATCCCTCACAAACTAGTGGGGCAAATGCGCTATAGTTTATGGGGTTTATGGCAGTGAAAACTAGTCCGGGTGGGTTAGGATATTGTGTGTAGGGATCTAGAAGAGATTGACATTAGGTAACGTTAAGGTTTAGTTAGTGACTGATACCTGTAGTGGGGACGCAGGTAGATTAGAGTGGATGATAATGACGAGGGAGCGCAATAGTTTAAAGGGACGACTGGGAAGCGCAAGTTTCAGAGGGGAGTAGTTAGATGAGATGATGCTGTGTGAGAACTGGACAGGTGTGTGGAGCAGTGTATGAGTAGTGAGTGTTGTGGATCAGCGCGAATGCGCTTGGGGGAGAGAAGGGTGCAGGCGGCACCAAGTATGAGAGCACAGGTGTGCAAGTACAGGTGTGTGGAATACATGGAGTATTGGAATGAGTGGTGTGGAGAGAGTTGGAGTAAGTGGTACGGAGTGGTGTGCATGGTGCGAAGGTGTGGATGGGGGAAGAGTGGACCCCTCTTCACGAGTACCCGGGGAGGGTAGTTTAAAGAATAGTTAGAAGGTATAGGTAAATTGTGGTTGGATATTGGCATTTGTGGTGCGGATGCAGAATGGTATTGTGGATGGGTGCATTGGTGTGGTGAAATTGGCTGGTCGTGTGGCCTGTTAGTATGAGTGTGAATGGTTGGGCACTCCGCCACTGTTAGATGTCGGCCAGGTGAGGCCGCAGGTGGGCTCTGGGAGCCGTTAGTGTCAGTGGGTGCCTGAGGATCCCGGGTGTGGATCGGGCAGCCCGTGCCAGAGAGGGCACTGAGGGGGTGAGAGTGCGAGAGGGCCTTCCCCAGTTAGTTAGGTTAGGGTGAGGAGCAGGTGAGCTCGGTAGGCAACAACAGTGGTGGAGGTGTGCAGGTGGGCGGACCAGCTGGGAGCGTCACACGACCCAGCCACCGAAATTGTGCGGGGGCACCGAGTGATGAATCGGGGGAGTGAGACCCCAACTTGAGAAGCACCACAGTTTGGTCAATGGGAATTGGTTTTTAGAACCCATAGTGTAAGTTGGCCAATGGATTGGCAGGGAAAGACCCCGGGTAATGTAAAGTTGTTAAAGTCATTTAGGAAATATTTAGGATTGATGAACCTGTCGCACCATACGCAGCCACTTACCTGAGGTGATGATGATGACTCCACACCTGTGTTCCTTTGTTCTGTGTTGCAGGAAATGAGAATTGCTGTGTGGATTTGTGAGACGCATCACGACGTGGATGAGACATTGGGATGATTCCATCTCTCCCTCCTTAGGAGGGACTGATGATGAATTGGTGATGGCAAATTTTGATGTTGAGTTGGAGATGGCAAATTTTGATGAGAGTTGAAAATGGCAAATTTGATTGGTTAGGAGGGAGAGAAGATGAATTTGGTTTATGGGAGGAACGGGGAAGACAGTAGGGACGTTTGTTGATGTGTAAAGTAGATGTTTATGGGTAGTGTTGTGTTTTGTGGATACAGTAAGGGGTAAGGGAGGGGCAATGTAGGTTACCTGGGGGGGGGGGCGTACGGTAGGAACGTACCTGTCTCACCTGGTTCCCATGTGCCCCCAGTGTGCATTACCTTGTATTGCGTGCACTTTTGCGCCCTTACCACCTTGCTCACTTGTCTTATTTTGTCTCCCACCTCCGAGGATCTGGCTTTGGGGCAGAGAGAGAGGAGAGAGAGGTGCTGGCTCTGCAGTTGTGGGCCTGTACTTCCGCTGCTTGCTGCCTGGATCGATACACCATATGGACCGCAATTTTGGTGGCCGCCCACAATGGACCGCAGTTCTTTTGCGGGCAAGCACCACCCGTTGATGGACCTCTGGGTCAACGTGGCACCTATGCCATACAGGTGAACCACTTATAGTTGGCCCCCCTGACGGCCACAATTTAGAAATGGACGCGGTTGGCGCCTTTCTTTATTTCTAAAGAAGCCAGAAGGCCAAGTGCACTCCATGAAGGCAAGACCAGCGGCAGAACATCGGCCGGCTGCGACACCACCGGTGACCATGGACACTTAATTGTGCATTGCTACTGAACACTTTATTGGTGCACCGGATGGTGCTGACTGTGCGTATGGGGTGGTGCTTTTGGTGCTTGGATGGGGTGCTCTGCACATTATTAAAGGCCGTAGGGCCACAGGGCACTCGTGGGTTGGTGTATCGATGCTGGCATGCGTGCTCTCTCTATGCATAACATCTGCATGTGTTCCTCAAATAACAGGTCCTGGATCGTAGTGTAAATATCAGTGTAGTCTTGTATAAATGATGCTCCCTACCGGCTGTATGTTTAGTTTGAGGATTCTTTCTGCAATTCGGTTATCCTGTGGCTGTGTTTCTGTTAGGAGAAGGGTGCAACGTCGCAGGGGAACATATTTACTCATTTGTGAACATCTGTAAAACTGTCGCACTCAGGGTTGAGTTAATAGTAGAGGGAACTACATCTGAGTGCCACACTAACGTAGGTAAAAATTTATCGGGTCGGGACGCCCCGAGGTAGAGAAGGGTGCAATGTTGCGGATATGGGATTTACATCCATCCATATCCGCTTGTAAATATTCCCCTATTTCCTCCATACTTCCCAACTATCCCCAATCCCCCATTCCCTAGTCCCATTTTCTGTAAACAACACTCTGTAGACCCGACCTCCCCCTATTTCCCCCATTAAATGTCGCATCCAGTTCCACCGCATCTCACGTAGACAACTATAGGACATCTTGCTAGTTATTCTTAGTCTATGTCAGTTAAGGACTCGTTTCCATTAATTCTGACTCTTTGTTGCACCAGAATGTGATTGTATGGCACCGTTAGGAAATTTAGGACCTCCCAATACCTCCCCGCAGCTCTTCCTCATGGTTCAACAACAACAACAACAACAACGGCGGCGGCGCGGGGAGTGCGCGTCCTCACTCCGGCTTGGTTGGTAGGGGGTGTTGGGAGGGCACCATGCCTTTCCAACGAGCCGCCATCGAGCATGTGCTCGACGGGGTTACCAAGTAGGGGCTCGCTGTCAGCTCCTCGTCAAGGGCGGAGCCCGGTAACCCCCGCACCCAATAGAAGCGGCGGACCGATCCCATCTGGGGCGGAGCCAACGAGCCGAGGGCGTGTCACTCCCCGCTGAGCATGCGCAGGAAGAGGGAGGTGACGTCAGATGCGCGCTGAGCTTGGAGAGAGAAGGACACCACCTCCGAGCGCTGTGACACCTCCCCGCATCTCTGGACTGGACCGTGCTTTATCCTGTCCCTGAGCCAAGGTGCACCTTGTGCTATCGACTGCCTGTCCTTCCCTGCCATCAATCTCTGTGTAAGTCAGTCTTGTTCCGTTTGTCTGTGGTCTGTCTGGGATAGATAAGGTTGTATCTAAGTGCCTATCTCTTCTGTGTCTTTACCTCATTACCTTGTAATCTACCCCTTTTCTCCACCACTAATTATATCCTCCTCCGGAGGTCTTGAGAACTGTACCCCTTGCGTCGTTTCATCTATCCCAGTCGTTGTGTCCTTTCCAATCATTGATTTAGCATAGCGCGATTTGGTCAACGTCGGGTGGAATGGGGTGTGTTGGGGATGAATCGGGGGAACTGTTAGGTCGCGGCAATACCACCGCTCGGTAAATAACATCTAATCCGCGATCCGTAACAATATATATATATATATATATATATATATATATATATATATATATATATATATATATATATATATATATATATATATATATATATATATATATATACAGTATATATCTATCTATCTATATATATATATATATATATATATATATATATATATATATATATATATATATATATATATATATATTGTTGCGGATATGAGGACTGTATTTTTTTTGATTGTGTGTATTATTATTAGTGTTCAGTCTGCGCCTCCTGCCTCCGGAGCTGTGTAGGGGTCAAAGGGCGTCCCATAATTAGTCCATAAAGCATCCACACCACAGCTAATCATAGAATACCCCTGTTCCACCTTTAGAGGCCATTTTTCCCCGCAAAGCGGGGGTTGGCCTTTTTCGGGAGCCGTGGTTTTTGTTGTTTTTCGGTCCCTTTTTGAAGCAATGTTTTACGGCCGGATGCCCTTCCTGACGCCAACCCTTTTTGTCGCCTTTAACGACAAACAGGGAATTACCAGTGAACTGGTACTCAATTAGCTGACCTCGGAAGGATGACAGGCTGAGTCAACCCCCCTGGCGTTAATTCAGCGATCGACCGGGATTCGAACCCAGGATCCTAGGATCCTAAGCCGGCACCCTAGCCGCTAGCCCAACACCAGGCACCCTAGCCCCTGTTCGATAGCTTATATCTTATTATGTGTTTTAGGGTAAGGCTGTGTCTCCCATTAATTGAAATACTCCATTGCACCAGTGAAAGAAATAGATTCCTTTCATTCCCACTCCCAAAACTTCCATTCCCCCTTTTCGTCAATTGCCATTCGCATTGCCAACCAACAATTGCCGCCAAGGGCCACGAGGCAGGGTTGGGGAAGAAAGGCGGGTCCCCACCTCGTCATAGAGGGGAGGAGTGAGTCAGCCCCACTCAACCAACCACGAACAAGGGGTTGGACTTGGAGAGGGTGTGGAGAGAAACATCGAGGAGGTTCACGAAGGTTGAGGGGCGGGGCCTATATAACCCGCAGCTAGGGCGTTTCCCGAAGAGATGAGCTTTTACAGAGAGCCGAGAGGGAGTCCAGGCCGTTGGGTCCAAGAGAGGCGCTTTGAGTTGAGTCCGAGAGAAGTCCAGAGTTGAGCTGCAGCTCGAGCCACCGAAACTGCACTTACTGCAGCTCGAGCCACCGAAACTGCACTTACTGCAGCTCGAGCCACCGAAACTGCATTTACTGCAGCTGGAGCCACCGAAACTGCAGCCACAGCAGCGTGAGGCCTGGACGGCAGTTTGGAGCAGGGCCGCGAAGGAGCAGCGGCTGCCCACGACTCGATCGGCTGCAGGACCAGTTGGACCTCCCTATCCCGCCAGCCATCCATCTCCCGCCAGTCCTATCATCATTCCCCGCGTGAGTCTGTCCTTGTTTGTTCTGTCCCTGGGTTAATTAAGACTGTAGGTATGCTAACGTTGCACTGTGTATCTAATATCTTCTGTAAATAAACGTGACTGCTTTGCTCCTGCTTATATGTGTAAATAATAAATCCAATTACTCTTCTGTACGTCTTCTTCCTCTTTGCATTCGGTCGCTTTAGAGTTTTCCAGATTGAGCAGCTGCGGTGCGATACGGCCAACGTTTGGGTTGAACCGGGTTAGTCGGGGAATAACTGTTCGGTCGCGGTAATACCACCGCTCGGTCAAAATAACGTCTTAACCGCGTCCGTAACAATTGGTGTCGGGGAGTGAGATACGAGGCCCGAAGCGTGCTTAACGCGCTCAAAATTACAAGCTGCTGGAAATTTGTTTTGTTTTTAAAGGAAAACCCGAATTTTGAAATCGCCCCATGGCTGGTCAAGGCGATCGGATGCCGGTGGGTGAGCTAGAGGAGGGGTTAGAAGTAACCCAGGACCTCGGGGTAATGTATATGGAGGAGGTGGTTGAGGGGGTATCAGACGCACAAGATGGCGTCCTCGCGCACGTGGGTGTAGCGGCACCAAATTTTTCCGCGCCCGTGACCGTAGCAGCACCAAATAGCGCCGCGCCCGTGGTCGCGGCAGCCGAGCCAGAGATGCCAGGGTACATGCGAGCCTTCATGGCTCATTTCATGGCAGAAGTACAGAAAAAGAACGACAGTATAAACACGTTAGGAGCCAAAATGGGACAAATGGGGAACCGGATGGATGCTCAGGGTGAGCGGTTGGGAAACCAAATGGTGGGATTGAGGACTGATAGTGAGCGATTGGGGGGTGAAATGGGGGGCAAAATGGGCGAAATGGGGGGCAAAATGGGAGAAATGGGGGAATGGCTAGAAGCTAAATTTGAGGGGTTAGACAACGGGATAAAAGAGGTAAAGAATGGGTTAATGTACAGGGTACAGGATGTACAGGGTGGATGTACAGGGTCTGCTTCTACCTTTCTGACCTGACATCTCACACCTGTCCTGCCTTTTCACACCCGCACGTGCCGCGTGTTCTCCGGCTGGATAACGGAATCTGCTTTTGATGGTACGGAATACGGATTTCGAAAGGCCCGCTCCCGTTGATTGTGGCCGTGGCCTTGTTTGCCGGTGGCCTTGTGGCCTTGTTTGCCGCTGTGGTCTTGATTAGCGGCTGCAGTCGTTTGCCGCTGCGTTTGCCGCTGCGTTTGCCGCTGCGTTTGCCGCTTTGCCTCCTCGACCTTGGCCTCGTACTCGTCCCTTCGCTCCTGCCTGGCATGGCTCTGAAGTACTCCGCCGCAAGGCTTCTTCTGCTCAATACCCGCTCCACCCCATCATGCATCTCTGCCATCAAATCAAATGGACTCCTCCGACGACCCAGGTACATTCACCGTGGCTCCGGTCGCAAGTTTGTTTATTTGCAATCAGGTCACTCCATCCCCGTCCTCTGGTCGGCTCAGCGCACTCTCACTCTTCGTCCCAGCGCACCTGGTCACAGCAACCCACACGATCGCACCTCTTGCCTACGAACCCTGGCTAAATCACCTGAATTCATCCCTGCTGTTCAAAACAACATCAAGCTCACCCTGTTCAACACCCGGTCCCTCAACAATAAATGCCTCATCCTGAACGAATACATCCTGGATAACAAACTGGACTTTCTCTGTCTCACCGAAACCTGGCAACAACCTCTGGACTACTACACACTCAACCTCACCACACCCAATGGATATTCCTACGTCAATAAACCACGCTCGGAGGGCCGAGGTGGTGGAATTGCCGTTATCCACCGTCAAGACATCAAGACCAACCTCATCTCCATCTCATCTGCTCCATCATTTGAACACCTGGCTTTAAAACTCTCTGGTCACACGCAGTCAGTCATGGCTGTCGTCTACCGCCCTCCCAAACCACACCCATCATTCCTGTCTGACTTCTCCTACTTTCTGACCCAGCTATGTTCCCTCTCCCCCTCAATCCTCCTCCTTGGTGATTTCAATATCCACATGGACTCCACTGACTCCACAATAACCACTGACTTCACTGATTTACTCACCTGCTTTAACCTCACTCAACATGTCGACTTTCCTACCCATATCCGTGGTCACATTTTGGACCTTGTCTGCTCCACTGGATTAAATTTGCACCATCTCTATGGCTCCGACCTCACCCTCTCTGACCACTTAGCCATCACTCTGACCATCAACATCCCCGCCCCAACACCAAGGCATTATCGCACAATCAACTTCCGTAAGCTAAACGCTCTTTCACCTACCTCATTCTCATCCACCCTCTCTGAAAAAATGTCCACTTCTCCCTTCATTGACCTCCACACCCCTTCCGACCTCACTGACTACTACAACCACACTCTCTCCTCCTGCCTTGACCAGCTTGCGCCTGTAAAAACCAAAACAGTTTCTTTCACCCATTCTGCTCCCTGGTTTACCCCTGAACTCCACCTGATGAAAACTCGTGCTCGCCAACTTGAAAGACTCCGCAATAAAACGGGTCTCACAGTTCACTCCCAAGCCTACAAGGACCACATACAACACTACAAAGATGCCCTCTCCCGCGCCCGCTCTGCCTACTACTCTCAAATTATCCACTCTGGCTCCGGAAACCCAAAAGCACTCTTCTCGACAATAAACAAACTCCTCCGCCCCCTGAACACCACCACCCAGTCATTCACAGTAGACAACTGCATCTCCTTCCTCTCTTTCTTCCAACGCAAAATTGACAACATCTACAACAGCTTGACCACCGCCGCACCCGCTCCCCCTCCAACCACCTGCCCCCCCTTGTCCTGCCATCCCCTGTCTCGGTTCTCCCCAATCTCTCCTACTGACCTCTCTGAACTCCTCATAGGAATGAAAACTGCCACCTGCACTCTTGACCCCATCCCCTCCAGCTTTGTCAAAGCCTCCCTCCCTGCTCTCTCTCCACTTATCATTGCAACAATAAACTCCTCCCTGTCTACAGGCATCGTCCCACCTTCCCTCAAAATTGCTGCTGTTACCCCCATTCTAAAAAAACCTGGTCTAAACCCTGACACCCTAAACAACTTCAGACCCATCTCCAACCTACCCTTTCTGTCAAAAGTTTTGGAACGCGCTGTAGCCACTCAACTCAAACATCATCTCTCTGCCAATAACTTGTATGAAACATTCCAATCCGGATTCCGCTCCAACCACAGTACTGAAACTGCTCTCCTCAAAATCACCAACGACCTTCTCCTCTCCTCTGACGCTGGCAACCTCAACATTCTCGTCCTCCTCGACCTCAGCGCTGCCTTTGACACCATCGATCACACTATCCTCCTCACCCGACTTGAATCCACCTTTAACGTCACCGGCACTGCCCTCTCTTGGATTAAATCATACCTCTCTGACAGATGCCAGTTCATCTCCATCAATAACTGCAAATCCCCCACTGCTCCCCTCCCCCAAGGTGTCCCCCAAGGTTCAGTTCTTGGCCCCCTCCTCTTCATCCTTTACCTGTCCCCGCTCGGTCACTTAATCCGCCGTCATGGTCTCCAATTCCACTGCTTCGCCGATGACATCCAGCTTTTCATCTCCACCAAGTCCGTCTCCACCGACACCCACTCTATCCTGACAAACTGCATCACTGAAATAAAATCCTGGCTTCAAATCAACTTCCTCAAGCTTAACTGTGATAAATCTGAAATAATCATCATTGGCCCAAAAACGCTCACAAAATCCACCCATAACTTTGCCCTCAACATCGACGGTATCCCAGTATCCACCTCCCCTCACATCCGGAATCTTGGCGTCATCTTTGACCAAACCCTTTCCTTCGACAAATACACTAAACAGATCACAAAGTCAGCCTTCTTTCACCTGAAAAACATTGCCCGTCTCCGCTCATCCCTCTCCTCCACGGCTGCAGAAACCCTCATCCACGCCTTCATCACCTCCCGTCTGGACTACTGCAATAGCCTCCTCTATGGTTCACCCTCAAAAATCACCAATAAACTCCAATACATTCAGAACTCCGCTGCCCGTCTACTCACTCATTCCCGGACCCGTGACCACATCACCCCCGTCCTTTACAAGCTTCACTGGCTCCCCATCCCCCAGAGAATCCAGTACAAAATCCTCCTCTTGACATACAAAGCCCTCCATAACCTGGCCCCATCCTACCTGGCTGACCTCCTCTCCAGACACACTCCCACCCGCAACCTCCGCTCTGCTGGTACCAACCTCCTGACCCCCTCCGTCCGGACCAAATTCAGATCCTGGGGGGACAGGGCCTTCTCCATCGCTGCTCCCACCCTCTGGAACTCACTACCTCACACCATCAGAGACTCCTCCTCACTCACCACATTCAAAACATCACTAAAGACCCACCTGTTCAACGCTGCATTCAACATTCAACCCACAGCATTTAACCCCTGACTATCTCTTCTCCTTCTCCCTCCTTTTGCTTTAAATATTTCCCTATTGATTCTTGTCTTGTCTTTTTGATTCTTGTCTTATATATATGCCGTATATCGCTGCTGTTTGTTTTCTTGATTCTTGTCTTTTTGCAATTGTTGTTTTCATGTATTGTTATGCATTATGTTTTCCACTCTGTCAAAGCGCCTTTGGGCTTCTGGAAAAGCGCTATACAAAATAAATGAATTATTATTATTATTATTAATGGGGGTGGAAAATAGAATGGCTGCCCAGGAGAATCAGTTAGAGGGGGTGAAAAATGGGTTAATGGGGTTAGAAAATAGGATGGAAGACAAATTGCGGGAAATAGGGGAGCAATCCGCCCGGGAAATCGAACAGATGGGGAACTAGATGGAGGAGATGAAAGAGGAGATACGACGAGGTGTGAGTGAGGAGGTCTCGGGGGTACGCGAGGAAGTAAAGCGAGGCGAAAAGCGTATAGAGAAAGAGGTGAGGAATAATACGGCGAGGTTACAAGGGGGAATAGAGGGTCTGACGAAGGGAGTAGAACAGCTGACAGTGGGACAAAAGGAACTAGTGGACCAGGTGGAAAAGAACACGGCAATAATCGGGGGGTTAAAAGCGACACAAAAAGACATTAAGAACGAATTAATAGCGACACAAAATGAATGTCAGATGGTACATGAGGGGTTGACGAAGAAGTTGGAGGAGGTGACAGAAGTAATGGAGACAAAGGACCGAGAGGTGAGGACGCACATAGAAACGGTTAAAGTGGCGTTAGAGGAAGAGATAGAGGAGACGCACCGGGAAATAAAAGAGGTGAAGCAAAAATTAGAGGAAGTGGCAGAAGAGGTGAGTGAAATTAAGAAGAGACGGACAGAAACTAAAAGAGAAATCCAGGAAGAGGTGATGGAATATGTGCAAGGTCGGTGCTCAACTCATAAATGATGTGCTCACTAACCAAATAAAGAGTTTGCAGATGGCGAAAGAGGTGAGGAGACGAGGTGCCAAGGTGAGTGGCGATATATGTGGAAATGTAGATGATGTGAGAGGAGCTTCAGTCGGCTTGGGGGTTGCTTTGGACCCGGGTGTTCGTGAGAGGCCGTTGGTGAAGTGTGCGACAGGTCTGGTGTGCGAAAGAAGAGGTGTGCGAGAATGTCCGACCCTGGGGTGTGTGAGGAAAAAGTGCGCGCCAAGGAGTGAGTGTGCTGTCGAGAGTGAGTCGGTCGTAGCGCGTGTGCGAGGGGGCACATGGAAGCGCGGTGTGGTGAGTGTTACAAAGGATGTAAAGGAAGCATGTACACCTGTGGTGAGGGTTACGGGGGAAGTAACGAGAGAGTGTGCGCAAGAGGATGCGTGAGAAAGGTGTGTAACGGACAGGTGCATGAGGAAAGAGTGCGCTGTCGAGAGTAAGGGTGAGTGCGCTGTCAAGGGTGGTGGTGAAAGTAGTGAGAGTGACACGGAGCGTGAGTTGGTTGTGACAGGTGAGCGAGGATGTACACCTGGAATGGAAGGATGCACACCTGGAGTGGTAGAGCGTGTGTGGGAATGCACACTTGAGTTGGTAGTGAGGCACGTGGTTGGGTGTGCGAGGGAGAGCACACCTGTGATTGTCACAGAGAAGGTGACCGAGGAAGGGGCACGAAGAGGTGTGTTGGTGAGGTGTGCGAGCGACGAATGTGTGCCAAGGTGTTCGGTGGTCAGGTGTATGACCAAGTCTGTGAGCGGAATGAGTGTACCGAGGTGTGTAAGGAAAGGTACGAGGAGCATGGGAACAGCTGGAGGTATGAGCAAGAAAGGGGTAGCGTATGCGTGTAAGCATGCAGGTGAGGCATCGACGGTAACCGGGTTAGCGGTTAGAACGACATTTAGCCGAATCGGGCCCTCGGTGTGCGTCGGGCAGCTTCGCGTGCCGCGAGAACCAGCGGGGATCCGAAGCACGGCGGGTTCGAAAGGACCGCCGTACGTGATCCACGCTGGGCCGCGCTGGGAACGGCCGCGTCCGTGCTCCGCTAGGCGGAACGGGCAGCCCGATAGGAAGGGTCGTCATGGCGACCCCTTTTTGTTAAGGCGTTCCGGCAGGTCGAGATCGGGCAATTGGATGGCTCCACGCCGAGGTGGTGCGTGGGATGTCGGCCCGGGTAAGCGTCCTTCCCTGCACCGAGTGCCGGACGCATCCAGCCGCCGGCGCCAAACAACCCGCATTCATTGCTCGGCTTCACGAAGCCGGGCTGTAGACGTGAATTGGCGCACCGAGAGGATCTAATAAGTAGACGGGTGATGAGGTTAGTGTTTTGGACCCAAAATTAGAAAAAAGCAAAATTTGATGATTGGTAAAGGATTGGCAGAGTGATGATTGGCAGAGGATTGGTAGAGTGATTGGCAAATTTTTGATTTATTGAATTTGGACGAGCAAAATTGATAGTGGGACCTCCCCGATGTGGTGGGATGGCAACTCCACCATCCCTCACAGTGGGGGGCAAAGGAGCACTAGCTTATGGGGTTGATGGCAGTGAAAACTAGCCCGGGTGGGTTAGGATACTGTGTGTAGGGATCTAGCGAAGATGACATTAGGTAACGTTAACATTAGTTAGTGACAAGGATACCTGTAGTGCGGACGCAGGTAGATTAGTGTGGATTATAATGACGTGGTATGTGCTTAGTTTAAAGGGAAGACGGGGAGCACTAAGTTAGCAGGGCAACAGGTAGTTAGATGATGCCGTGTGAGTGTTGAAGGTGTATAGAAGTGTATTGAGCAGTGTGTGAGGAACAGGTGTGATTGAACAGGTGTGATTGCACAGGTGTGCAACTGGACAGGTGTGTGGAGCAGTGTTTGAGTGATGGTGATGGTGATGTGAGTTGTATTGACCAAATGGTCCAGGGAGAAGGAGGGTGCAGGTGGTACCAGGTGTGATTGCACAGGTGTGCAACAACAGGTGTATGTGGTTGTGTGGAATACATGGAGTGTGGAATATATGGAGTATTGGAATGGATGGTCGTGGAGTGAGTATGGTGGAAATTGTGGAGTGGAGTGGATGGTGCGAAGGTGTGAATGGGGGAAGAGTGGACCCCCATCACGAATACCCGGGGCGGGTAGTGTAAGTGTTAGGTAGAGGGTATAGGTAAATTGTGGTTGGATATTGGCATCTGTGGTGCGTGGTGAAAGAATGGTATTTGGATGGGTGCATTAGTGTTGTGGAAATGGCTGGGCGTGTAGCCTGTTAGTGTGTGTAGTTGGTTTGGGCACTCCACCACTGTGAGGATGTCGGCCAGGTGAGGCCGCAGGTGGGCTCTGGGAGCCGGTAGTTGTGGATGGGGCCCGAGGATCCGGAGGACGGACCCGGGTAGCCCAGTGCCAGAGGGCACCAGGGGGTGACAGAGCCAGGAGGGGCCTTCCCCAATTAGATAGGTTAGGGTGAGGAGCTAGGTAAGCTCGGGTGGCAACTGCAGTGGTGGAGGTGTGCAGGTGGGTAGACCTGCTGGGAGAGCTACACGTCACAGCCCAGAAATTGTGCAAGGGCACCGGGAGATGAATCGGGGGAGTGAGACCCCAAATTGAGAAGCACCACAGTTGGTCAATGGGAATTGGTGTTTACAACCCATAGTGTAAGTTGGCCAATGGATTGGCAGGGAAAGACCCCGGGTAGTGTAAAGTGTGTTAATGTCATTTAGAGGATAGTTAGGATTGGATTCTCCTCGCACCATCTGCATCCACTCACCTGAAGTAAAGATGACGTACCTCCACACCATGCCATGTTTTGTTATTTTACTGTGCAAATGTTTGGAATGTGAGACGCATCATGACGTGGGTGTGACATTGTGCTTGATGTTCCATCTCTTCCTCCTTATGAGGATTGATGACGAATTGGGTGATGGCAAATTTTGGCTAGAGGGATTGTGGTGACGAATTTGGTATTGGAGAAATATGGGGAGACGAGACATTAGCGACGAATTTGTGAATGTGTAGATTTTTGTACATATGGGGGTAAGGGCAAGGGTAGTGTAGGTGACAGGGGGGTGACGTACAGTAGGGACGAGCTTTCTCACTTCGCCCTCCGTACGCATTTCACCTTGCATTGCCTTATTGATGTGTACCCTTGTGACCTTACCCCTCGCTCATTTGTCTATTTTGTCTCCCACATGACCTGTGCGCCATTGGGCGCCGAGGGGAGCGTGCATGAGTCAGCCATTGTGCGCCCGAAATTCCCAGAACCAGCTGTCTGCATCGATGCACCACATTATGGACCACATGCCTGTGGCCGAGCACCACTGATGGACCCCATGGGTTGGGGCATGGCCCCTCTGCTGGAACCGGCCATGAGGGCCCGAAATCTTGCTGGCGGACCTTGGCCACAGGGCACCGATGCCCCACAGGTGAACCACAAGTAGTCGGCCCTGTGGGCCATAAATAAAATCAATAAAATGGACACGTTTGGGCAAGCTTTATTGAAAATAGGCCGCCAGTAAGCAAATGAAAAAAATGACAACTGGAAGACATAATAATAGCCAGCAGAGGGAGCCGAAGAGCAAGAGACCACCTACAGGGTTAGGGGTTGTTGATTTTATTTTTATTGAACATGCATTGAACACTGATGAACTGTGGTGACTGCACCAATTGGTGCTTGAGGGTGTGTTGGTGCATTATAGGTGCTTTCATGGTGCATTGATGCAGAGCAGACTGTCTCCCCCCCCAGAAAGAACAATTACAGGTCCTGGGTTAGTCTCGTAAATAAAAGTAGTGTCATTGTAAATAATGCTCCCCACCGTCAGTGTGTAGTTTGAAGACCATTCCGCAATTCGGTTAACTGTGGGCGTAAGTCTGTTAGTCAGGGTGCAATGGAGCAGCGGGACACATTTATTTATGTTTTAAAACTGTCGCACTCAGGGTCAGGTTAAAAGTAGAGGGAACTACACCTACGTGTCACACTAAATAAAAGTTGTAGGCCAGGACCGTGCCTAAGAGGAGGAGGGTGCAGTGTTGCGGATATGAGGACTGTATTTTTTTTGATTGTGTGTATTATTATTAGTGTTCAGTCTGCGCCTCCTGCCTCCGGAGCTGTGTAAAGGTCAAAGGGCGTCCCATAATTAGTCCATAAAGCATCCACACCACAGCTAATCATAGAATACCCCTGTTCGATAGCTTATATCTTATTATATGTTTTAGGGTAAGGCTGTGTCTCCCATTAATTGAAATACTCCATTGCACCAGTGAAAGAAATAGATTCCTTTCATTCCCACTCCCAAAACTTCCATTCCCCCTTTTCGTCAATTGCCATTCGCATTGCCAACCAACAATTGCCGCCATTGGCCACGAGGCAGGGTTGGGGAAGAAAGGCGGGTCCCCACCTCGTCATAGAGGGGAGGAGTGAGTCAGCCCCACTCAACCAACCACGAACAAGGGGTTGGACTTGGAGAGGGTGTGGAGAGAAACATCAAGGAGGTTCGCGAAGGTTGAGGGGCGGGGCCTATATAACCCGCAGCTAGGGCGTTTCCCGAAGAGATGAGCTTTTACAGAGAGACGAGAGGGAGTCCAAGCCGTTGGGTCCAAGAGAGGCGCTTTGAGTTGAGTCCGAGAGAAGTCCAGAGTTGAGCTGCAGCTCGAGCCACCGAAACTGCACTTACTGCAGCTCGAGCCACCGAAACTGCACTTACTGCAGCTCGAGCCACCGAAACTGCATTTACTGCAGCTGGAGCCACCGAAACTGCAGCCACAGCAGCGTGAGGCCTGGACGGCAGTTTGGAGCAGGGCCGCGAAGGAGCAGCGGCTGCCCACGAGTCGATCGGCTGCATGACCAGTTGGACCTCCCTATCCCGCCAGCCATCCATCTCCCGCCAGTCCTATCATCATTCCCCGCGTGATTCTGTCCTTGTTTGTTCTGTCCCTGGGTTAATTAAGACTGTAGGTAAGCTAACGTTGCACTGTGTATCTAATATCTTCTGTAAATAAACGTGACTGCTTTGCTCCTGCTTATATGTGTAAATAATAAATCCAATTACTCTTCTGTACGTCTTCTTCCTCTTTGCATTCGGTCGCTTTAGAGTTTTCCAGATTGAGCAGCTGCGGTGCGATACGGCCAACGTTTGGGTTGAACCGGGTTAGTCGGGGAATAACTGTTCGGTCGCGGTAATACCACCGCTCGGTCAAAATAACGTCTTAACCGCGTCCGTAACAATTGGTGTCGGGGAGTGAGATACGAGGCCCGAAGCGTGCTTAACGCGCTCAAAATTACAAGCTGCTGGAAATTTGTTTTGTTTTTAAAGGAAAACCCGAATTTTGAAATCGCCCCATGGCTGGTCAAGGCGATCGGATGCCGGTGGGTGAGCTAGAGGAGGGGTTAGAAGTAACCCAGGACCTCGGGGTAATGTATATGGAGGAGGTGGTTGAGGGGGTATCAGACGCACAAGATGGCGTCCTCGCGCACGTGGGTGTAGCGGCACCAAATTTTTCCGCGCCCGTGACCGTAGCAGCACCAAATAGCGCCGCGCCCGTGGTCGCGGCAGCCGAGCCAGAGATGCCAGGGTACATGCGAGCCTTCATGGCTCATTTCATGGCAGAAGTACAGAAAAAGAACGACAGTATAAACACGTTAGGAGCCAAAATGGGACAAATGGGGAACCGGATGGATGCTCAGGGTGAGCGGTTGGGAAACCAAATGGTGGGATTGAGGACTGATAGTGAGCGATTGGGGGGTGAAATGGGGGGCAAAATGGGCGAAATGGGGGGCAAAATGGGAGAAATGGGGGAATGGCTAGAAGCTAAATTTGAGGGGTTAGACAACGGGATAAAAGAGGTAAAGAATGGGTTAATGGGGGTGGAAAATAGAATGGCTGCCCAGGAGAATCAGTTAGAGGGGGTGAAAAATGGGTTAATGGGGTTAGAAAATAGGATGGAAGACAAATTGCGGGAAATAGGGGAGCAATCCGCCCGGGAAATCGAACAGATGGGGAACCAGATGGAGGAGATGAAAGAGGAGATACGACGAGGTGTGAGTGAGGAGGTCTCGGGGGTACGCGAGGAAGTAAAGCGAGGCGAAAAGCGTATAGAGAAAGAGGTGAGGAATAATACGGCGAGGTTACAAGGGGGAATAGAGGGTCTGACGAAGGGAGTAGAACAGCTGACAGTGGGACAAAAGGAACTAGTGGACCAGGTGGAAAAGAACACGGCAATAATCGGGGGGTTAAAAGCGACACAAAAAGACATTAAGAACGAATTAATAGCGACACAAAATGAATGTCAGATGGTACATGAGGGGTTGACGAAGAAGTTGGAGGAGGTGACAGAAGTAATGGAGACAAAGGACCGAGAGGTGAGGACGCACATAGAAACGGTTAAAGTGGCGTTAGAGGAAGAGATAGAGGAGACGCACCGGGAAATAAAAGAGGTGAAGCAAAAATTAGAGGAAGTGGCAGAAGAGGTGAGTGAAATTAAGAAGAGACGGACAGAAACTAAAAGAGAAATCCAGGAAGAGGTGATGGAATATGTGCAAGGTCGGTGCTCAACTCATAAATGATGTGCTCACTAACCAAATAAAGAGTTTGCAGATGGCGAAAGAGGTGAGGAGACGAGGTGCCAAGGTGAGTGGCGATATATGTGGAAATGTAGATGATGTGAGAGGAGCTTCAGTCGGCTTGGGGGTTGCTTTGGACCCGGGTGTTCGTGAGAGGCCGTTGGTGAAGTGTGCGACAGGTCTGGTGTGCGAAAGAAGAGGTGTGCGAGAATGTCCGACCCTGGGGTGTGTGAGGAAAAAGTGCGCGCCAAGGAGTGAGTGTGCTGTCGAGAGTGAGTCGGTCGTAGCGCGTGTGCGAGGGGGCACATGGAAGCGCGGTGTGGTGAGTGTTACAAAGGATGTAAAGGAAGCATGTACACCTGTGGTGAGGGTTACGGGGGAAGTAACGAGAGAGTGTGCGCAAGAGGATGCGTGAGAAAGGTGTGTAACGGACAGGTGCATGAGGAAAGAGTGCGCTGTCGAGAGTAAGGGTGAGTGCGCTGTCAAGGGTGGTGGTGAAAGTAGTGAGAGTGACACGGAGCGTGAGTTGGTTGTGACAGGTGAGCGAGGATGTACACCTGGAATGGAAGGATGCACACCTGGAGTGGTAGAGCGTGTGTGGGAATGCACACTTGAGTTGGTAGTGAGGCACGTGGTTGGGTGTGCGAGGGAGAGCACACCTGTGATTGTCACAGAGAAGGTGACCGAGGAAGGGGCACGAAGAGGTGTGTTGGTGAGGTGTGCGAGCGACGAATGTGTGCCAAGGTGTTCGGTGGTCAGGTGTATGACCAAGTCTGTGAGCGGAATGAGTGTACCGAGGTGTGTAAGGAAAGGTACGAGGAGCATGGGAACAGCTGGAGGTATGAGCAAGAAAGGGGTAGCGTATGCGTGTAAGCATGCAGGTGAGGCATCGACGGTAACCGGGTTAGCGGTTAGAACGACATTTAGCCGAATCGGGCCCTCGGTGTGCGTCGGGCAGCTTCGCGTGCCGCGAGAACCAGCGGGGATCCGAAGCACGGCGGGTTCGAAAGGACCGCCGTATGTGATCCACGCTGGGCCGCGCTGGGAACGGCCGCGTCCGTGCTCCGCTAGGCGGAACGGGCAGCCCGATAGGAAGGGTCGTCATGGCGACCCCTTTTTGTTAAGGCGTTCCGGCAGGTCGAGATCGGGCAATTGGATGGCTCCACGCCGAGGTGGTGCGTGGGATCTCGGCCCGGGTAAGCGTCCTTCCCTGCACCGAGTGCCGGACGCATCCAGCCGCCGGCGCCAAACAACCCGCATTCATTGCTCGGCTTCACGAAGCCGGGCTGTAGACGTGAATTGGCGCACCGAGAGGATCTAATAAGTAGACGGGTGATGAGGTTAGTGTTTTGGACCCAAAATTAGAAAAAAGCAAAATTTGATGATTGGTAAAGGATTGGCAGAGTGATGATTGGCAGAGGATTGGTAGAGTGATTGGCAAATTTTTGATTTATTGAATTTGGACGAGCAAAATTGATAGTGGGACCTCCCCGATGTGGTGGGATGGCAACTCCACCATCCCTCACAGTGGGGGGCAAAGGAGCACTAGCTTATGGGGTTGATGGCAGTGAAAACTAGCCCGGGTGGGTTAGGATACTGTGTGTAGGGATCTAGCGAAGATGACATTAGGTAACGTTAACATTAGTTAGTGACAAGGATACCTGTAGTGCGGACGCAGGTAGATTAGTGTGGATTATAATGACGTGGTATGTGCTTAGTTTAAAGGGAAGACGGGGAGCACTAAGTTAGCAGGGCAACAGGTAGTTAGATGATGCCGTGTGAGTGTTGAAGGTGTATAGAAGTGTATTGAGCAGTGTGTGAGGAACAGGTGTGATTGAACAGGTGTGATTGCACAGGTGTGCAACTGGACAGGTGTGTGGAGCAGTGTTTGAGTGATGGTGATGGTGATGTGAGTTGTATTGACCAAATGGTCCAGGGAGAAGGAGGGTGCAGGTGGTACCAGGTGTGATTGCACAGGTGTGCAACAACAGGTGTATGTGGTTGTGTGGAATACATGGAGTGTGGAATATATGGAGTATTGGAATGGATGGTCGTGGAGTGAGTATGGTGGAAATTGTGGAGTGGAGTGGATGGTGCGAAGGTGTGAATGGGGGAAGAGTGGACCCCCATCACGAATACCCGGGGCGGGTAGTGTAAGTGTTAGGTAGAGGGTATAGGTAAATTGTGGTTGGATATTGGCATCTGTGGTGCGTGGTGAAAGAATGGTATTTGGATGGGTGCATTAGTGTTGTGGAAATGGCTGGGCGTGTAGCCTGTTAGTGTGTGTAGTTGGTTTGGGCACTCCACCACTGTGAGGATGTCGGCCAGGTGAGGCCGCAGGTGGGCTCTGGGAGCCGGTAGTTGTGGATGGGGCCCGAGGATCCGGAGGACGGACCCGGGTAGCCCAGTGCCAGAGGGCACCAGGGGGTGACAGAGCCAGGAGGGGCCTTCCCCAATTAGATAGGTTAGGGTGAGGAGCTAGGTAAGCTCGGGTGGCAACTGCAGTGGTGGAGGTGTGCAGGTGGGTAGACCTGCTGGGAGAGCTACACGTCACAGCCCAGAAATTGTGCAAGGGCACCGGGAGATGAATCGGGGGAGTGAGACCCCAAATTGAGAAGCACCACAGTTGGTCAATGGGAATTGGTGTTTACAACCCATAGTGTAAGTTGGCCAATGGATTGGCAGGGAAAGACCCCGGGTAGTGTAAAGTGTGTTAATGTCATTTAGAGGATAGTTAGGATTGGATTCTCCTCGCACCATCTGCATCCACTCACCTGAAGTAAAGATGACGTACCTCCACACCATGCCATGTTTTGTTATTTTACTGTGCAAATGTTTGGAATGTGAGACGCATCATGACGTGGGTGTGACATTGTGCTTGATGTTCCATCTCTTCCTCCTTATGAGGATTGATGACGAATTGGGTGATGGCAAATTTTGGCTAGAGGGATTGTGGTGACGAATTTGGTATTGGAGAAATATGGGGAGACGAGACATTAGCGACGAATTTGTGAATGTGTAGATTTTTGTACATATGGGGGTAAGGGCAAGGGTAGTGTAGGTGACAGGGGGGTGACGTACAGTAGGGACGAGCTTTCTCACTTCGCCCTCCGTACGCATTTCACCTTGCATTGCCTTATTGATGTGTACCCTTGTGACCTTACCCCTCGCTCGTTTGTCTATTTTGTCTCCCACATGACCTGTGCGCCATTGGGCGCCGAGGGGAGCGTGCATGAGTCAGCCATTGTGCGCCCGAAATTCCCAGAACCAGCTGTCTGCATCGATGCACCACATTATGGACCACATGCCTGTGGCCGAGCACCACTGATGGACCCCATGGGTTGGGGCATGGCCCCTCTGCTGGAACCGGCCATGAGGGCCCGAAATCTTGCTGGCGGACCTTGGCCACAGGGCACCGATGCCCCACAGGTGAACCACAAGTAGTCGGCCCTGTGGGCCATAAATAAAATAAATAAAATGGACACGTTTGGGCAAGCTTTATTGCAAATAGGCCGCCAGTAAGCAAATGAAAAAAATGACAACTGGAAGACATAATAATAGCCAGCAGAGGGAGCCGAAGAGCAAGAGACCACCTACAGGGTTAGGGGTTGTTGATTTTATTTTTATTGAACATGCATTGAACACTGATGAACTGTGGTGACTGCACCAATTGGTGCTTGAGGGTGTGTTGGTGCGTTATAGGTGCTTTCATGGTGCATTGATGCAGAGCAGACTGTCTCCCCCCCCCAGAAAGAACAATTACAGGTCCTGGGTTAGTCTCGTAAATAAAAGTAGTGTCATTGTAAATAATGCTCCCCACCGTCAGTGTGTAGTTTGAAGACCATTCCGCAATTCGGTTAACTGTGGGCGTAAGTCTGTTAGTCAGGGTGCAATGGAGCAGCGGGACACATTTATTTATGTTTTAAAACTGTCGCACTCAGGGTCAGGTTAAAAGTAGAGGGAACTACACCTACGTGTCACACTAAATAAAAGTTGTAGGCCAGGACCGTGCCTAAGAGGAGGAGGGTGCAGTGTTGCGGATATGAGGACTGTATTTTTTTTGATTGTGTGTATTATTATTAGTGTTCAGTCTGCGCCTCCTGCCTCCGGAGCTGTGTAAAGGTCAAAGGGCGTCCCATAATTAGTCCATAAAGCATCCACACCACAGCTAATCATAGAATACCCCTGTTCGATAGCTTATATCTTATTATATGTTTTAGGGTAAGGCTGTGTCTCCCATTAATTGAAATACTCCATTGCACCAGTGAAAGAAATAGATTCCTTTCATTCCCACTCCCAAAACTTCCATTCCCCCTTTTCGTCAATTGCCATTCGCATTGCCAACCAACAATTGCCGCCATTGGCCACGAGGCAGGGTTGGGGAAGAAAGGCGGGTCCCCACCTCGTCATAGAGGGGAGGAGTGAGTCAGCCCCACTCAACCAACCACGAACAAGGGGTTGGACTTGGAGAGGGTGTGGAGAGAAACATCAAGGAGGTTCGCGAAGGTTGAGGGGCGGGGCCTATATAACCCGCAGCTAGGGCGTTTCCCGAAGAGATGAGCTTTTACAGAGAGACGAGAGGGAGTCCAAGCCGTTGGGTCCAAGAGAGGCGCTTTGAGTTGAGTCCGAGAGAAGTCCAGAGTTGAGCTGCAGCTCGAGCCACCGAAACTGCACTTACTGCAGCTCGAGCCACCGAAACTGCACTTACTGCAGCTCGAGCCACCGAAACTGCATTTACTGCAGCTGGAGCCACCGAAACTGCAGCCACAGCAGCGTGAGGCCTGGACGGCAGTTTGGAGCAGGGCCGCGAAGGAGCAGCGGCTGCCCACGAGTCGATCGGCTGCATGACCAGTTGGACCTCCCTATCCCGCCAGCCATCCATCTCCCGCCAGTCCTATCATCATTCCCCGCGTGATTCTGTCCTTGTTTGTTCTGTCCCTGGGTTAATTAAGACTGTAGGTAAGCTAACGTTGCACTGTGTATCTAATATCTTCTGTAAATAAACGTGACTGCTTTCTTCCTGCTTATATGTGTAAATAATAAATCCAATTACTCTTCTGTACGTCTTCTTCCTCTTTGCATTCGGTCGCTTTAGAGTTTTCCAGATTGAGCAGCTGCGGTGCGATACGGCCAACGTTTGGGTTGAACCGGGTTAGTCGGGGAATAACTGTTCGGTCGCGGTAATACCACCGCTCGGTCAAAATAACATCTTAACCGCATCCGTAACAATATATATATATATATATATATATATATATATATATATATATATGTATATATTGTTGCGGATCTGCCGCCGGCCTTCTCCCCTTATCAAGGGGGGATTAATCCCCTTGTCTTTACTGACCTGGCGCGACCCAAGACCTATTACGTCCCTTCCGGACAGCGCCAAATAGGGTTTTAGGGACCAAATTCGCTCGTACCTAAGTACTAGTGCTGCCCTGGAAGCGAGGAAATAAGCCTCGCACGAACCACGTGTGATGGTAATACGCCGAGCGGTTTGCGTACACGTGATCCGCGCAGTTATAATTAATGGACCTCGATTCAAGCGGTTTTACTCATGCCACGCTTAGTCAATGGAGAAATCACAAAGACGATCGAATAAGGAAGAAAGGAAGAACAGATAGATTTAATTATTATGGCACGTATATACAGTACAGGATGAAGAGACACAGGGAAATCCTTATACAGTCTTATTCTTACTACCCAAAGACAACGGGCCCATCTGACACACTCACACAGGGATTGCAGATGGGCAGGAGTTCTCCAGCGCCGTGGTGGTTGTCCAGGATCGGACTCATCCGGCTCTCCACGGTCCCCGGCACGTCTCGTGGAGATGGAGGTTGGCGAAGGCAGGAACTCGTATCGTGTCGCTCGAACAAACGGGTAATCTCGGGGCGAACGGTAGAGGGCAGACTTAGCGCGGCTGGCGGTTATTCAGCCACGTTCACTTGCTTTGGCTGAACCGCGCAAGTTATAAACGCCCTGGCTGCGCCCACGTATCCCTCGTAACCAAGTTCATACAGTGCGAGTGATCCTCTTCAAGCGCATCCTCTCTCTCCTCTGCCAGTCCTCGGCAAGTCCTTCACAACGCGCTTATCCTCTGCAAGTCCTGTTCAAGCACCTCTCCCTTCTCAGAACTGTTCAAGCGCCTCTCCCTTCTCATAACTTGACGAGCGCCTCTCCCTTCTCATAACTGTTCAAGCGCCTCTCCCTTCTCATAACTGTTCAATCGCCTCTCCCTTCTCATAACTGAGGTGGGGGCTTCGCACAATCGGTTTTATTGCCAACCCTCTTAGCCCGATCGATGTTCCAACCACGTCCTGTGACGCAGTGCTGCAGCCACATGCTGTGAGCCCTGATTGGTAGCTCATGCTTACCGTCCCCACTGCTGCTGCGCTGACTTCAACCCTCCTCCACCTTCCGAGGCCCACCTCGTGTTAACTCGCGCCCAACACAACCAGGGCTTTTTAGCCGCAATGGATCGAGCCTATGGACGTGGAATGGTTTGTAGAAGTAGGGCCTATCCTCCTGTCTTTACACAATGCAGGATTAACACTGGAAGGGGCCTACTCTCACATATACGAAGACATAACTATACTACAAATGAGGCCACATGTTGCACGTGTGACTATCTATGGGGGCAAACCTTTAACCTTTATTAAGCTCACTTTACACATCTCAAAACTGTAGCACTGCCCCCCCTCCCTCGTCAGACTCGTTCTGGAGTCGAATCTACCCAAATGGGAACGACCGGTTTTGAGCAAGACTTGGGACTACCTTTTAATTATGTGTGACACTTAGATGTGGTTCCCCCTAATATTTTCTCCAACCCGTGTATGTGACAGTTTTACAACACTGAATATGTCCCACCTACTGCATTGTGTAACTAACTAACAGACTCGCACCCACAACTAACCGATTGCGGAATTAATTCTCAAACTACACATAAAGCTGGTGGGTAGCATCTTATTTACAATCACAGAACCTAATTATTTACATCTCTATAACCCAGGGCCTGTTCTTTTTGTTGAAAGAAGATTGGAGGGGAGAGAAAGCACAGCAATGCACAATACACATTCTGTTATGGATTCAGCCCTAATGATTGTTGTTATCATTATTGTTGTTGGTTCGAAGTATTCTGGTGATTGTGGTTGAAGGGAAAGGGTTACTATAGTTAAAAGATTTAAAAGCGCTCCTGGTAAAATGTGGCCGGAAATCCAGATCATGACCGGAAGAGGTGGAGCGAGGAAGAAGAGGTGGTAGGAGATCGTGAAGAGACGTAGTTGTTGAGGCTCCGGACGGAGCGGTTGACGTACAGTGCGAGTGAACTTTGCGTCCTTGAAAGGAAGTTCGGGCAATAAGAGATATCGCCGGAGTGCGTGGAGCCTCTGTCGTCGCGTATCCTCATTGAGGTTCCGGAGGATCCTGGCCTCAAAGCCCGGGTTCGCGTGAAAGCCGTCCGCCATCTTCACCATGCGAGCAACCAGCAGTGAACCGGTTTTGGTCATGTCGGTGGGGCATTATTCCCCGGTGGTTTGCCGGGGACGGCTGTGCAAGAAAGGGCACTTGAGAAGTATACGGAGGCTCCCGGATTGAACCCCAAAAGTTGTATGTCGGAGCCCGTCTTTGTGAGGTTCCTTTCCACCGCTGTTTTGCTGGGTGCAGAACAACGTGACCTCGGGGTTGCCTCGATCACCTACGCCTCAATTGACTTTGATCGGGCCTTGACTCCCTGATCGCGGGAGCGCACAGAGACATTGGGGACTTCGCCTTTGAGGGGTGCAGAGACATTGGGGAGGTGCCGTGAGTTTGGGGTTAAGGGGCTTGATATTGCCCCCATTGTTGTATGGCTCTTTTTGTGTGATTTCCAATATATTGTTGCGGATATGGGATTTGCATCCATCCATATCCGCTTGTAAATATTCCCCTATTTCCTCAATACTTCCCAACTATCCCCAATCCCCCATTCCCTAGTCCCATTTTCTGTAAACAACACTCTGTAGACCCGACCTCCCCCTATTTCCCCCATTAAATGTCGTGCCCAGGTTCACTGCATCTCATGTAAGACAACTATAGGACATCTTGCTAGTTATTCTTAGTCTATGTCAGTTAAGGACTCGTTTCCATTAATTCTGACCCTTCGTTGCACCAGAATGTGATTGTATGGCACCGTTAGGAAGTTTAGGACCTCCCAATACCTCCCCGCAGCTCTTCCTCACAGTTCAACAACAACAACAACGACAACGAGCGCAGGGAGTGCGCGTCCTCACTCCGGCTTGGTTGGTAGGGGGTGTTGGGAGGGCACCAGGCCTTCCCAACGAGCCGCCATCGAACATGTGCTCGACGGGGTTACCAAATAGGGGCTCCCTGTCAGCTCCTCGTCAAGGGTGGAGCCCGGTAACCCCCGCACCCAATGGAAGCGGCGGACCGGCCCCAGTGGGGCGGAGCCAACCAGCCGAGGGCGTGTCACTCCCCGCTGAGCATGCGCAGGGAGAGGGAGGTGACGTCAGATGCGCGCTGAGCTTGGAGCAAGCAAGACCACCTCCGAGCGCTGTGAGGCCTCCCTGCATCTTTTGGACCGTGCTTTATCCTGTCCCCGAGCCAAGGTGCACCTTGTGCTATCGACCTACCTGTCCCTTCCTGCCATCAATCCCTGTGTAAGTCCGCCTTGTTCCGTTTGTCTGTGGTCTGTCTGGGATAAGATAAGACGGTAATTAAGTGCCCATCTCTTCTGTGTCTTTACCTCACTGCCTTGTAATCTACCCCTTTTCTCCACCACTGTAATTATACCCTCCTCCGGAGGTCTTGAGAACTGTACCCCTTGCGTCGTTTCCTCTTTCCCAGTCGTCGTGTCCTTTCTATCATTGATTTGGCATAGCGCGATTTGGCCAACATCTGGGGGAATCGGGTGAGTTGGGGAAGAATCGGGGGAACTGTTAGGTCGCGGCAATACCACCGCTCGGTAAATAACATCTAAACCGCGTCCGTAACAATATTATTGTTTGTTCATAACCTGGTGTGGTTGCATTATTGATTTGACTGTTTCATTTGCTGGTTCCATTGAGGGTTTCATTATTTGCTTGATTTCAACCAAGGATTACACATCTTTCTGCCGGGGACCCTCTCGGGGTTCGGAGGTCTACCGAGACCAGTGGTAGGGGGGAGGACCCCGTAACAGAAATTGGGGGCTCGTCCAAATGATATTCGTGGGCTCGCAATTGGGTCTGCGTCCGGGATGCATAAAATTCCTAAATTTAGTCCAGGAAAGAATTCCCTAACATTCCCAGAATTCCCAAATTTGGAACTTCTTCCAACATTCCCAAATTTTTTCCAAAAACAAACAACAAAAAAAAATTCTTTTTTGTTTTGTTTGTTAAAAATTTATTGTGTGAAGGTTAACAGGTGTTACCAGTAGTCACGATGGAGTTTGATGCAGATAAGTTTACAGTGACCCCTAGTGAAGCACAGTTCAGAGCGTTAGTAAAATCGGACCTCTGGAAATTGGCCAAACATTTTCGCTTGGAGGTCCAAACTAATATGAAGAAGGTAGAGTTGCAGACAGTGGTGATACAATCTATGGTGGGATTAGAAGCATGGGAAGAGGTAGCCTGGGATTGGTTACCAGAAGAGCAAGAAAATGTGGAGCTCCGGAAACTGGAGATGCAATTACAGAGCCAGGAAAGGGAAAAAGCACAGGAACGAGAACTCCAGGAAAGGTTAGAAGAGAAAAAACAGAGGAAAGAAGAGTGGAAAGAGAAAGTAGAAAGGAAAGAGAAAGAAGAAAGAGTTGCATTATTGATTTGACTGTTTCATTTGCTGGTTCCATTGAGGGTTTCATTATTTGCTTGATTTCAACAAAGGATAACACATCTTTCTGCCGGGGACCGTCTCGGGGTTCGGAGGTCTACCGAGACCAGAGGTAGGGAGAGGACCCCGTAACAATTCACATTCATCAATGCACAGTTCAAAAAGTTCACAGTTCACCATTTGCTGCTGGGCCGCATCTTCTTCTTGCTTCATCTTCTGTGTGCAATAAAAACTTAAAGTTCTTCTTTCCTGGCACACCAAGAATAAAATGTACAAGAACCCGTGTTCGTTTTTATTTGTCAGCAGGGCCAACTCTACGTGGTCCAACTGCGTGACATTGATGCCACTTAAAACCAGTGGTCCGAAGATGCAAGGTAAGTTTGCAGCAAAGTACTGCTCAGCAAAGTGTAAAGTCACAAAACGTGTAGCCCATGTGTAATGTGGTACAGCAAAGTGTCTGTGCACATGCAGCAAAGTTATAATAAAGAGTACGGCAGCAAAGTACTGTGCAGTTCATCTGCACAGGTGTAGCAACGTGCAGCAGGGGTGCTGCACAGGGGTAGCCAGGTGCAGCTGCGACAGTGCAGCAATGTGCAGCTGCACAGTTTGTGGTTGCTGCACAACTCCAAAGTGGGTCCATGGGTGGGGAGGAAGACAAAGCACAGTTAGCAGAGCAGAAAGGGCGCAAAGGTACACATCAAACAAGGTAATGCAGAATGAGGGGCGCGGGAGAGCGAGCAGAGCAAGCTCGTCCCTAACCGTTTGTAACCCCCCTTGTCAGCTTACACTACCCTTGGCCTTCCCTGTATTTACAAATTACAAATCCGTCTCTACGTCCTGTCTCCCATATCCCCCTTTAAGCCAAATTCGTCGTCCAATCCCTCCCAAGAAGGAAGGAATGGAATAACACACAATGTCACATCACGTCGAGATGCGTCTTACTCACTCAATTCAGTCACTTGGTGCTGGTGCGGAGATTTGTCACCTTGGGGAATGAATGTGGATGGTGCGAAGGGAATTCTTCAAATCCTAACTACACTAATGACATTAACTTTTAAACTAACAAGGGGTCATGCCCTGCCAATTGGCCTCTTTACACTCTGTGGTTCTAAAAACCTGATTCCCATTGACCACTCTGCGGCGCCCGATGAATTTGGGTCTCACTCCCCAATTTTTCACACTGTGCCTTTGCACAATTTCGGGGCTGGGTCATGTGGCTCCACTAGCAGGTCTACCTACCTGCGCACCTCCGCCACTGAAGTCGCCACCCGAGCTTACCTTGCTCCTTGCGACGACCTAAATTTGGGAAGGCCCCTCCTGGCTCTCTCACCCCCTGATGCCCTCCTCGGCATTGGGCTACCCGGGTCCTTCTCCTGGATCCTCGGGCCCCATTGAACACTACTCACAACCCTAACTGACTGGCTCCCAGAGCCTACCTGCGGCCTCACCTGGCCGACAAACGACCAGTGGCGGAGTGCCCCAATAACCATACGCACCAACAAAGCCCACATGCCCAGCCATTCCACAGACTCATGCACCCAGCCAAGCACTTCTGGCTACTTCCCGCACCACAGGTGTCAATATCCAAACAATTTAACTCGGCCCTCTACCTAACTTTACACTACCCACCCCGGGTATTCGTGAAGGGGTCCATCTCCCCCCATTCACTCCTTCACACCATGCATTCCACACCTTTTATTCCGCACCAAGCATTCCACACCACTCATTCCACACCATTTATTCCACACACCAATTATTCCTGACACACCTCTTGTGCTCACATTCCTGTTCCCCACTTGCACACCATGCAAGTCAATTCACTTCAACACACTCCATTCGTTCTCAATACACCACCTCTGTTTATTCTCACCAATTCCTCAAGCTCATCCACACACAGCGATTCTCATTCAATTCCTCATCCACATCCACATCCACACACATCCACCCACCCACACACACACACACACACACACACACACACACACACACACACACACACACACACACACACACACACACACACACACACACACACACACACACACACACACACACCATCATCTAACTAGCTGCTATTCCCCTAAAACTCGTGCTTCCCCGTCTTCCCTTACACTACGCACTTCCATCGTCATTAACATCCACCTAAACTCACTACGTCCCCTCTACCTGTACCATGTCTCTACTTAAATCTTGTCCCTACTGTCATCTACTAAATCCCTAACAATTAACCTAGCCCGCCCTCGGCTAGCTTTCACTGCCACCCCCATATTCTAATGCTCATGCGCCCCAAAGATCGTGTGAGGAATGGCGAAACCACCACTCCCCCACGCAGGGTACCATTCGCCAACACTATCGCTATCTGTCCACTCCACTTGAGCCTCTCGGTGCTGTTGTGGAATTTGTAGCGGGGGACTCAGGACTCCAATGACCGGACACAGGTTTACAAAAGGTCTGGTTTATTAACTGTATTTACTTCATTCCAATTACCAAAATGATACCGCATAATATAATGGATCAGGTTAACTCTTTTCGCTGGTCCTTCTCGTTCAGCCGATGTTTCCTCCGCCACTCCCGTTCGGTCAGCGCTTCTCGCAGCAAGTTGTTACCCAACGTTTGCTCTCGGTTATATCGCCAAACTGGACTTAATCCTCTCTCCGCTGATGCCCCGAGGTCATGCATTGCACCGAGTCCTGGCATCAGCTCACTCCCCTCCTGCTGTGATTTCCATTTACACAGTAGGGGGGGTGCTCTAGCCTGGGGCCTTGACCAGGTGTTTCAAGAGATTACCATGTTCATGCACATTCTGACACTCATTTACAAACTCGTCTTTAACAGAGTTTGCATGTAAAATGTATCTGCTTTGTTACCAGGTTAATTAATAAGTTACCAGTGCCAATTAATAAGTTACACTGAGTTACACTTCCACAATTCCCTCATTTTTTTGTTTTTGTTTATATTAACCATTAATCTAAACATCAATATAAGTAAACAGTCAATCACTACAAGTAAACATCATTACAAGTATAAGTAAATAATCATAACTTTGGTAATCAAATTCCCTTAGGCATACACCGTCATCCTGCAAGAATCACAAAACATTTCGTTGGTCATTGACTTCTTCCATATTGTTCAATCTATTGCATTTGCATCACAAATATATTTTCAAAACAACACTTCACCATCACCAAGATACAACAATTTCACTTCATTTTCAAGTTTTGTAAAGCATCTGCACCATCTGGAAAAAACGTTTGCCTCCACACACATGTTGACTTTGTTTGAAAGGAAGGGCTGATCACTTGTGTTTGAATCCAGGTATGAAACATTTTCTCCTAATGTCTTCATAGCTCCTGCACTACTTCGTGTAGGATTTCGCTGTTGTGGTAACACTGCAGAGTCATAGACTGACCCTTCTCTCCATGTAGCATTTTTGCCACTTTTTTTGCTGTGAACCATAATGATTCCTTGAACAAGGCCTTCGCCCAGTTGTAGTCAACTTGCCTCCTCCCTCATTATGAGTGGGCAGCAAGTATTGGTGTGACGTTGATTGGCCAGCAAGATGTGGAACAGGGATGCCGGATGCATCCACAATGATGTTGGGACCATGGTGTTCAGGTCATCCATGGTCCATACCAGGCGTGGCCCGCAGAATCGCGCACAGCTGTTGTGAAAAGGCACAGCCATTGGTTTGCAGCTTCATGCTGGCTCCCCGGAAGTTGGTGAAGTAATAACATATGTCCCCGCATTTCACAGAGGTTGCAGGTAAAATGTCGTTGTCCTGCAACTTCTGATGTGATGAATGTTCGAAGCCTTCGAACAAGAGTAAGTGATCGCCTTTCTTTCATATGTTGCAGTGTGATCCAGGCAAATGGTCACATAAATTTCCTTGGTGAAGGTAAGCATTCATCTCCAAGTTACACGGGAGAATGTCTTCATCATTCTTTGAGAAAGAGGGTGTATGCCATGATTAACTTCATTTTTAGCCACAAATTTTCTTTCTCGAACTTCTTCCCAATTCCGTTAGCACTCCCTTCAAAATGTGATCTCGTCTTATCCTTATGCTCAGTCACATCTGAATCTGCTTTCCGCACACACTGAATCAGATAGGGTACATCTTACCATGAAACAGCATAATCATGTATATCTTCCGACAGTTTCACATTCAACAATTTGCTGTTTTTCCTTAACACAAAAAGTTATATTCATTTATATGCGTCACACAAATAATATTCAATCAGGTATGTATTTTATTACTAAACTAAGAATAGCATCCACAATTGCTTTCAGGTTAATATAGTTCAAAAATTAACTCATGCAGGTATTTTAGCACTACTCTAAGAAAATAAATTGTATATGATTACAATCACAAACGGGAATATCTAATTCCCAACAACAATTTTCCCAAACCAACAAATTAAGCATAATGTATTATTACCATAATTCCTCTCCACTTTTTCCCTTTTCCCTCTTTTTCCCTTAACAGTGTGGCACTCGTGGTGATATGAGTTCACTGATATTGTAATTGACACAACTCATAACATTGTCGTTATGCCATTATCTTAATTCTACTGTATTCATTTGCAACATCACTTGATTTAATCTTTTAATCTCAGTATTTATGTCGCCATAAAAGTCTTCCTTTTCTGGTTCCACATTTCTTTCCTCATTTGTCACTTCATGCGTTATCATCGTGTTGTTGGTTACCTTATTCAAACACACCGTCACTAAGGCTTTCAAGCAAGCCACCACTAAAACAATTGCCAATATAACTACTAAACCAACAAACAAGTCTGCTACTCCTTGTATATATTCATACCTATGACATAGTTATATGTCGATGACATTTAACATTATATACCAAACTAACAAGCTTCCTAAAAGGTAAATAAAGAAAATCCCTTAATATGTAACATAATCAGATTATTTGTCTTACCCTGATCCCCCTATCTCCCGGGGTTGAACTCAATCCCCTGATCATGAGTGTAGTTGTGATACATTTTTCACTCATGTTGTATTAATATCAGCAGGTAATTGTATGTCATGTAGGCAAATAAATGTCACTATCCCAAGTAGGAATATCACATGTTGAAAATGTAATGTTTATCAATGCAAGGGGTGTTAAAATGTAATTCAAATGACTGTAAATCACGACTATCATTTATCTACCACTGAATGTTCTGCTGGGCTGCTAGGTGCAGCCTCATTTTCTGTGGGATCGTCCACCTTAGCCCCATGTGCTTGTTTGCAATGAGGGGCATGAATCCAACTTTCTATTTTGGGTCCATCTTTTTTTTTTATTCTTATCAATCTCCTATGGTTTATCATTTCGTTCCAAGATACCGCAACCAAAGGTTTTAACCAAAGCTCTACCAAACTATTTCCAATTTGAACAAAAAATGCCAGTGAAACAATGATTCGAAGAATTAACTTCAAGGGGTCAATAAATTTATTCTATAGCCAGATCTAATTTTCCCATCCAATAGTTTGCCTTGCCACATGTCATATTATAACACCTTAATAAACCTTCGAAAAAATGTTTCCCATCTCAACAAATTTCCTTTTTTACAAATAGCCATGTGTAACTTACGTATTTAACTACAATTTCCTCTCAATTTGTTTGGCCTAACTGGCCGCAAAAGTGGCTGCCAGCATGCAGTACCGTTTTTTATCTACCAAGGAAGTGTTCCACACAAGACCTCTACCAAAATGTTGTTTGTAAAAAACAAATCTGGGATTTCTGATTACATGGATGCACACTCTCAGGACATTTTCAGGCTGCTGTTAACAATCCACTACGATGACTTAATTCCTTTACCCACAATCAAATAATTAGTACAAATTGAGGATATTATCCCTATCACATTCTTTTATAGATTCATTATGTTGGATCTAATTTTTCCCAATAATTTTCCACTGCTGTAAGGCGGAACAATAGCTCTCATAAGTCTTAGTAATATCGTACTTAATTTGCCCAGCAGAGAATAATTTATTTACTATCCTTTCTCATCTGTTAACCAGTGACTTTGTTTAAACTCCAGAACTGAAAACCCACAATAGTTCAAACCAGCAAAATTTTCTTTACTATTTTCCCATATCATCTATGCCTAAAACACATCCATACATACAGCACACTTTATATGCTGATAAAATTCAAGTTTATATATATAAAATCCATGAGCAGAGTATTCTGGGAAGTCAGTGTAAGACCTCTCCCAAATTTGGATGATTTTGTACTTCCTCATTTCCTTTTATGAAGCTCATATCCATAAATAGATGTTATTCTCATATACATTCTATCAAAAAATGGAATCCCAAAATTACTCACAATTTTACTATTAATTAATGGCTGCTCATAACCCAGCACATCAAATTTTTATATTCCATTTCCCTTGACAAAAGAGATAATGTTCATAATCAAATTATATTTCTATTTTATTTTACGGATTCTCTGGATATTCAATCCCATCCACATATCCCAATCCCATCCACATATAACTATCCATTTCCAGACAGGCACACTGTCGGTGTCAACAATCTTGTAAGATTGATACACAAAAACACACACACACATGCATTATGCATATTTGTTTGCGTTGGAACCATTATTTACAGATCAGATGGGTGTCAATTTTATTTCAATTTCATAAAATTTGTCAATCAAATTCAAAATGCTTATAGACAAATAAACCAAAAGTCCATTCTTAGAAAACCCTTATGATGTCACATTGAAATTACCCTTTCTGCCTTCACAATAATCTATCCAAATTTTGACTACACACCCATTTGCATGTCAGTCGACCATTGACCTATCAATCGTGCGGAACAATAGTCCGAAATTCCCACCTGATCATCATGTGACTCTTGTCACTTGGTTTGCCAAAAAAAATTGCAACGCAATTGTTCCAAACTTTGTAAATTTAAAATTGCTGTGCCCAAAATAGAAGATCCAATTTTGGCATTTGATCAATTAATTATTAATTTGTTAACAAGCAAAAAAGAAAAAATGAATCATTCTTGCTCTGAAAACTTTTCAGACACAAGAATCATCGACAGTTATTCATGTTTGTCCAGTAATCGAATCTGTTGAGGCCAATCATCATTTGGGATTTGCAGCAATGAAGGCCTAATCATTGTCTGAGGTACCGGTAAGCACTGGCACCCTTGATCTTGGTTTGCCCCATGACCTTGTCTTCCTGTTGACATACGGACATCTTCTTCTCCAATGTCCCATCTTTCCACACTCGAAACACCGGTTTCTGTCGTTGTCTGATCTGTGCACCTGTGCACTTGTATTGCTGGGCTGCATCTCTACATCCCTGAGTTGCCACTGCAATCTCTCGTTATCTCCTGAAACACGAAAAAATTCTCTGTACCGTCCTTTTTGGGGAGACAACTGGAAATCAGATGGGACAACTGTGACTTTCATTCCTAATTTCGAGGGCAGTTGTGCATTTGTCTCCTCCACTGTATCCTGTATCCTTTTTATTTTAAGTTCTAGTTCCGTTATCCGTTCTTGCTGTTCCCGTTGTCTGGATTCACCATCCCAAAGATGGAATGCAAGCCAGTCTACCGTTAGATTCTGTCTCTTCCTGGCTTTCAATCTTTGTTCCAATCTTTCCAATCGACTTCGCTCAAATGTATCATCTCTTGGAAACTCCTCATCATGTCCCTTTGTCCACAAATACCAATTCTCGACCTGCCTTATAGCTTCTGCACCATAACGGTCGTACATATGATGTGTACAAGTACCTTTTTGTGGAATCTCTGGTTGTCCTTGTGTATTCTTGCAGGCTCCATTTCCCATTCTGCCTTTTATCAAAGTAGCGTTGGATGTGTTGTAGTTTGTTCCTCTAAAGCTTCACTCGTACCTCCAGGAAGGGTCTCTCCACCTGTTCGCACGGTGATTTCCAGAGAATCTCCCTCAGCCGTGGCTTTTGCACAATCCAATCTCACAGATCAGTATTTGCAGATGAGCCGGAGGGTCAGTATGAAATGGGTGAATCCTCAGGTGTCTGCTCTGTTGACGGGGAAATCACACAATGGTAACCGCACATATATATCTGTATATAAACTCACCACCTTGCTCAATATTCCCAGGTTGTCTCCACATTGTTAATATCACGCAAAGATATCAAAGCTTCTTTCTTGAGACCGCATTTTCATCAATCAAACAATCAATATATTCAATTCAATTTATTCAGTTAAATTTATTCAATTAAATTCAATCAATTAGATTCAATCTCAATTAATTCATCAATATTCATCAATAAATTAAATTAATCATTTTGGATGACTCCTTGCATAAGCCCTTTCCCCAATGATGTCAGGACAGGTCCATCCATTGACCGTCACCTCTGGTTCGTACCTCATGTTAATTGATGAATCACCGTCCTGTCCTAGGGTCATATCTGACATATTTCCCCATTTTGCCTGGTCTCCACAAATTTTCTTTGCAACCACTAAAGGCAACTCATCCTTCATTCGTGAGACAGCCAAAATGGATGGCAGATATTAAAGTTCATTGGAAAAAATATCTCATCATTTTTTCCTTTAATAGTATCCAAATCTCTTGGCAATATAAATTTCGTAAAACTCCTGAAATAAGACTGTAAAATTCCTTCAATCATGCTAAATTTTGAAACTCCATCGCTTGTAACACCCAATTTATCCCATAGGGCTTGAAAGTTCTTTCCCAAGTTCATGCAGCATTCTGCATTTGAACCCTATGATATCATTCATAATAATCATCATGATTTTATAGTCATGGTCCTATCATAATCATCTATTTAAACGAACATTTCCTTTATCACCACAGCTATGTGGTATAATCAACAATAGAATAAAACTGCACATAGCAACAGGCTACCTCATGGCCACTTAGTATACCTATTGACAATAAGTCATAACAATATCGAATAATCATTGAACAATTCAAAAATCGCTTCCCCTGCTCCAGCCGCAGCATCCGTGATATTTGTTTGCTCATTCACTATTCCTGATTCGTCATCAAGGATCTCCATCATCACACAGCGTACTTAATTCCGCATTCTAATGAGAATTCAACAGGAATTTACGACTCAAAGGAAAAAGAACGAGCAGACCTTTTGCAGGATGATCGTTACAAAAATCGTTTCATATATTAAAGTATTTATGATGTCGACAAATCATATCTTAATTCTTACAAGATTTTGGTTCTTTGAATAAATCACAGCACCGGGAGAACCAGCTCCAAAAATGGATCTTTGTGTTTATTCAGCACCCTAGTAATTGGTTCTTTGTGTACTAATTACACAGCACCCAGGCCCCGCTCATATGGATCTTTGTGCAGCGCTACACAGCACCTGAGCAAAAGGGGTTTCATCTACATTTTCCCTATCTGGTGTACCATCCGTGATATTTGTCTGCTCATTCACTATTCCTGATTCGTCATCAAGGATCTCCATCATCACACAGCGTACTTAATTCCGCATTTTAATGAGAGTTCAACAGGAATTTACGACTCAAAGGAAAAGAACGAGCAGACCTTTTGCAGGACGATAACTGGAATTTAGTCGTGAAAATATATCCAAATACACAAAAATACACACCCACACAAATAAACAACATTTATTCCGTTTAACAGAACAAACATTTCCTCTATCATGACATGCATGTCTTCAAAATTATATGCCCAAGAGAAAAAGTAAAATTAATTAAAACTGCGGGCAGTGATAATCCGGGGACCATACCGCTCCATCCTGATTGGACGGGTGCATGCTAGAGTCGTTAATAACGACAGTCCAGATCCGATTGTTCAAAATTTTAACTCAATCGATCGAAAAATGAACGCAGGGATGCATTTTAAAGGTGCAGTGGCACTAACTGAGTTGCCACGAATATGGCCACAAAATTGCCAATATGGCCATCACAAAATATTTTCCTTAATCAATTGGCTCATAGCATAACCAATCATATCATTCAACTTCTTCCTGAGTGTGAAGAATATCCAATCATATCATTCAACTTCTTCCTGAGTGTGAAGAATATCCAATCATATCATTCAACTTCTTTCATAAGTGTGAAGAATATCCAATCATATCATTCAACTTCTTCCATAAGTGTGAAGAATATCCAATCATATCATTCAACTTCTTCCTGAGTGTGAAGAATATCCAATCATATCATTCAACGTCTTCCTGAGTGTGAAGAATATCCAATCATATCATTCAACTTCTTCCTGAGTGTGAAGAATATCCAATCATATCATTCAACTTCTTTCTGAGTGTGAAGAATATCCAATCATATCATTCAACCTCTTCCTGAGTGTGAAGAATATCCAATCATATCATTCAACTTCTTCCTGAGTGTGAAGAATATTCAATCATATCATTCAACTTCTTCCATAAGTGTGAAGAATATCCAATCATATCATTCAACTTCTTCCTGAGTGTGAAGAATATCCAATCATATCATTCAACTTCTTCCTGAGTGTGAAGAATATCCAATCATATCATTCAACTTCTTTCATAAGTGTGAAGAATATCCAATCATATCATTCAACTTCTTCCATAAGTGTGAAGAATATCCAATCATATCATTCAACTTCTTCCTGAGTGTGAAGAATATCCAATCATATCATTCAACTTCTTTCATAAGTGTGAAGAATATCCAATCATATCATTCAACTTCTTCCTGAGTGTGAAGAATATCCAATCATATCATTCAACTTCTTTCATAAGTGTGAAGAATATCCAATCATATCATTCAACTTCTTCCATAAGTGTGAAGAATATCCAATCATATCATTCAACTTCTTCCTGAGTGTGAAGAATATCCAATCATATCATTCAACTTCTTTCATAAGTGTGAAGAATATCCAATCATATCATTCAACTTCTTCCTGAGTGTGAAGAATATCCAATCATATCATTCAACTTCTTCCTGAGTGTGAAGAATATCCAATCATATCATTCAACTTCTTCCTGAGTGTGAAGAATATCCAATCATATCATTCAACCTCTTCCTGAGTGTGAAGAATATCCAATCATATCATTCAACTTCTTCCTGAGTGTGAAGAATATCCAATCATATCATTCAACCTCTTCCTGAGTGTGAAGAATATCCAATCATATCATTCAACTTCTTTCATAAGTGTGAAGAATATCCAATCATATCATTCAACTTCTTCCATAAGTGTGAAGAATATCCAATCATATCATTCAACTTCTTCCTGAGTGTGAAGAATATCCAATCATATCATTCAACTTCTTTCATAAGTGTGAAGAATATCCAATCATATCATTCAACTTCTTCCTGAGTGTGAAGAATATCCAATCATATCATTCAACTTCTTCCTGAGTGTGAAGAATATCCAATCATATCATTCAACTTCTTCCTGAGTGTGAAGAATATCCAACCATATCATTCAACTTCTTTCATAAGTGTGAAGAATATCCAATCATATCATTCAACTTCTTCCTGAGTGTGAAGAATATCCAATCATATCATTCAACCTCTTCCTGAGTGTGAAGAATATCCAATCATATCATTCAACTTCTTCCATAAGTGTGAAGAATATCCAATCATATCATTCAACTTCTTCCTGAGTGTGAAGAATATCCAATCATATCATTCAACTTCTTTCATAAGTGTGAAGAATATCCAATCATATCATTCAACTTCTTCCTGAGTGTGAAGAATATCCAATCATATCATTCAACTTCTTCCTGAGTGTGAAGAATATTCAATCATATCATTCAACTTCTTCCATAAGTGTGAAGAATATCCAATCATATCATTCAACTTCTTCCATAAGTGTGAAGAATATCCAATCATATCATTCAACTTCTTCCTGAGTGTGAAGAATATCCAATCATATCATTCAACTTCTTCCTGAGTGTGAAGAATATCCAATCATATCATTCAACTTCTTTCATAAGTGTGAAGAATATCCAATCATATCATTCAACTTCTTCCATAAGTGTGAAGAATATCCAATCATATCATTCAACTTCTTCCTGAGTGTGAAGAATATCCAATCATATCATTCAACTTCTTTCATAAGTGTGAAGAATATCCAATCATATCATTCAACTTCTTCCTGAGTGTGAAGAATATCCAATCATATCATTCAACTTCTTCCTGAGTGTGAAGAATATCCAATCATATCATTCAACTTCTTCCTGAGTGTGAAGAATATCCAATCATATCATTCAACCTCTTCCTGAGTGTGAAGAATATCCAATCATATCATTCAACTTCTTCCTGAGTGTGAAGAATATTCAATCATATCATTCAACTTCTTCCATAAGTGTGAAGAATATCCAATCATATCATTCAACTTCTTCCTGAGTGTGAAGAATATCCAATCATATCATTCAACTTCTTCCTGAGTGTGAAGAATATCCAATCATATCATTCAACTTCTTTCATAAGTGTGAAGAATATCCAATCATATCATTCAACCTCTTCCTGAGTGTGAAGAATATCCAATCATATCATTCAACTTCTTCCTGAGTGTGAAGAATATCCAATCATATCATTCAACTTCTTTCATAAGTGTGAAGAATATCCAATCATATCATTCAACTTCTTCCATAAGTGTGAAGAATATCCAATCATATCATTCAACTTCTTCCTGAGTGTGAAGAATATCCAATCATATCATTCAACTTCTTTCATAAGTGTGAAGAATATCCAATCATATCATTCAACTTCTTCCTGAGTGTGAAGAATATCCAATCATATCATTCAACTTCTTCCTGAGTGTGAAGAATATTCAATCATATCATTCAACTTCTTCCATAAGTGTGAAGAATATCCAATCATATCATTCAACTTCTTCCTGAGTGTGAAGAATATCCAATCATATCATTCAACTTCTTCCATAAGTGTGAAGAATATCCAATCATATCATTCAACGTCTTCCTGAGTGTGAAGAATATCCAATCATATCATTCAACTTCTTCCTGAGTGTGAAGAATATCCAATCATATCATTCAACTTCTTCCATAAGTGTGAAGAATATCCAATCATATCATTCAACTTCTTCCTGAGTGTGAAGAATATCCAATCATATCATTCAACTTCTTCCTGAGTGTGAAGAATATCCAATCATATCATTCAACTTCTTTCATAAGTGTGAAGAATATCCAATCATATCATTCAACTTCTTCCATAAGTGTGAAGAATATCCAATCATATCATTCAACTTCTTCCTGAGTGTGAAGAATATCCAATCATATCATTCAACTTCTTTCATAAGTGTGAAGAATATCCAATCATATCATTCAACTTCTTCCTGAGTGTGAAGAATATCCAATCATATCATTCAACTTCTTCCTGAGTGTGAAGAATATCCAATCATATCATTCAACTTCTTCCTGAGTGTGAAGAATATCCAATCATATCATTCAACCTCTTCCTGAGTGTGAAGAATATCCAATCATATCATTCAACTTCTTCCTGAGTGTGAAGAATATCCAATCATATCATTCAACTTCTTTCATAAGTGTGAAGAATATCCAATCATATCATTCAACTTCTTCCATAAGTGTGAAGAATATCCAATCATATCATTCAACTTCTTCCTGAGTGTGAAGAATATCCAATCATATCATTCAACTTCTTTCATAAGTGTGAAGAATATCCAATCATATCATTCAACTTCTTCCTGAGTGTGAAGAATATCCAATCATATCATTCAACTTCTTCCTGAGTGTGAAGAATATTCAATCATATCATTCAACTTCTTCCATAAGTGTGAAGAATATCCAATCATATCATTCAACTTCTTCCTGAGTGTGAAGAATATCCAATCATATCATTCAACTTCTTCCTGAGTGTGAAGAATATCCAATCATATCATTCAACTTCTTTCATAAGTGTGAAGAATATCCAATCATATCATTCAACTTCTTTTTTTTTTTTTTTTCTTTTTTTTTCAATCGCCATCTTTCACAGTAATTCTGGACCGGCATGAGGTGGGATTGTCTGTCATGAATTTATTTGTTGATAGAACGAGTTTTAATTTGTCTAAATCCGACCAGTCGTTTCCAAAGATATAAGCCTTTTTGTCGCAATACCATAAATTGGAATGAGGTAAAATATATATATATAAATATAATTCCCTTTCCCGGTTCCCTGTCGCTCGCCGAGCGCCGAGCAAGTCGAGTGTTTTGAACAAGTGCAAAAAAAAGAAGTACTTTATACGTGTGCGGGTGGGTAAACGAGTGTACCGGCCTTACACGTCCTGGAAGCAAACGGTCGCAAGGTGCACACTTGCTCCGTTTGCTTCCAGGTCACAGTAAGACCCTTAATGACCAGCGCAAAAATACGTATTTACAGAAATCATTTAGAAAAAAAACGAATAAATTGCTACAGTCGTTTATCGAAATCCCATTCGTGATGGCTCACGCCACCTATATCGCGGCATCGGTGCGCAAAGAAGCCCCAGACCACCTGCTCCCCCATGTATGTACCCATAACTTCCAAGTTCGTAAATCATATTGGACAAAACAAGACACACTCACCTTTTAAAGAAGACTTGTTTGTGTGTACAATTGATGTCAGCGGTGCCTCCAGATTGTTGTGGAATTTGTAGCGGGGGACTCAGGACTCCAATGACCGGACACAGGTTTACAAAAGGTCTGGTTTATTAACTGTATTTACTTCATTCCAATTACCAAAATGATACCGCATAATATAATGGATCAGGTTAACTCTTTTCGCTGGTCCTTCTCGTTCAGCCGATGTTTCCTCCGCCACTCCCGTTCGGTCAGCGCTTCTCGTAGCAAGTTGTTACCCAACGTTTGCTCTCGGTTATATCGCCAAACTGGACGTAATCCTCTCTCCGCTGATGCCCCGAGGTCATGCATTGCACCGAGTCCTGGCATCAGCTCGCTCCCCTCCTGCTGTGATTTCCATTTACACAGTAGGGGGGGTGCTCTAGCCTGGGGCCTTGACCAGGTGTTTCAAGAGATTACCATGTTCATGCACATTCTGACACTCATTTACAAACTCGTCTTTAACAGAGTTTGCATGTAAAATGTATCTGCTTTGTTACCAGGTTAATTAATAAGTTACCAGTGCCAATTAATAAGTTACACTGAGTTACACTTCCACAGTGCGGAAATACATTTTCATCACAGCTCGGCTTCGAAAAGCCGAGCGATGCATGCGGGTGGTTGGTCTACCGTCGGTTGGGTCCGTCCGGCATTTTCGATTCAGGGGTGGAGGTTTTGTTGGGCCAAGGTTCAAGGCGCCATCCCTACGTGGAGCCTTTCGGTCCCATGCACGGTGGCCCAACCGCCCACGGTCGGAGCACCGCGCCCGCCAGGGGGTGCCGCTCCGACCTCCCCCCGAACCGTGCCGATCGCCTTTCCCGCCAAGGCGCGGCACCGACCATACAGGGCGGGGCCCGGCACGAATCGTGCATGGCGCTCCTTGTGAGACCACCGCGGCAATGATCCCCGCAGCACACAAAGCACACCACACCCCGAGGGCTCACGTTGGCTATATGTCGTGCTAGACGCTACCCCGGTCTGCATCGATGCTCGGGCTGCGTTCTCACCACACGTGACCCGTTCCTCCCTCGCACAACGCGGCGCTCCAGCGCCTCCCATACACTTCCTGCATTCTATGACAGCACTCTCCCATGCATTCTCTTCCCTTACACACTTGGGTACACACCACACAGGTGCACTCACGCTGCTCGCACACTCAATTATCACACACTTTTCCTCCACACACTCCGTTACACATGCTCTCGTTAAATACTCCGTAACACCATTGGCCATCGCACACCCTCGCGTACACTCTTTTGTTACACACTCGGTAACAACCACGGGTGTGCACTCTCCTGGTACACACCCAATCAGCGCACACTTACCCACGGGTGTGCACTCTCCTGTTGGACACCCAATCACACGCTCTGGTGTACATTCTCCCTCACTCTCCTCGGCCATCACACACTCTGTTTCACACTCTTCTCTGACACACTCTTCCCACTCACCCTCGCGCTCCGGCACACACTTCTCACACACTCGTGCTCCGGCGCACACTTTTTTCTCACACGCGCGCCATTCGCTCTCGTACATCGCACCACGGACCTTCCACAAGTGCCCGGGCTCCGTCTATACCCCAAGCGCGCCAAAAATGTTTTCCCGCCAAACACTTTCACGCCATACACACTCCTGCTCACCTTAAAGACCTTCTTCTCCGGCAACCGCACCTGCAAACTTTCATTTTTGTTAGGAAGCACGACATCACAATGCGAATCCAGACTTTGAGTGCATTCCATTTCTACCTCCGATTTAATTTCAATCTCTGCCGTCTCCTCGGCCCCAAATTTAACTATACACATTTCTTTGCCCTCGACGACCGCCGGCGCCAATAAAAGTTATTTTTCCAATTCGGCGGCCATCGGCTTTTCCACACCCCGAGTCAGTCACGATTGCTACACCCTCGGTCAACTTGGCTGCGCTCTGCCCAAACTCGCTCCCCACGCGTTCCTCGCACCGCATCACCCCGTCGGGCCCCTCTGCGACCTCTTCGCTCAACTTGCGCCTTATGTCCTTCCCAGCCTCTTTTATTTCCTTTTTCGACGCCACCCTCATTTTTCCCAATTGATTATTTTGGGTGTCCATTTTGCTTTCCAGCCCATTTTTCACCTCTTCCAATTGATCACCCATCTTTGTTATGTCCCAGGTGGATTTGTCCCCCATTTCTTTCAATTGGCCCCCCATTTCTTTCAATTGGCCACCCATTTTGTTTTCCAATTCATCACCCATTTTTTTTATGTCCCGGGTGGATTTGTCCCCCAATTCTCTCATTTCTGCTCTTGATTTGTCCCCCTCCATTTTCATGTCTTCACCCAACTTGACCATAAAGGCCCTCATTTGTGCCATAAATAGGCCCCAGTCCATTGGCACCGCGGGCTCGGGTACCGTGGCCATGTGTGAGGTGCCGCCATTTTCTACCCATGCTGCCGGCCCTTCATCAATGTCCTCTTCTTCTCCCAGTTCTTCCCGGGGGTCCTGGGTTATTGATTCTCTCTCCTCATCTACCCCCACCAGCATTCGACCGCTTTGGCTAGCCATGGCACGAATTAAAATTTTGGATTTTTAAAACTAAATTTTGGTCACTCGTAATTTGAGTGCATTAAGTGCACTTCGGGTCCTATCCCACTCTTGACACCAAATGTTGCGGATCTGCCGCCGGCCTTCTCCCCTTATCAAGGGGGGATTAATCCCCTTGCCTTTACTGACCTGGCGCGACCCGAGACCTATTACGTCCCTTCCGGACAGCGCAAAATTCTCGCTCGTACCTAAGTACTCGCGCTGCCCTGGAAGCGAGGAAACAAGCCTCGCACAAACCACGTGTGATGGTGATATGCCGAGCGGTTTGCGTACACGTGATCCGCGCCGTTATAGACAGTGGAACCCGATTGGAGCGATCTTATTCATGCCATGCTTAGTCAATGGAGAAATCACGGGAACGATCGAATTCAGAAGAAAAGGAAGAACAAATAGATTGAATGATTTATTGCACGTATTTACAGTTCAGGATGAAGAGACACCGGGAAATCCTTATACAGTCTTATTCTTAATACCCAAGGACAACGGGCCCGCCTGACACACTCACACGGGGATTGCAGATGGGCAGGATGATGTTCAGGCCAAACGCGCCGGCTTGGTCATCCAGGAAAGGCCCCGTCCGGCTCTCCTCGGTCACAGCACGTCCCGCGATGATGGAGGTAGGCGAAGACAAGGCCACGCCGCACGTCTCTCAAGCAAGGGTGATATATCGGAGCGAACGGTAAGGACGGCTTTTATGGCAAAGGGCGGTTACGCAGCTTCGTTCACTCGCTTGCTTGAACCGCGCAAGTTGGTTATAAACGCCCTGGCTGCGCCCACGTATCTCCAGTGATAGTCAAGTTCATATGGTGCGAGTGACGCAGATCCTCTTCAAGTCCTCTTTGCCGCACGTCCCCCTCTGCGAGTCCTCTGCAAATGCCGTGTGCACGCGAGTCCTGTTGAGGGCTTTTTGCATCAGGTTATATAGCCCCGCCCCGTGAGCCTTTTGGAACTCACCAGACTCTTCTCCCCACGCCCTCTGATGCAACCACCTCGGAGCCCTGATTGGCGGCTCATGCTTACCGTCATCACGTCGCCGCACTGCCTAGACTCCGGCCCGACCTCAACGCCGGCCCCACCCTTTTAGGCCTACCTCGTGTTACCTCGACTAGTCAGCGAGCAAAGCGCAGCAAAATGGAGTGCGCCTGTAGAGGTGGAATGGTTTGCCGAAATAGGACCTATTCTCCTGTCTTTACACAACGCAGGATTAACACTGGAAGGGGCCTACTCTCACACATACAACAACAACATGCATTTTAAGGTCATTTTCCTGGCTAGAGCGGGGGTTAGCCTCACGTTCCCCATGACAATCTTCTCCATCTTGCCCTATTTTCTGCATCTCTCCTTGTTAACCCCCTTGCCCGCATTTCTTCTTCCACCATCTTTGGCCAAGTCTTTCTCGGTCTTCCCCATCCTCTACTTCCTTCTACATTCATTTCCATCACTCTTCTCAACCAGTCACTTTCATCCTTCCTCAACACATGACCAAACCATCTCAACCTGTTTCTCTTCACAACATCAATCACAGGCTCTATTTCCATCATTTTTCGCAATTCATCATTTGTCTTCCTCTCTCTCAACGATACTCCGCACATCCATCGAACCATTCGCATTTCCACCCTTTCCAACCTTCGTTGCTGCTCTACATTCATTACCCATGTCTCGCTCCAATAAATCAAAACACGTCTCACACATGCAGCATACACCTTTCCCTTCAGCTTCAACGACACTCCCCTCCTCATCAGCATGTCACTCAGTTCCCGAAACTTCTTCCATGCACATCTCATTCTAGCAACCGTTGCCGAGTCTGATCCACCTTCTCCATTCAGCATGTCTCCGAGGTAGCAAAATGTTTTCACACCTTCCAGCTTCACGCCCTCTCCAAGATCCAACTCAACATTTCCTCCATCTGCAGCTCCCTCTGTGCACACCTTACATTTGAATGGAGCTGCCACACTTGTTAATGACCCTATCAGACCACCTACATTTTTGATGAACCCACTCAGCGCACATTGTACATTGAATGGAGTTCACTCCGACACCCTTCCTGCACACAGCACAGGGCCACTTCCCAGTTCTTTCCACCTCACCACATGCTTTACCACTAGCCATCACCTTCGTCTTTCCGATATTCACCTTCAGACCTTTTGTCTCCATACATTCCTTCCACTTGTTCATCTTTTCCTTCAGTCCATCCATACTTTCCGCAATCAACACCAGATCATCTGCATACAACAACTCCCACGGTAAACCCTCCTTTACGTTCTGAGCCAGCACCTCCATTACAGCTACAAATAGTAGTGGACTTAGTACCGACCCCTGATGCACTCCCACCTTCACCTCAAACTCACCACTGTTCTCGTCCTTCGTCCTTACAGCTGTGCACGCTCTTTTGTACATTGCCATCACTACTCTGATCAACCATTCCTCCACTCCTAACTTCCTCATTGCCCATGTCAATACTTTGCGTGGAACCCAATCGAATGCTTTCTCCAGATCAACAGACCCAAGAAACAACGTCTTCCTCTTCTCCATGTACTTCTCCTGCAACTGCCTCACAATAAAAAAGCACGTTTGTCGTTCCTCTTCCTGGCATAAATCCAAACTGCATTTCGTCGATCTTCACTTTCTTCCTTATCCTCCTCTCCAACACCCTTTCCAATAACTTCATTCCATGCTCCAATAACTTTATCGCTTGGTACGAGCCACACTCTAGAGGGTCACCTTTCCCCTTGTATAGAGGGACGAGGGTACTCAGTTCCCAAGCCACTGGAATGCGGCCTTCTTTCACCGCCAGATTACAGATCTCTGTCATTCTCTTCACACCCCAACTTCCTGCTGCCTTCAACATATCTCCGACAACTCCCGTCGGCCCTCCCGCTTTTCTACTCTTCATTGCTTTTATCGTTTCCTCAACTTCCTTCTCAGTTATCTTCTCTGCCGGTCCTAAAACTGGGTTATTCTCTATGTTGCCATCCCATTCATTCTCTGTATTCAACAGCATTTCCATATATCAGTGAGTTTCATCAGTGAGTCAGATATCAGTGAGTATCAGTGAGTGGGTCTCTTCAAAGCTGTCCATGCACGCACGCTTTCGAAGTTAAGTAACTTTTCACAATTGTGTTTTTGTCGAAACTGTATCTTTCCTTTTGTGTGTGTAACTATTGGTGTGTCTTTAATAGTATTCTTGGTGTTGGTTTTTCATACCTGTGTACAGAATCGTCGGTTAGTTCGTGTCGCGTATTTTGAGGCCTAGTGTAGTACTAGTAGGCTACCATGTCTGACCTTGGCTTGAGGCTTTGTTTCTGTCTCAGCGGTTTCTTCGATTGCGCTCGCAATTACTTTCGGTCTCTATTTTTCACATTTCACGTTCGGTCTCTGTCTGTTTTCATCTCAACTCAAAAAAATAAAAAAATAAAAAAATTCCCTTCTCTGTTCTTATCCGTTGTTCGTTCTTATTTGTTTGTTCGTTCTTCGACCACGTTGTTCGTGATCACGTGTTCACGTCATTAAAAAATGTTTCAACTGTCCCCTGAAGAACTGTATTCTGTCATATACTATAACACCTTTTTCTTCTTCATCTTCTATAAAAGGATGCTTTCGACTTGCTCACCAAATCTATTCATTCCCCAAAAAAAATCCATCTCTTACAGTGCATCTTTCATACATTCCCTAAACTCTCCAGAACTCCACCCCCCCCCCCCCCCCTCCAGCGTCCTCAAACGTATTTTTGACTCGAAGGTCTCAAGAAACTCATTTTGCAATAAATGTTCGTTTCCCATTAATCGTACATTTTTCAAAATCCAATCTCACCCCTCCCCTCCAAATCTTCGCCATCACCCCTTCCCTCCAAAACTTCCCCATCACCCCTTCCCTCAAAAACTTCCCCATCACCCCTCCCCTTCAAAACTTCCCCATCACCCCTCCCCTCCAAATCCACCCCCTTGCCCCTCCCCTCCAAATCTTCCCCATCACCCATCTCTTTCAAATATTCCCCCTTGCCCCTCCCCTCCAAATATTCCCCATCACCCATCCCTTTCAAATCTTCCCACTTGCCCCTCCTCTCAAAATCTTCCCCATCACCCCTTCCCTCCAAAACTTCCCCATCAACCCTCCCCTCCAAACTTCCCCATCACCCCTCCCCTCAAAATCTACCCCCTTGCCCCTCCCCTCCAAATCATCCCCATCACCCATCTCTTTCAAATCTTCCCCCTTGCCCCTCCCCTCCAAATCTTCCCCATCACCCATCCCTTTCAGATCTCCCCCGTTGCCCCTTCCCTCCTAAACTCCCCCCACACCCCTCCCCTCCGAGACTCTCCCCCTCACTCCTCCCCTCCGAGACTCCCCTCTCACCCCTCCTCCTCAAAGCGTCCTCCCCGCTTCTTCCACCTTCCAACTTTCACCTTCATCTCCCTCAACCTTCTGCCTCACTCTTCCCCCTCCTCAAATAACACCTCACTGCGCCTCACCCAATCACCATCAAACCTTTTGTCCGCCCCATTCTTCCCTTTCTCCAAGCTATTCTGAAATCTCTGACACACCTTCAACAGCTCTCCCTACCTCTTCCTCCTCTTCCACATCTTACCCTAATGCTCCCCCCCCCCCCCTCCTGTTCTGTATCCGATGCTCCCCTTCCTCTTCTTTAACAGTATGGACCTCAAACATCCGGGGCCTTCGCTCAAACTTGACTGATCTCTCCATACAGGTTGCTTCTGACAAACCAGACGTGATCTGCTCAACAGAAACTTTCCTCCTTCATGATGTCTCTGATTCCTTGGTATCTCTCCCAGGTTACTCCCTCCTCCAGTATGATAGACCTGAGCCTCGTCCTGGAGGGGGGGTTGCTATCTTTATAAAAAAAACTCTCTTCCTCACTCGCCCTGCACTGCCCTCTCTCCACCTCACCCCCAGGAATACCTTTGGCTACGGCTTCCCCTTCGCTCCCACCTTTTGTTCATATGTGTGTTGTACCGTCCACCAAACGGTGATGACTCCATCGACATCTCACTGTCTGATAATATGGACCAACTTCGGGCTACCCATCCCAACTCTCTCTTCCTCATATATGGTGATTTCAATTGTCACCATGCCAGTTGGCTGGGTGTGGGTACCTCTCTCACCAGCCATGGCTCTTCAGCAAAGGACTTCTGTGACTCACTGGGACTGACACAATCTGTCAATTTCCCGACCCGGATCTCAGTCAACGGAGCATCTTCTCTTCTGGACTTGGTTATGACTAACTTCCCTGAAAATGTCTGCTGCTCTTCTTCTGCTCCAATCGGCTCATCTGATCATGTGCTTGTTAAAGTGGACATCTCTCTGACCATTCTCAGAGAGCCCCCTCAGCATCGACGAGTCTGGCATTTCACTCAGGCCAACTGGCACGGTCTTCAAGCAGCCATCAATCATCTGGACTGGTCTCCCATCTCTACCGCCTCTGACATCAACTCATCCTGGGATTTCTTCCAAAGTAAATTGCTCTCTCTCATGCACAGATTTATCCCATCTCGTCTTCAGTTGTCATACCCTTCCTCCCGTCCATGGTACACGGAAACTTGTGGTGAGGCTATTGCCCAGAAACAACTTGCTTTCGTCTCCTGGAAAGCAAATCCAACGGAAGGAAATCTCATTTCCTTCCACAAAGCCCGAAACAAGTGTGTGTCCACCCTCAGGAGAGCCAGGAAACAATATCTCTCCGTTCTCAGGACAGAACTCTCTTATTTGTCTCCCTCTTCCAAATTCTGGTGGCGTCTGGTCAAATCTGTTTCTGGTGTTTGTTCCCCCTCCATCCCCTCCCTCACCTCAAACAGCCACACGGCTGACTCTGCACATGAAAAAGCTGAATGCCTCAACTCTGTTTGCCTCTAAATCTTGTGTCCAAAACCCATCCCTCTCTGTACCCACCATACCCAGTCATACCCAGCTGCTCCTGGACTCTGTGTCCTTTCCTCCTGACAAGGTGAAAAAGTTTCTGTCAACCCTCGACTCTGATTCTGCAACTGGACCTGACGGCATCAGCCCACGGGTCCTAAAATCCTGTTCTTCCGCTCTTTCACTCCCTCTCTCTGTTCTCTTCACCCTCTCTTTTGCTCAAGGTCATCTGCCATCTGCTTGGAAATCTGCCAACATCACTGCTTTGCACAAAAAAAGGTGCAAAAACAGATCCCAGCAACTACAGACCAATCAGCCTTCTCCCAATTATCAGCAAAGTCATGGAATCCATCATTGCTTCAGATATGAAATCTTTCCTCTTCTCCAATGGCTTGATCTCTGATCATCAATTTGGTTTCAGACCTGGTCACTCTACTCTGGACATGCTGCTTCTGCTTTCTCAACAATGGATGGAGGTCCTCATTGCCAAACAGGAAATTAGAGCTGTCTCCCTTGACATATCACGTGCCTTCGATACGGTCTGGCACCCTGCTCTGCTCACCAAACTCTCCTCTTTTGGTATCCATGGAAATCTCCACGCATGGCTGGCGGACTTCCTCTCTAGTCATAGTCAACGTGTGGTCCTGAATGGGTTTCTCTCATCTCCTCTTCCTGTTCAGGCTGGAGTTCCCCAAGGCAAGTGCGCTTTTTCTGGTCTTCATCAATGATCTCTCTGACTCTCTTGAAAATCCTCTCTTTCTCTTTGCTGATGACTCGACTCTCTGTCGCTCCATTCTTCATCCCTCAGATCGGCAGTCTGCAGCCTCCTCACTCTCTGCAGACCTGGACAAAATCACAGACTGGGCAAACAAGTGGAACATGTCTTTCAATCCTGACAAACCTCACACTCTTACGATGTCTCTCCGAAAAGACCGGCTGGACAACCCTCCCATCCATTTTGCTGAATAATCCTCTCCAAGAAGTTCTGACACTCAAGCTTTTGGGTCTCACTATCTGCCATGATCTTTCCTGGGAAAACCACATTTCAAATCAGGCCTCCAAAGCCAGTCGCCAACTGGGCATCCTCCGTCATGCGAAGTCCTTCCTTGGCACACCCGAGCTCCTCACCACATACAAGGCTTTCATCCGCAGCTCAATGGAATACTGCTCTCCCCTCTGGGCTGGTGCTCCTGCCTCACACCTAGCTCGTCTTCACGCTGTTGAAACCAAAGCATTCAGAATCATTGGAATCTCCCGCGATGAAGCTAACTCCAAGGGCCTCTCACTCACTCACCGCAGGCAGGTTTGGTGGTCTTTCCGTCTTCTACCGACTCCTCTCTGGCCTTGCCCCCCCCCCCCCCCCCAGCTCTCTCTGGGCTCTGTCCCGCAAATATTCCTGCAGGTCGCACAAGATCTGCCTGCAACCCTCTTATGGTTAAACTGCCAAAATCAAGACTCTCTGCTCACCTTCACTCCTTCATTCCTCTTTTCTCCCGCCTCTGGAACAAACTCCCTCACTCTCTTCAATCCCACTCCACCCTCCAGGTCTTTAAAACAGCTGTTCACCACCATCTCTTATCTTCCCCCATCCAAAACCTTGATCTTTTCTACCCCTGCTAATTTCACCCCAATTCCACTTTTTTGAAATACCAACTTCTGTCCTGGAAGTCCTTGGTGTCCTTGCGTTTTATACTTCTCCCACCCCCCCCACCCCCCTTCCCACGCCTCCTCCCCCCAAACCCTCTCCCTCCCACACATCTCCCTGCTCTCAAATGTTGTGTGCTCTCAAGTGTTTGTGTGCTTCCCCTTCTCTCTCCATCTTGTCTTCCGCTCCCTCTTTTTATATATTTTGTTTGTCTGGTTGATTTGTTTGTGAAGTAAATGTCAGCTCTTTCACGAGCCTCGATTCAGTGTACAAAAAAAAAAAAAAAAAAAGAAAAGAATCTTTTCCATCTTCCTTTAATTCCATCTGGGTCCACAACGATTTGTCCCACTTCATCCTTCAAGCAACTCACCAGACTCACCATCCTACTCTCACACATACTAAGACATAACTATCCTACAAACAAGGCTAGATGTTGCACGTGTGACTATCTATGGGGGGCAAACCTTCAACCTTTATTAAACTCACTGTACATATCTCAAAACCATAGATAGATATAGATATATATATATATATATATATATATATATATATATATATATATATATTGTTGCGAATATGGAATTTGGCCTCCATATCCGCTTGTAAATATTCCCCTATTTCTCCAATACTCCCCAACTTTCCCCAATCCCCCATTCCCTAGTCCCATTGTCTGTAAACAACAATCAGTAGAGCCGACCTTCCCCTTATTCCCCCATTAAATGTCGTGCCCAGGTCCACCGCACCACACGTAGACAACTTTCGGACATCATGCTAGTTATTCTTAGTCTATGTCAGTTAAGGCCTCGTTTCCATTAATTATGACTCTTCGTTGCACCAGAATGTGATTATATGGCATCAGTAGTGAGTTTAGGACCTTTCCCATACCTCCTTCCATCTTCCATACCTCCTTCCATCTTCTTCCACAACTATAACTACAACAACAGAGGAGATGGGGGCGGCGCGGCGGCGCGGGGGAGGATGCGTCCTCACACCGGCTCGGCGCTCCACGGGGTTACCAGAGGGGCTGGCTGTCAGCTCCTCGTCAAGGGCGGAGCCGGTAACCCCCCCGCACGCACCCAATGAGAAGCAACGTGCCGATTCCACGAGGCGGAGCTAACGAGCCGAGGGCGTGTCACTCCCCGCCGGATATACGCGGCCCCGCGCCGGATGTGACGTCAGATGCGCCCCCAGCTGAAGAGAAAGAAGGACCTGCGAGCCCTGAGAGAGATGCGCCCCGTCTGAGAAAGAACGTTACCCCCGAGCGCTGTGACCTCCCCGCATCTTTGGACCGGACTGTACCCTGCCTTGAGCCAAGAGTGCACCTTGAGCCATCGCTACTTGCCTTTCCTTGCCATCAATCCCCGTGTGAGTCAGCCGTTGTCCCGTTTACCTGTCGTCTGTCCGGGGTTAAGATAAGCCTGTGTCTAAGTGCCCATCTTTTCTGTGCTTTACCTCTAGCCCCTGTAATCTAACCTTTTCCGTACGAATATAATTGAGAATCGAAACATTGGTGTCTGTCATTATAATCCAGCCGTGTGTCTTCTTTTTCCTTATTGATCCAGCGTAGCGCGGCTCCGTCAACGTTCGAGTACAATCGGGTAATTTGTGCGGACACGACGGCCATTCCGCTCGGCCCACCTTAACATCAAAGTCGTGTCTGTAACAATATATATATATATATATATGTATATATATATATATATGTATATATATATATATATGTATATATATATATATATATATGTATATATCTATATATATATGTATATATATATATATATATATATATATATATATATATGTATATATATATATATATATATATATATATATATATATATATATATATATATATATATATATTATATAAGTTCAAAACACACCTGGTCACAAGTGTGCCGCACTGACCGGGTCCTCAGTCGAGGTCCTCAGCATCATCCCGTTTCGGCCCTTCAACCTCGATACGGTCAGCTGAGGTGGGCCAGCAGGGGCACATACACATCCACATCCACATCCACATCCAGCAACTGCACCTGGATGCGTACATACCCCCACCCCCAGCCAGTGCGAACAACAACAAGAACACCTCTTTATGGCCGAAGCCTTTTTTATTACAAAAAAAGGTTTAAAAAAACACTCTCAAAAGCCACCCAATAAAACCATCACTCAAAAACCCAGGAAATCAAAGCCAAGAAATCAAACAATAAATAAAAAATCAAAGAGAGAAAGCAGAGCAAAGATCAAGAAACAAAAAGACAAAGATGCAAATCAAATCAATCTCAATAAACCATTAATCGTAAAAACCAAAGTACATCATCCCTATCCCCAAACCCACAAAAAACACTCTCCCACCACAGGCAACAGACACCTGACTCTAACTAACCAAAGGGGAGGGAGAAAAGAAAGAAGACCCGATCCCCCCCTCCTCCTCCTCCAAAAACAACCAAGGAAGGGACACCTTAAAACAATAAGGATCAAGGGGCATTTTTTCCTTTGCATACTGAAATCAACAACCGGCTGCGAAACGCAGCGGGGAACATGCAGCCACAAACACGTTGAGGGCTCGACCCACTGCTGGAAATAATAATGAAAGAAAATAAAAATCAAACCAAGGCAAAATCAAGATCAAAGAAAAGGAAAGCCAACTGCCCCCACCCTCCCCAGGCCGCGCCCGGGAGGGCCCACCCGGAAGATGCACCACAAGGAAGGCACCGGCTCCCTGAGCTGCCCCCGAGGCGTGAGTGTCCCAATGAGAATCACCGCCCGACAGGGCCTGCAAGCACACCTGCCGGAGCACCCCCAGCCTTTCCAAGCCCAGGCGGCAAGCTCGGTCAGGGACGACGGCTGCACATGACTGTCGCCCGCACATTTGGAAGTAACCTCCCGCGGGACCCCCACCCCCTTCACCACGGAGAAGCCCGGCCGTATTCCCCGCTCCAGGGAGGGCTTTACGACACACCTGACGCATCGTTACGGCCAGCACCCCGCCCCGTCGCCCGCAGGCTGTCGCCAAGCCTGTACCTTTGGAGGAAGGATAGGGCCATGCCCCATATCTGCCCAGGATCCAACCATTCCCTGGTATAGAAACCTCTGGTTCTCGCTCGCCACAAGGCGGTCTTGATTATACAGACCGTTCTTCAGGCCTGCCTCCACTTGCGGCCAGGCACTAGTTGTGGTAGGAGCCCGCTGAACACAAAGACGTCCCGTCTGACCATCACCAGCCAAGGCACATAGCATTCGAGGAGGCCAGCCGCAAGCGACCAGACCCCCTCGGAGACAGGGCAGTCCCAAAGGACATGCCTGACGGTTTCGTCCCCTGTGAATCGGGGTCGGGGACACTGGACCGACACGTTCAGGTCCCTCTGGAACCGAAACACCCGGACCGGAAGACACTCATGGGCGGCTTGCCACGCGACGTCCTTCTGGTCATTGGCGACACAGCGAGCCGAAACGTTCACCCAAACCTTTCTCGCCGTACGTTCTGCGAGAGGGCTTCCGCGAAGGATACGCACCCCCCTCAGCACCTCCCTTGGGCGCAAGTGATCCAGGACCTGCGACAACTGCCAACCGATGGGCCGACAGGTCAACAGGCCCTGCTCCCGGGCGAACCCATCAAACATCTGGAAATGCCCCGGACACGACCCAGAAAAAGGCCGAGACAGCGGGAGGAACCGCCCTTCCAACCGTGTGACGGACGGCCCCAGAAAAAAGAACAAAAAATCCCATGCCAGCAGGCGACCCGGGTCGTCTGACACAAATAACTCCAGGAGAGTACACGCAAATGCAGACATACATACAAACACCGGGCAGGGGACACCCTTCCCACCCAAGGACGGGCTCATCTTCACAACCCTCCGACTCCTACGCTCCGCTCGGGTACCCCAGAAGAAAGTGAAAATTAATCTCTCCAGAGCCCGTCCCACCGCAGGAGGAGGGGGGAGATTCTAGCCAAAATACAACAACTTACCAATCAAAACATTATTGATCACTAAATTTCACCCCTCCATGATAAGGCGACGAGACCGCCAAGAAGTGACTTCCAATTCCATTCCCCCAATGACCGTTCGCCAGTTCTCAGCGGCCACGCCGCCTGGGTCAAAGCAGACCCCGAGGATCTTTAATCGATCTCTCCGCTCCGTGTACGGGCAAGGGGGGCCAGAGCCCATCCTGTGCCGACCAAAGTGCATGACCTCACTCTTCTGAGGATTGATTTTAGAAGAGGAGGCCAACCCAAAACGCCCGCAGACACCCACCAGTCTGCACATGGCGACTGCATCGGTGACAAACACCGACACATCGTCCATGTACAGACTCACCTTTAGACGCTCCCCATGGGTTCCGGGGATCCACAACCCAGGGAAGGCTGGGTCCGCTTGCAGTGCACAAGCAAACGGTTCAATACAAAGGACAAAAAGGACTGGTGACATTGGGCAGCCCTGCCTGAAGCCAGAAGTGACTGGGAAGGCTCCCGAGAGGTGTCCTTTGACCAAAACACGGGCTTCAACGTCCCTATACATCAGGTCCACCCAATGCATCAAATTTGGCCCAAAGCCAAAACGGTCCAAAACGGCCATCATGTATTCATGTGACACTCTGTCGAAAGCCTTCTCCTGGTCCAAACTGACTATGCTCAGTGGGAGGCCTCTCTCCTCCGCTAGCTGGATCGCCTCTCGAACCAGGCCCAGGCTGTCGGACACTCTGCGTCCCGGAACAGCACAAGTCTGATCCGGGTGCACGAGGTCCATCATGACACCGTGCACCCTCTTAGACAGCACTGTGGAAATGTAACTCATTGATTGGGACTAGTAACGAAGCAGATAGACGATTTCGTAAATGAGTTACATGAATGTGCACGAAAGTAGTAATGACTTGTTCACCTGGTCACAGCCCCAGGCTAGAGCACTCTCCTATTGTAAGGCAAATAGAACTCACAGCAGGAGGGGAGCGAGTTGGTGCCAGTAAGGCGAGCGGGATGACGGAGCAACCTTTCAGCGGAGAAGGGATTAACTCAAGCGTGCCGATATAAACCAGAACAGACTTTGATTCAGGAGCACTTGCCACGATAACCCCTGCCCGACGGAACGAACGAGCACTCATCATCAGAACCTCTGCCCGACGGGAATGGCGGAGGAACATCGGCCGAACGAGAAGGACCATGCGGATAGAGTGACCTGGTCCATTGAGTTAAACGGTAGTTATTTGGTATTGGAATGAAAGTGAACAACCAGTTAATAATAAAGTCATGACCTTTTGTAAAACCTGTTTCCGACCATTGGCGTCTTGAGTCTCACCCTACTGTTGTAGAATTTGTGTATGACTCACAGGACTCCAATGACCGGACACAGGTTACAAAAGGTCTAGTTTATTAAACTGTATTCACTTCATCCAATTACCAAAATGATACCGCATAATATAATGGATCAGGTTAACTCTTTTCGCTGGGCCTTCTCGTTCATCCGACACTCCCGTTCGGTCAGCGCTTCACGTAGCAAGTACTCGTTCATTCCATCGTTCCGTCGGGCAGGGCTCCTGAGGACAAGTCTACTTTACTCAACGTTTGCTCTCGTTATATCGCCAAACTGGACTTAATCTCCTCTCCGCTAATGTCCCGAGGTCATGCATCGCACCGAGTCCTGGCATCAGCTCGCTCCCCTCCTGCTGTGATTTCCATTTACACAGCAGGGGGGGGTGCTCTAGCCTGGGGCCTTGACCAGGTGTTTCAAGAGATTACATTGTTCATACACATTCTGACACTCATTTACAAACTCGTCTTTAACAGAGTTTGCATGTACAATGTATCTGCTTTGTTACCAGGTTAATTAATAAGTTACCAGGGCCAATCAATATGTTACACTGAGTTACACTTCCACAATTCCCTCATCTTTTTGTTTTTGTTTATATTAACCATTAATCTAAACATCAATATAAGTAAACAATCAATCACTACTAGTAAACATCATTACAAGTATAAGTAAATAATCAATCACTTTGGTAATCAAATTCCCTTAGGCATACACCGTCATCCTGCAAGAATCACAAAACATTTCGTTGGTCATTGACTTCTTCCATATCGTTCAATCTATTGCATTTGCATCACAAATATATTTTCAAAACAACACTTCACCATCACCAAGATACAACAATTTCACTTCATTTTCAAGTTTTGTACAGCATCTGCACCATCTGGCAAAAAACGTTTGCCTCCACACAAATGTTGACTTTGTTTGAAAGGAAGGGCTGATCACTTGTGTTTGAATCCAGGTATGAAACATTTTCTCCTAATGTCTTCATAGCTCCTGCACTACTTCGTGTAGGATTTCGCTGTTGTGGTAACACTGCGGAGTCATAGACTGACCCTTCTCTCCATGTAGCATTCTTGCCACTTTTTGCTGTGAACCATAATGATTCCTTGAACAAGGCCTTCACCCAGTTGTAGTCGACTTGCCTCCTCCCTCATTGTGAGTGGGCAGCAAGTATTGGTGTGACGTTGATTGGCCAGCAAGATGTGGAACAGGGATGCCGGATGCATCCACACTGATGTTGGGACCATGGTGTTCAGGTCATTCATGGTCCTTACCAGGAGCAACCAGCAGAATCGTGCACAGCTGTTGTGACAAGGGCACAGCCGTTTTTGCAGCTCCATGCTGGTTCCCCGGACGTTGGTGAAGTAATAACATATGTCCCCGCATTTCACAGAGGTTGCAGGTAAAATGTCGTTGTCCTGCAACTTCTGATGTGGTGAATGTTCGCAGTCTTCGAACAAGAGTAAGTGATCGCCTTTCTTTCATATGTTGCAGTGTGATCCAGGCAAATGGTCACATAAATTTCCTTGGTGAAGGTAAGCATTCATCTCCAAGTTACACGGGAGAATGTCTTCATCATTCTTTGAGAAAGAGGGTGTATGCCACGATTAACTTCATTTTTTAGCCACAAATTTTCTTTCTCGAACTTCTTCCCAATTCCGTTAGCAATCCCTCCAAAATGTGATCTCGTCTTATCTTTATGCTCAGTCATATCTGAATCTGCTTTCCGCACACACTGAATCAGATAGGGTACATCTTACCATGAAATCAGCATAATCATGTATATCTTCCGACAGTTTCACATTCAACAATTTGTTGTTTTTCCTTAACTCAAAAAGTTATATTCATTTATATGCGTCACACAAATAATATTCAATCAGGTATGTATTTTATTACTAAACTAAGAATAGCATTGTATATGATTACAATCACAAACGGGAATACCTAATTCCCAACAACAATTTTCCCAAACCAACAAATTAAGCATAATGTATTATTACCATAATTCCTCTCCACTTTTTCTTTTCCCTCTTTTTTTTTTTTTTTTTAACAGTGTGTCACTCGTGGTGATATGAGTTCATTGATATTGTAATTGACACAACTCATAACATTGTCGTTATGCCATTATCTTAATTCTACTGTTTATGTTGCCATAAAAGTCTTCCTTTTCTGGTTCCACATTTCTTTCCTCATTTGTCACTTCATGCGTTATCATCGTGTTGTTGGTTACCTTATTCAAACACACCGTCACTAAGGCTTTCAAGCAAGCCACCACTAAAACAATTGCCAATATAACTACTAAACCAACAAACAAGTCTGCTACTCCTTGTATATGTTCATACCTATGACATAGTTATATGTCGATGACATTTAACATTATATACCAAACTAACAAGCTTCCTAAAAGGTAAATAAAGAAAATCCCTTAATATGTAACATAATCAGATTATTTGTCTTACCCTGATCCCCCTATCTCCCGGGGTTGAACTCAATCCCCTGATCATGAGTGTAGTTGTGATACTTTTTTTTTTTTTTTTTCACTCATGCTGTATTAATATCAGTAGATAATTGTATGTCATGTAGGCAAATAAATGTCACTATTCCAAGTAGGAATATCACATGTTGAAAATGTAATGTTTATCAATGCAAGGGGTGTTAAAATGTAATTCAAATGACTGTAAATCACGACTATCATTTTTCTACCACTGAATGTTCTGCTGGGCTGCTAGGTGCAGCCTCATTTTCTGTGGGATCGTCCACCTTAGCCCCATGTGCTTGCTTGCAATGAGAGGCATGAATCCAACTTTCTATTTTGGGTCCATATTTGTTTCTATTCTTATCAATCTCCTATGGTTTATCAATTCGTTCCAAGATACCGCAACCAAAGGTTTTAACCAAAGCTCTACCAAACTATTTCCAATTTGAACAAAAATGCCAGTGAAACAATGATTCGAAGGATTAACTTCAAGGGGTCAATAAATTTATTCTATAGCCAGATCTAATTTTCCCATCCAATAGTTTGCCTTGCCACATGTCATATTATAACACCTTAATAAACCTTCGAAAAAATGTTTCCCATCTCAACAAATTTCCTTTTTTACAATTAGCCATGTGTAACTTACGTATTTAACTACAATTTCCTCTCAATTTGTTTGGCCTAACTGGCCGCAAAAGTGGCTGCCAGCATGCAGTACCGTTTTTATCTACCAAGGAAGTGTTCCACACAAGACCTCTACCAAAATGTTGTTTGTAAAAACAAATCTGGGATTTCTGATTACATGGATGCACACTCTCAGGACATTTTCAGGCTGCTGTTAACAATCCACTACGATGACTTAATTCCTTTACCCACAATCAAATAATTAGTACAAATTGAGGATATTATCCCTATCACATTCTTTTATAGATTCATTATGTTGGATCTAATTTTTTCCAATAATTTTCCACTGCTGTAAGGCGGAACAATAGCTCTCATAAGTCTTAGTAATATCGTACTTAATTTGCCCAGCAGAGAATAATTTATTTACTATCCTTTCTCATCTGTTAACCAGTGACTTTGTTTAAACTCCAGAACTGAAAACCCACAATAGTTCAAACCAGCAAAATTTTCTTTACTCTTTTCCCATATCATCTATGCCTAAAACACATCCATACATACAGCACAATTTATATGCTGATAAAATTCAAGTTTATATATATAAAATCCATGAGCAGAGTATTCTGGGAAGTCAGTGTAAGACCTCTCCCAAATTTGGATGATTTTGTACTTCCTCATTTCCTTTTATGAAGCTCATATCCATAAATAGATGTTATTCTCATATACATTCTATCAAAAATGGAATCCCAAAATTACTCACAATTTTACTATTAATTAATGGCTGCTCATAACCCAGCACATCAAATTTTTTATATTCCATTTCCCTTGACAAAAGAGATAATGTTCATAATCAAATTATATTTCTATTTTATTTTACGGATTCTCTGGATATTCAATCCCATCCACATATCCCAATCCCATCCACATATAACTATCCATTTCCAGACAGGCACACTGTCGGTGTCAACAATCTTGTAAGATTGATACACAAAAACACACACACACATGCATTATGCATATTTGTTTGCGTTGGAACCATTATTTACAGATCAGATGGGTGTCAATTTTATTTCAATTTCATAAAATTTGTCAATCAAATTCAAAATGCTTATAGACAAATGAACCAAAAGTCCATTCTTAGAAAACCTTTATGATGTCAAATTGAAATTACCCTTTCTGCCTTCACAATAATCTATCCAAATTTTGACTACACACCCATTTGCATGTCAGTCGACCATTGACCTATCAATTGTGCGGAACAATAGTCCGAAATTCCCACCTGATCATCATGTGACTCTTGTTACTTGGTTTGCCAACAATTGCAACGCAATTGTTCCAAACTTTGTAAATTTAAAATTGCTGTGCCCAAAATAGAAGATCCAATTTTGGCATTTGATCAATTAATTATTAATTTGTTAACAAGCAAAAAGAAAAATGAATCATTCTTGCTCTGAAAACTTTTCAGACACAAGAATCATCGACAGTTATTCATGTTTGTCCAGTAATCTAATTTGTTGAGGCCAATCGTCATTTGGGATTTGTCGCAATGAAGGCCTAATCATTGTCTGAGGTATCGGTCAGCACTGGTACCCTTGATCTTGGTTTCTTTGTCCTTGGTTTCTTTGTCCTTGGTTTCCCTGTCGAAATTGTCTTCTGCTCAGATATGGGCATCTCCTTATCCAGTGTCCCATCTCTCCACAGTTGAAGCACTGGCTTCTGTCGTTACCTGGGCTGTGCACCTGTGCACTTGTATTGCTGGGCTGCATCTCTACATCCCTGAGTTGCCACTGCAATCTCTCGTTATCTCCTGAAACACGAAAAAATTCTCTGTACCGTCCTTTTTGGGGAGACAACTGGAAATCAGATGGGACAACTGTCACTTTCATTCCTAATTTCGAGGGCAGTTGTGCATTTGTCTCCTCCACTGTATCCTGTATCCTTTTTATTTTAAATTCTACATCCGTTATCTGTTCTTGCTGTTCCCGTTGTCTGGATTCACCATCCCAAAGATGGAATGCAAGCCAGTCTACCGTTAGATTCTGTCTCTTCCTGGCTTTCAATCTTTGTTCCAATCTTTCCAATCGACTTCGCTCGAATGTACCATCTCTTGGAAACTCCTCATCATGTCCCTTTGTCCACAAATACCAATTCTCGACCTGCCTTATAGCTTCGGCACCATAACGGTCGTACATATGATGTGTACAAGTACCTTTTTGTGGAATTTCTGGTTGTCCTTGTGTATTCTTGCAGGCTCCATTTCCCATTCTGCCTTTTATCAAAGTAGCGTTGGATGTGTTGTAGCTTGTTCCAGGTTCCTCTAAAGCTTCACTCGTACCTCCAGGAAGGATCTCTCCACCTGTTCACACGGTGATTTCCAGAGAATCTCCCTCAGCTGTGGCTTTTGCACAATCCAATCTCACAGATCAGTATTTGCAGATGAGCCGGAGGGTCAGTATGAAATGGGTGAATCCTCAGGTGTCCGCTCTGTTTGACGGGGAAATCACACAATGGTAACCGCACATATATATCTGTATATAAACTCACCACCTTGCTCAATTTTCCCAGGTTGTCTCCACATTGATAATATCTCGCAAATATATCAAAGCTTCTTTCTTGAGACCGCATTTTCATCAATCAAACAATCAATATATTCAATTCAATTTATTCAGTTCAATTTATGCAATTAAATTCAATCAATTAGATTCAATCAATTAACAATTCAATCAATTATTCAATTTCAATTAATTCATCAATATTCATCAATAAATCAAATTAATCATTTTGGATGTCTCCTTGCATAAGCCCTTTCCCCAATGATGTCAGGACAGGTCCATCCATTGACTGAGATCGAATTTCATCGGTCGTCACCTCAGATTCGTACCTCATGTCAATTGATGAATCACCGTCCTGTCCTAGGGTCATATCTGACATATTTTCCCATTTTGCCTGGTCTCCACAAATTTTCTTTGCAACCACTAAAGGCAACTCATCCTTCATTCGTGAGACAGCCAAAATGGATGGCAGATATTAAAGTTCTTTGGGAAAAATATCTCATCATTTTCCTTTTAATAGTACCCAAAATCTCTTGGCAATTTAAATTTCGTAAAACTCCTGAAATAAGACTGTAAAATTCCTTCAATCATGCTAAATTTTGAAGCTCCATCGCTTGTAACACCCAATTTATCCCATAGGGCTTGAAAGTTCTTTCCCAAGTTCATGCAATCATTCTGCATTTGAACCCTATGATATCATTCATAATAATCATCATGATTTTATAGTCATGGTCATATCATAATCATCTATTTAAAACGAACATTTCCTTTATCACCACAGTTATGTGGTATAATCAACAATAGAATAAAACTGTACATAGCAACAGGCTACCTCATGGCCACTTAGTATACCTATTGACAATAAGTCATAACAGTATCGAATAATCATTGAACAATTCAAAAATCGCTTCCACTGCTCCAGCCGCAGCATTCGTCATTTTGTCTGCTCATCCGCATGACCAAAACGAAATAAAAGGAGCTCAACCATTACACAGCGCTTTTAATGGCGCATGCCATAGAAACTCAACGCAATTTCGACTCGGCCAGAAAACGAGCAAATTTTGCAGGATGTTAACTGGAATTAGTCGTGAAAATATATCCAAAATACACAAAAATACACACCCACAAAAATAAACAACAAACCCAAACAAACCCAAGGTCGACCCTCTTACACAGTAAATTACATCATTTCAGCATCGTATTGATTGCTGAAATATTCCAGGGTTTATACATACCTTAAAAGAGGTATGCGTGGTGTTGCCCCCTCCCACGTTTATTCCAGGGTTTATACACACCTTAAAAGAGGTATGCGTGGTGTTGCCCCCTCCCACTTTTAATTCCTCATTAAATTCCTCATTAAATTCCTTATTAAATTACTTATTAAATTACTCATTAAATTACTCATTAAATTACTCATTAAATTACTCATTAAATTACTCATTAAATTACTCATTAAATTACTCATTAAATTACTCATTAAATTACTCATTAAATTACTCATTAAATTACTCATTAAATTACTCACATAGTTTCAGCATTGTATTGATTGCTGAAATATTCCAGGGTTTATACACACCTTAAAAGAGGTATGCGTGGTGTTGCCCCCTCCCACGTTTATTCCAGGGTTTATACACACCTTAAAAGAGGTATGCGTGGTGTTGCCCCCTCCCACTTTTAATTACTCATTACATCGTTTCCATTAAAAAAACATCGCTTCTACTGCTCCAGCCGCAGCATTTGTCACTTTGTTTGCTCATCCGCATGACCAAACCGAAATAAAAGGAGCTCAACCATTACACAGCGCTTTTAATGGCGCATGCCATAGAAACTCAACGCAATTTCGACTCGGCCAGCAAACGAGCAAATTTTGCAGGATGTTAACTGGAATTAGTCGTGAAAATATATCCAAAATACACAAAAATACACACCCACACAAATAAACAACATTTATTCCGTTCAACAGAACAAACATTTCCTCTATCATGACATGCATGTCTTCAACATTATATGACCAAGAGAAAAAGTAAAATTAATTAAAAACTGCGGGCAGTGATGATCCGGGGACCATACCGCTCCATCCTGATTGGACGAGTGCGTGCTAGAGTCGTTAACAACGACAGTCCAGATCCGATTGTTCAAAATTTCAACTCAATCGATCGAAAAATGAACGCAGGGATGCATTTTAAAGGTGCAGTGGCACTAACTGAGTTGCCACGAATATGGCCACGAAATTGCCAATATGGCCATCACAAAATATTTTCCTTAATCAATTGGCTCATAGCATAACCAATCTGCAAGTATTTCATCCGAAGATGTATCTCTCAGGAATTTTAATTAAATAAGTCATTTATAAATCAACGAGTTAATTTATTAAATGATTAATCAATAAATCAATATTTTCCTTGACAGCCACATCACTTGGTCAGTGTCATGTCCAAATATCAGCTTCCTTACTCAAAAGGTGCCTGAGTTAATGTAATGTAATTACTGTAATAAGATTACTGCAATTACTGTAATGATTACTGTAATTACTGTAATTACCGGAACTGTAATTACTGTAATTACCTCAGGTAATTACTGTAATGTAATTACTGTAATGTAATAAGAAATGTAATTAATTAAATAAGTACGGGTTCCAACAACAAGTTCCAACAACAAGTTCCAACAACAAGTTCCAACAGCAAGTTCCAACAACAAGTTCCAACAAGTTCCAACAGCAAGTTCCAACAGCAAGTTCCAACAACAAGTTCCAACAAGTTCCAACAACAAGTTCCAACAGCAAGTTCCAACAACAAGTTCCAACAACAAGTTCCAACAGCAAGTTCCAACAGCAAGTTCCAACAACAAGTTCCAACAACAAGTTCCAACAAGTTCCAACAAGTGCCAACAGCAAGTTCCAACAACAAGTTCCAACAACAAGTTCCAACAAGTTCCAACAGCAAGTTCCAACAGCAAGTTCCAACAACAAGTTCCAACAACAAGTTCCAACAACAAGTTCCAACAACAAGTTCCAACAGCAAGTTCCAACAGCAAGTTCCAACAACAAGTTCCAACAACAAGTTCCAACAAGTTCCAACAGCAAGTTCCAACAGCAAGTTCCAACAACAAGTTCCAACAAGTTCCAACAGCAAGTTCCAACAGCAAGTTCCAACAACAAGTTCCAACAACAAGTTCCAACAAGTTCCAACAAGTGCCAACAGCAAGTTCCAACAACAAGTTCCAACAACAAGTTCCAACAAGTTCCAACAGCAAGTTCCAACAGCAAGTTCCAACAACAAGTTCCAACAACAAGTTCCAACAAGTTCCAACAGCAAGTTCCAACAGCAAGTTCCAACAACAAGTTCCAACAAGTTCCAACAGCAAGTTCCAACAACAAGTTCCAACAACAAGTTCCAACAAGTTCCAACAAGTGCCAACAGCAAGTTCCAACAACAAGTTCCAACAACAAGTTCCAACAAGTTCCAACAGCAAGTTCCAACAGCAAGTTCCAACAACAAGTTCCAACAAGTTCCAACAAGTGCCAACAGCAAGTTCCAACAACAAGTTCCAACAACAAGTTCCAACAAGTTCCAACAGCAAGTTCCAACAGCAAGTTCCAACAACAAGTTCCAACAACAAGTTCCAACAACAAGTTCCAACAAGTTCCAACAACAAGTTCCAACAGCAAGTTCCAACAACAAGTTCCAACAACAAGTTCCAACAACAAGTTCCAACAAGTTCCAACAGCAAGTTCCAACAGCAAGTTCCAACAACAAGTTCCAACAACAAGTTCCAACAACAAGTTCCAACAAGTTCCAACAACAAGTTCCAACAGCAAGTTCCAACAACAAGTTCCAACAACAAGTTCCAACAACAAGTTCCAACAAGTTCCAACAACAAGTTCCAACAGCAAGTTCCAACAGCAAGTTCCAACAACAAGTTCCAACAAGTTCCAACAGCAAGTTCCAACAGCAAGTTCCAACAACAAGTTCCAACAACAAGTTCCAACAAGTTCCAACAAGTTCCATTCCTTCCCTTCCTTATCCTTCGATGTAGGGATGGGTTCTTTTTAGGATCATGTTGCATCGAGCATTATTTTTCAAACAGTGTGACTATTAAGCCCACGCCAAAACCTCTGACATCCCACCATTAACACCTATTTTAAGCGTGCCGAATCAGTAAGCATCACCCCTTCTATGAGCCTCGACCAGAGGGTGGTTGTCACCCACAAACACTCGTCGCGAGCTGTTCCATTGTCTGTTGATTCCCATTCTGCTGTTTTTGTCTCATAATCAAGATAAATTTGGAACAGCCCTTAAACTAACACCAAGCAGATCAATTTTTATATTTAAATATAAAATCATTTTCTCATTAATTCATAATCATAAAATCATTTAATCCGTGTCACCCATGCTATTTATCTAGCAAATTTCGTCAAAAAAAAAACACAACAGCACTGGTTCCGTGTCACCCATGCTATTTATCTAGCAAATTTCGTCAAAAAAAAAACACAACAGCACTGGTTCCGTGTCACCCATGCTATTTATCTAGCAAATTTCGTCAAAAAAAATCGAACGAGTTTTAGTTATGGCGGGAAAACTGAAAAAAAATTCTCTATTTAAAACGGGTGTACACGATTGTACACGTGTACGGACCTTACCGAACCTTACCGACCCGGCAAACAAATCGCCTCATGGTGCACTTCATGAGCCGACTTGCCCGCAGACCAGAGTAAGGCTCTTAACACCCAGCGTATACCGTACGCATATGCAAGCACACGAATAATAGAATCATTTAAACCGTTCCATCCGTGACTTTTACCTTGGACGGTCGTGACAAAAATACTTTTACACTCCTTGGATTACCTACGGAATGCAAGTCCCACACACCAAATCCTCCATCTTCAGAATTCATATTTCATAATGGACAGATCCCCAAGACGTCATGCTTACATGCTCACCTTGGCGACGTCCACTCGAAATTTCAGCGGTGCCTCCATATTGTTGTAGAATTTGTGTATGACTCACAGGACTCCAATGACCGGACACAGGTTACAAAAGGTCTAGTTTATTAAACTGTATTCACTTCATCCAATTACCAAAATGATACCGCATAATATAATGGATCAGGTTAACTCTTTTCGCTGGTCCTTCTCGTTCATCCGACACTCCCGTTCGGTCAGCGCTTCACGTAGCAAGTACTCGTTCATTCCATCGTTCCGTCGGGCAGGGCTCCTGAGGACAAGTCTACTTTACTCAACGTTTGCTCTCGTTATATCGCCAAACTGGACTTAATCTCCTCTCCGCTAATGTCCCGAGGTCATGCATCGCACCGAGTCCTGGCATCAGCTCGCTCCCCTCCTGCTGTGATTTCCATTTACACAGCAGGGGGGGGTGCTCTAGCCTGGGGCCTTGACCAGGTGTTTCAAGAGATTACATTGTTCATACACATTCTGACACTCATTTACAAACTCGTCTTTAACAGAGTTTGCATGTACAATGTATCTGCTTTGTTACCAGGTTAATTAATAAGTTACCAGGGCCAATCAATATGTTACACTGAGTTACACTTCCACACTACACTTCCACGACAATCTGGAGGCACCGCTAGGATTTCGAGTGGACGTCGCCAAGGTAAGCATGATTCTTGGGGATGGTCCATTACGAAATACGAACTTGAAGTTAATTCTTCGAAACATGGAAAAGAGGATGTGTGTGTGGGGCTTGCTTTCCATAGGTAATCCAAGGAGTGTAAACGTATTTTTGTCACGACTGGCCGAGGTAAAAGTCACGGATGGAACGTTTTAAATGATTCTATTATTCGTGTGCTTGCGAGGATATGTACATTATACGCTGGGTATTAAAAGCCTTACTCTGGTCTGCAGGCAAATCGGCTCATGAAGTGCACCATGAGGCGATTTGTTTGCCGGTTCGGTAAGGTTCGGTAATGTCCGTACACGTGTACAATCGTGTACACCCGTTTTAAATAAATAAATAATTAATTTTTTTTCAGTTTTCCCGCCATGTCTAAAACTCGTTTGATTACAATATAAATTAATGACAGACAACGCCATCTCATGTCGGTCCAGAATTATTGTGAAAGATGGCGATTGGATGAAAATTGCATACCGACATGCCCTCACTGTCCCTCATTGTCCCTCATGTTCATTCCGGCTACCTGTCTCTTGCTCCCGCTCCTTCCCCTCCCTCTAGTTCCCATTGGTGGACGTTTTGCGAGAAGCAAAGCGTTTTGCAGGAAGCTTCCAGGAAGCAAAACCAGTGCTGTTGTGTTTTTTTTGACGAAATTTGTCAGACAGATAGCATGGGTGAATCGGATGAAAATTGAGGATTCTTGAAATTGTTGTTGACTTTTGGCCTATGTGGAACAAAATAGTTGTTGGTTGAACTACAGACTTGGCATTTAATATGGAATATATATTTTTTCTTGACTTGGGTTTACTTTCTTAACTCAGTATATCAATCTGGTGAGTTTCTTTTACACTTTGGTGATTTATTTGTTAAAAGAACCATGTCACTGATTGTCTGTCACAGCAAGAAGTCAACAACAGGATTATATCACAGGTGGCGTGGCAAAATGTACGGACAAGTGCATTTGATGATTGACTTCTCAGTCGGAGATAAAGATGATGTTCAGACAGATAGAGAGAGACAGACAGACAGACAGAAAGAGAGAGAGAGAGACATAGAGACAGACAGAGATAAAGATGATATTCAGACACATAGAGAGAGACAGACAGACAGACAGAGAGAGATAGACAGAGAGAGACAGAGAGAGAGAGAGACAGAAAGAAAGAGAGAGAGAGACATAGAGACAGACAGAGATAAAGATGATATTCAGACACATAGAGAGAGACAGACAGACAGACAGAGAGAGATAGACAGAGAGAGACAGAGAGAGAGAGACAGAAAGAAAGAGAGAGAGACATAGAGACAGACAGAGATAAAGATGATGTTCAGACACATAGAGAGAGACAGACAGACAGACAGAGAGAGATAGACAGAGAGAGACAGAAAGTGAGAAAGAGAGACAGACAGAGAGAGATAGACAGAGAGAGACAGAGAGAGAGAGACAGAAAGAAAGAGAGAGAGACATAGAGACAGACAGAGATAAAGATGATATTCAGACACATAGAGAGAGACAGACAGACAGACAGAGAGAGATAGACAGAGAGAGACAGAAAGTGAGAGAGAGAGACAGACAGAGAGAGATAGACAGAGAGAGACAGAGAGAGAGAGAGACAGAAAGAAAGAGAGAGAGACATAGAGACAGACAGAGATAAAGATGATATTCAGACACATAGAGAGAGACAGACAGACAGACAGAGAGAGATAGACAGAGAGAGACAGAAAGTGAGAAAGAGAGACAGACAGAGAGAGATAGACAGAGAGAGACAGAGAGAGAGAGAGACAGAAAGAAAGAGAGAGAGACATAGAGACAGACAGAGATAAAGATGATAGTCAGACACATAGAGAGAGAGAGACAGACAGACAGAGAGAGATAGACAGAGAGAGACAGAAAGTGAGAAAGAGAGACAGACAGAGAGAGATAGACAGAGAGAGACAGAGAGAGAGAGACAGAAAGAAAGAGAGAGAGACATAGAGACAGACAGAGATAAAGATGATATTCAGACACGTAGAGAAAGACAGACAGACAGACAGAGAGAGATAGACAGAGAGAGACAGAAAGTGAGAGAGAGACAGACAGAGAGAGATAGACAGAGAGAGACAGAGAGAGAGAGACAGAAAGAAAGAGAGAGAGACATAGAGACAGACAGAGATAAAGATGATGTTCAGACACATAGAGAGAGACAGACAGACAGACAGAGAGAGATAGACAGAGAGAGACAGAAAGTGAGAAAGAGAGACAGACAGAGAGAGATAGACAGAGAGAGACAGAGAGAGAGAGACAGAGAGAGAGAGAGACAGAAAGAAAGAGAGAGAGACATAGAGACAGACAGAGATAAAGATGATATTCAGACACATAGAGAGAGACAGACAGACAGACAGAGAGAGAGAGACAGAGAGAGACAGAAAGTGAGAAAGAGAGACAGACAGAGAGAGATAGACAGAGAGAGACAGAGAGAGAGAGACAGAAAGAAAGAGAGAGAGACATAGAGACAGACAGAGATAAAGATGATAGTCAGACACATAGAGAGAGACAGACAGACAGACAGAGAGAGATAGACAGAGAGAGATAGAAAGTGAGAAAGAGAGACAGACAGAGAGAGATAGACAGAGAGAGACAGAGAGAGAGAGACAGAAAGAAAGAGAGAGAGACATAGAGACAGACAGAGATAAAGATGATATTCAGACACATAGAGAGAGACAGACAGACAGACAGAGAGAGAGAGATAGACAGAGAGAGACAGAAAGGGAGAAAGAGAGACAGACAGAGAGAGATAGACAGAGAGAGACAGAGAGAGAGAGACAGAAAGAAAGAGAGAGAGACATAGAGACAGACAGAGATAAAGATGATATTCAGACACATAGAGAGAGACAGACAGACAGACAGAGAGAGATAGACAGAGAGAGACAGAAAGTGAGAAAGAGAGACAGACAGAGAGAGATAGACAGAGAGAGACAGAGAGAGAGAGACAGAAAGAAAGAGAGAGAGACATAGAGACAGACAGAGATAAAGATGATATTCAGACAGATAGAGAGAGACAGACAGACAGACAGAGAGAGATAGACAGAGAGAGACAGAAAGTGAGAGAGAGACACAGACAGACAGAAAGAGAGACAGAGAGAGAGAGAACATTTTTGGGAACGTTTTTCACATTACTTTCCTGCAACATTGAAATAATGTTGTTGTAAAACATCTCCACAATGTCGCTACAACGTTTCACTTTCGTTGTTGCAACGTTTTGCTCCAACGTTTTGGGAACATTCAAATGTTGGGGTTTGCTGACGTTTCCACAACGTCGCTACAACGTTTCACTTTCGTTGTTGCAACGTTTTGCTCCAACGTTTTGGGAACATTCAAATGTTGGGTTGTGCTAACGTTTCCACAACGTCGCTACAACGTTTCACTTTCGTTGTTGCAACATTTTGCTCCAACGTTTTGGGGACACTCAAATGTTAAGTAAATCGGATAAGAATTCACGAGTTATTTAATTATTAGCGATTAATGAAGTACTTATTTAATTAATTACATTTCTTATTACATTACAGTAATTACATTACAGTAATTACCTGAGGTAATTACAGTAATTACAGTTCCGGTAATTACAGTAATTACAGTAATCATTACAGTAATTGCAGTAATCTTATTACAGTAATTACATTACATTAACTCAGGCACCTTTTGAGTAAGGAAGCTGATATTTGGACATGACACTGACCAAGTGATGTGGCTGTCAAGGAAAATTTTGATTTATTGATTAATCATTTAATAAATTAACTCGTTGATTTATAAATGACTTATTTAATTAAAATTCCTCAGAGATACATCTTCGGATGAGATACTTGCAGATTGGTTATGCTATGAGCCAATTGATTAAGGAAAATATTTTGTGATGGCCATATTGGCAATTTCGTGGCCATATTCGTGGCAACTCAGTTAGTGCCACTGCACCTTTAAAATGCATCCCTGCGTTCATTTTTCGATCGATTGAGTTGAAATTTTGAACAATCGGATCTGGATTGTCGTTGTTAACGACTCTAGCATGCACTCGTCCAATCAGGATGGAGCGGTATGGTCCCCGGATCATCACTGCCCGCAGTTTTTAATTAGTTTTACTTTTTCTCTTGGTCATATAATTTTGAAGACATGCATGTCATGATATAGGAAATGTTTGTTCTGTTGAACGGAATAAATGTTGTTTATTTGTGTGGGTGTGTATTTTTGTGTATTTTGGATATATTTTCACGACTAATTCCAGTTAACATCCTGCAAAATTTGCTCGTTTTCTGGCCGAGTCGAAATTGCGTTGAGTTCCTATGGCATGCGCCATTAAAAGCGCTGTGTAATGGTTGAGCTCCCTTTATTTCGTTTTGGTCATGCGGATGAGCAGACAAAGTGACGAATGCTGCGGCTGGAGCAGTAGAAGCGATGTTTTTTTAATTGAAATGATGTAATTTAATTAAACGTGGTAGGTGGGCAACACCGCAAAGCATACCTCTTTTAAGGTGTGTTCAAACCCATGAACATTTCAGCAATCAATACGATGCTGAAATAATGTAATTTAATTCAACGTGGTAGGTGGGCAACACCGCAAAGCATACCTCTTTTAAGGTGTGTTCAAACCCATGAACATTTCAGCAATCAATACGATGCTGAAATGATGTAATTTAATTAAACGTGGTTGGTGGGCAACACCGCAAAGCATACCTCTTTTAAGGTGTGTTCAAACCCATGAACATTTCAGCAATCAATACGATGCTGAAATGATGTAATTTAATTCAACGTGGTAGGTGGGCAACACCGCAAAGCATACCTCTTTTAAGGTGTGTTCAAACCCATGAACATTTCAGCAATCAATACGATGCTGAAATGGTGTAATTTAATGAGTAATTTAATGAGTAATTTAATGAGTAATTTAATGAGTAATTTAATGAGTAATTTAATGAATAATTTAAGGTGTAATTTAATTGTGTAATATGGTCGACCTTGGGTTTGTTTGTGTTTTGTTGTTTATTTTTGTGGGTGTGTATTTTTGTGTATTTTGGATATATTTTCACGACTAATTCCAGTTAACATCCTGCAAAATTTGCTCGTTTTCTGGCCGAGTCGAAATTGCGTTGAGTTCCTATGGCATGCGCCATTAAAAGCGCTGTGTAATGGTTGAGCTCCCTTTATTTCGTTTTGGTCACGCGGATGAGCAGACAAAATGACGAATGCTGCGGCTGGAGCAGTGGAAGCGATTTTTAATTGTTCAATGATTATTCGATATTGTTATGACTTATTGTCAATAGGTATACTAAGTGGCCATGAGGTAGCCTGTTGCTATGTACAGTTTTATTCTATTGTTGATTATACCACATAGCTGTGGTGATAAAGGAAATGTTCGTTTTAAATAGATGATTATGATAGGACCATGACTATAAAATCATGATGATTATTATGAATGATATCATAGGGTTCAAATGCAGAATGATTGCATGAACTTGGGAAAGAACTTTCAAGCCCTATGGGATAAATTGGGTGTTACAAGCGATGGAGTTTCAAAATTTAGCATGATTGAAGGAATTTTACAGTCTTATTTCAGGAGTTTTACGAAATTTATATTGCCAAGAGATTTGGGTACTATTAAAAGAAAAATGATGAGATATTTTTCCCAAAGAACTTTAATATCTGCCATCCATTTTGGCGGTCTCATGAATGAAGGATGAGTTGCCTTTAGTGGTTGCAAAGAAAATTTGTGAAGACCGGGCAAAATGGAAAAATAGGTCAGATATGACCCTAGGACAGAACATTGATTCGTCAATTGACATGAGGTATGAACCAGAGGTGACGACCGATGAGCTTCGATCTCAGTCAATAGATGGACCTGTCCTGACATCATTGGGGAAAGGGCTTATGCAAGGAGTCATCCAAAATGATTAATTTGATTTATTGATGAATATTGATAAATTAATTGAAATTGAATAATTGAATTGAACTGAATAAATTTAATTGAATAAATTTAACTGAATAAATTGAACTGAATAAATTGAATTGAATATATTGATTGTTTGATTGATGAAAATGCGGTCTCAAGAAAGAAGCTTTGATATCTTTGTGAGATATTATCAATGTGAAGACAACCTTGGAAAATTGAGCAAGGTGGTGAGTTTATATATAGATATATATGTGCGGTTACCATTGTGTGATTTCCCCTTCAACAGAGCGGACACCTGAGGATTCACCCATTTCATACTGACCCTCTGGCTCATCTGCAAATACTGATCTGTGAGATTGGATTGTGCAAAAGCCACAGGTGAGGGAGATTCTCTGGAAATCACCGTTTGAACAGGTGGAGAGATCCTTCCTGGAGGTACGAGTGAAGCTTTAGAGGAACAAACTACAACACATCCAACGCTACTTTGATAAAAGGCAGAATGGGAAATGGAGCCTGCAAGAATACACAAGGACAACCAGAGATTCCACAAAAAGGTACTTGTACACATCATATGTACGACCGTTATGGCGCCGAAGCTATAAGGCAGGTCGAGAATTGGTATTTGTGGACAAAGGGACATGATGAGGAGTTTCCAAGAGATGGTACATTTGAGCGAAGTCGATTGGAAAGATTGGAACAAAGATTGAAAGCCAGGAAGAGACAGAATCTAACGGTAGACTGGCTTGCATTCCATCTTTGGGATGGTGAATCCAGACAACGGGAACAGCAAGAACGGATAACGGATCTAGAACTTAAAATAAAAAGGATACAGGATACAGTGGAGGAGACAAATGCACAACTGCCCTCGAAATTAGGAATGAACGGGACATTTGTCCCATCTGATTTCCAGTTGTCTCCCCAAAAAGGACGGTACAGAGAATTTTTTCGTGTTTCGGGAGATAACGAGAGATTGCAGTGGCAACTCAGCGATGTAGAGATGCAGCCCAGCAATACAAGTGCACAGGTGCGCAGACCAGGCAACGACAGAAACCGGTGTTTCAAGTGTGGACGGATGGGACATTGGAAAAGAGGATGTCCGTATACCAAAAGGAAGACAAGTTCATAGGGTAAACTAAGATCAAGGGTACCAGTGCTGACCGATACCTCAGACAATGATTAGGCGGCAAATCCCAAATGACGATTGGCCTCAACAGATTAGATTACTGGACAAACATGAATAACTGTCGATGATTCTTGTGTCTGAAAAGGTTTTCGGAGCAAGAATTATTCATTTTTTCTTTTGCTTGTAAGCAAATTAGTAATTAATTGATCAAATGCCGAAATTGGATCTTTTATGTTGGGCACAAAATTTTAAATTTACAAAGTTGGAACAATTGCTTTGCAAATTTTTGAAACCAAGTGACAAGAGTCACATGATGATCAGGTGGGAATTTCGGACTAGTGTTCCGCATGATTGATAGGTCAGTGGTCGACTGACATGCAAATGGGTGTGTAGTCAAATTTGGATAAATTATGGTGGGAACTGAAAGGGTAATTTCAATGTGACATCATAGGGGTTTTCTAAGAATAAACTTTTGGTCCATTTGTGTATTAGCATTTCTAAAATTGAAGGACAAATTTTATGAAAATGAAATAAAACTGACACCCATCCTGATCTGTAAATAATGGTTCCAACGCAAACAAATATGCATAATGCATGTGTGTGTGTGTGTTTTGTGTATCAATGTTTGTGTTTGTTGTTTTTGTTTTTGTGTATCAATCTTACAGGATTGTTGACACCGACAGTGTGCCTTGTCTGAAAAATAGATAGTTCCATGGGGATGAGATCGCATATCGAGAGAATTCATAAAAATAAAATAAAAATAGAAATATAATTTGATTATGAAAATTATCACTTTTGTCAAGGGAGATGGAGAATAAAGATTTGATTTGCTGAGTTATGAGCAGCTATTCATTAATAGTAAAAAATTGGAAGTAATCTTGGGATTCCATTGTGATCGAATTTATATGAGAATCAAAGCTATTTATGGATATGAGCTTCATAAAAATGTGGGAGTACAAAATTAGCCAAATTTTGGAGAGGTCTTACACTGACTTCCCAGAGTACTCTGCTCATGGATTTTTATATATATAAACTTGAATTTTATCAGCATATAAATTGTGCTGTATGTATGGATGTGGTTTAGGCATAGATGATATGGGAAAATAGTAAAGAAAATTTTGCTGGTTTGAACTATTGTGGGTTTTCAGTTCTGGAGTTCAAACAAAGTCACTGGTTAACAGATGAGAAAGGATAGTAAATAAATTATTCGATGCTGGGCAAATTAAGTACGATATTACTAAGACTTATGAGAGCTATTGTTCTTCCTTACAGCAGTGGAAAATTATTGGAAAAAATTAGATCCAACATAATGAATCTATAAAAGAATGTGATAGGGATAATATCCTCAATTTGTACTAATTATTTGATTGTGGGTAAAGGAATTAATTTATCATAGTGGATTGTTAACAGCAGCCTGAAAATGTCCTGAGAGTGCATCCATGTAATCAGAAATCCCAGATTTGTTTTTACAAACAACATTTTGGTAGAGGTCTTGTGTGGACGAGCACTTCCTTGGTAGATAAAGAATGGTACTGCATGATGGCAGCCACTTTTGCAGCCAGCTAGGCCAAACAAATTGAGAGGAAATTGTAGTTAAATACGTAAGTTACACATGGCTATTTGTAAAAAGGAAATTTGTTGAGATGGGAAACATTTTTCGAAGGTTTATTAAAGTGTTATAATATGACATGTGGCAAGGCAAACTATTGGATGGGAAAATTAGATCTGGCTATAGAATAAATTTATTGACCCCTTGAAGTTAATTCTTCGAATCATTGTTTCACTGGCATTTTTTTTTTGTTCAAATTGGAAATAGTTTGGTAGAGCTTTGGTTAAAACCTTTGGTTGCGGTATCTTGGAACGAAATGATAAACCATAGGAGATTGATAAGAATAGAAACAAATATGGACCCAAAATAGAAAGTTGGATTCATGCCTCTCATTGCAAGCAAGCACATGGGGCTAAGGTGGACGATCCCACAGAAAATGAGGCTGCACCTAGCAGCCCAGCAGAACATTCAGTGGCAGATAAATGATAGTCGTGATTTACAGTCATTTGAATTACATTTTAACACCCCTTGCATTGATAAACATTACATTTTCAACATGTGATATTCCTACTTGGGATAGTGACATTTATTTGCCTACATGACATACAATTACCTGCTGATATTAATACAACATGAGTGAAAAATGTATCACAACTACACTCATGATCAGGGGATTGAGTTCAACCCCGGGAGATAGGGGGATCAGGGTAAGACAAATAATCTGATTTATGTTACATATTAAGGGATTTTCTTTATTTACCTTTTAGGAAGCTTGTTAGTTTGGTATATAATGTTGAATGTCATCGACATATAATTATGTCATAGGTATGAATATATACAAGGAGTAGCAGACTTGTTTGTTGGTTTAGTAGTTATATTGGCAATTGTTTTAGTGGTGGCTTGCTTGAAAGCCTTAGTGACGGTGTGTTTGAATAAGGTAACCAACAACACGATGATAACGCATGAAGTGACAAATGAGGAAAGAAATGTGGAACCAGAAAAGGAAGACTTTTATGGCGACATAAATATTGAGATTAAAAGATTAAATCAAGTGATGTTGCAAATGAATACAGTAGAATTAAGATAATGGCATAACGACAATGTTATGAGTTGTGTCAATTACAATATCAGTGAACTCATATCACCACGAGTGACACACTGTTAGAAAAAAAAAGGGGAAAAGAAAAAGTGGAGAGGAATTATGGTAATAATACATTATGCTTAATTTGTTGGTTTGGGAAAATTTTTGTTGGGAATTAGATATTCCTGTTTGTGATTGTAATCATATACAATTTATTTTCTTAGAGTAGTGCTAAAATACCTGCACAAGTTAATTTTTGAACTATATTAACCTGAAAGCAATTGTGGATGCTATTCTTAGTTTAGTTGTAATTGAATATTATTGGTTTACTATACCTGATTGAATATTATTTGTGTGACGCATATAAATGAATATAACTTTTTGAATGTTGTAAGGGAAAACAACAAATTGTTGAATGTGAAACTGTCGGAAGATATACATGATTATGCTGATTTCATGGTAAGATGTACCCTATCTGATTCAGTGTGTGTGGAAAGCAGATTCAGATGTGACTGAGCATAAGGATAAGACGAGATCACATTTTGAAGGGAGTGCTAACGGAATTGGGAAGAAGTTCGAGAAAGAAAATTTGTGGCAAAAAAATGAAGTTAATCGTGGCATACACCCTCTTTCTCAAAGAATGATGAAGACATTCTCCCGTGTAACTTGGAGATGGATGCTTACCTTCACCAAGGAAATTTATGTGACCATTTGCCTGGATCACACTGCAACATATGAAAGAAAGGCGATCACTTACTCTTGTTCGGAGGCTTCGAACATTCACCACATCAGAAGTTGCAGGACAACGACATTTTACCTGCAACCTCTGTGAAATGCGGGGACATCAGTTATTACTTCACCAACGTCCGGGGAACCAGCATGGAGCTGCAAAAAACGGCTGTGCCCTTGTCACAACAGCTGTGCACGATTCTGCGGGCCACTCCTGGTATGGACCATGGATGACCTGAACACCATGGTCCCAACATCATTGTGGATGCATCCGGCATCCCTGTTCCACATCTTGCTGGCCAATCAACGTCACACCAATACTTGCTGCCCACTCACAATGAGGGAGGAGGCAAGTCATTTTTAGTTCTTTTTGAATGAATTTATTGCTATAATTCAGACTTCCGGGTTCGGTTGCGAGAGGACGCTGGCGTTGCATATTCGCCGCTTCTCCGACTGGATGGATGTACAGGGTCTGCTTCTACTTTTCTGACCTGACATCTCACACCTGTCCTGCCTTTTCACACCCGCACGTGCTGCGTGTTCTCCGGCTGGATAACGGAATCTGCTTTTGATGGTACGGAATATGGAATCGAAAGGCCCGCTCCCGTTGTTTGTGGCCGTGGCCTTGTTTGCCGGTGGCCTTGTGGTCTTGGTGGCCTTGTGGCCTTGTTTGCCGCTGTGGTCTTGATTAGCGGCTGCAGTCGTTTGCCGCTGCGTTTGCCGCTGCGTTTGCCGCTGCGTTTGCCGCTTTGCCTCCTCGACCTTGGCCTCGTACTCGTCCCTTCGCTCCTGCCTGGCATGGCTCTGAAGTACTCCGCCGCAAGGCTTCTTCTGCTCAATACCCGCTCCACCCCATCATGCATCTCTGCCATCAAATCAAATGGACTCCTCCGACGACCCAGGTACATTCACCGTGGCTCCGGTCGCAAGTTTGTTTATTTGCAATCAGGTCACTCCATCCCCGTCCTCTGGTCGGCTCAGCGCACTCTCACTCTTCGTCCCAGCGCACCTGGTCACAGCAACCCACACGATCGCACCTCTTGCCTACGAACCCTGGCTAAATCACCTGAATTCATCCCTGCTGTTCAAAACAACATCAAGCTCACCCTGTTCAACACCCGGTCCCTCAACAATAAATGCCTCATCCTGAACGAATACATCCTGGATAACAAACTGGACTTTCTCTGTCTCACCGAAACCTGGCAACAACCTCTGGACTACTACACACTCAACCTCACCACACCCAATGGATATTCCTACGTCAATAAACCACGCTCGGAGGGCCGAGGTGGTGGAATTGCCGTTATCCACCGTCAAGACATCAAGACCAACCTCATCTCCATCTCATCTGCTCCATCATTTGAACACCTGGCTTTAAAACTCTCTGGTCACACGCAGTCAGTCATGGCTGTCGTCTACCGCCCTCCCAAACCACACCCATCATTCCTGTCTGACTTCTCCTACTTTCTGACCCAGCTATGTTCCCTCTCCCCCTCAATCCTCCTCCTTGGTGATTTCAATATCCACATGGACTCCACTGACTCCACAATAACCACTGACTTCACTGATTTACTCACCTGCTTTAACCTCACTCAACATGTCGACTTTCCTACCCATATCCGTGGTCACATTTTGGACCTTGTCTGCTCCACTGGATTAAATTTGCACCATCTCTATGGCTCCGACCTCACCCTCTCTGACCACTTAGCCATCACTCTGACCATCAACATCCCCGCCCCAACACCAAGGCATTATCGCACAATCAACTTCCGTAAGCTAAACGCTCTTTCACCTACCTCATTCTCATCCACCCTCTCTGAAAAAATGTCCACTTCTCCCTTCATTGACCTCCACACCCCTTCCGACCTCACTGACTACTACAACCACACTCTCTCCTCCTGCCTTGACCAGCTTGCGCCTGTAAAAACCAAAACAGTTTCTTTCACCCATTCTGCTCCCTGGTTTACCCCTGAACTCCACCTGATGAAAACTCGTGCTCGCCAACTTGAAAGACTCCGCAATAAAACGGGTCTCACAGTTCACTCCCAAGCCTACAAGGACCACATACAACACTACAAAGATGCCCTCTCCCGCGCCCGCTCTGCCTACTACTCTCAAATTATCCACTCTGGCTCCGGAAACCCAAAAGCACTCTTCTCGACAATAAACAAACTCCTCCGCCCCCTGAACACCACCACCCAGTCATTCACAGTAGACAACTGCATCTCCTTCCTCTCTTTCTTCCAACGCAAAATTGACAACATCTACAACAGCTTGACCACCGCCGCACCCGCTCCCCCTCCAACCACCTGCCCCCCCTTGTCCTGCCATCCCCTGTCTCGGTTCTCCCCAATCTCTCCTACTGACCTCTCTGAACTCCTCATAGGAATGAAAACTGCCACCTGCACTCTTGACCCCATCCCCTCCAGCTTTGTCAAAGCCTCCCTCCCTGCTCTCTCTCCACTTATCATTGCAACAATAAACTCCTCCCTGTCTACAGGCATCGTCCCACCTTCCCTCAAAATTGCTGCTGTTACCCCCATTCTAAAAAAACCTGGTCTAAACCCTGACACCCTAAACAACTTCAGACCCATCTCCAACCTACCCTTTCTGTCAAAAGTTTTGGAACGCGCTGTAGCCACTCAACTCAAACATCATCTCTCTGCCAATAACTTGTATGAAACATTCCAATCCGGATTCCGCTCCAACCACAGTACTGAAACTGCTCTCCTCAAAATCACCAACGACCTTCTCCTCTCCTCTGACGCTGGCAACCTCAACATTCTCGTCCTCCTCGACCTCAGCGCTGCCTTTGACACCATCGATCACACTATCCTCCTCACCCGACTTGAATCCACCTTTAACGTCACCGGCACTGCCCTCTCTTGGATTAAATCATACCTCTCTGACAGATGCCAGTTCATCTCCATCAATAACTGCAAATCCCCCACTGCTCCCCTCCCCCAAGGTGTCCCCCAAGGTTCAGTTCTTGGCCCCCTCCTCTTCATCCTTTACCTGTCCCCGCTCGGTCACTTAATCCGCCGTCATGGTCTCCAATTCCACTGCTTCGCCGATGACATCCAGCTTTTCATCTCCACCAAGTCCGTCTCCACCGACACCCACTCTATCCTGACAAACTGCATCACTGAAATAAAATCCTGGCTTCAAATCAACTTCCTCAAGCTTAACTGTGATAAATCTGAAATAATCATCATTGGCCCAAAAACGCTCACAAAATCCACCCATAACTTTGCCCTCAACATCGACGGTATCCCAGTATCCACCTCCCCTCACATCCGGAATCTTGGCGTCATCTTTGACCAAACCCTTTCCTTCGACAAATACACTAAACAGATCACAAAGTCAGCCTTCTTTCACCTGAAAAACATTGCCCGTCTCCGCTCATCCCTCTCCTCCACGGCTGCAGAAACCCTCATCCACGCCTTCATCACCTCCCGTCTGGACTACTGCAATAGCCTCCTCTATGGTTCACCCTCAAAAATCACCAATAAACTCCAATACATTCAGAACTCCGCTGCCCGTCTACTCACTCATTCCCGGACCCGTGACCACATCACCCCCGTCCTTTACAAGCTTCACTGGCTCCCCATCCCCCAGAGAATCCAGTACAAAATCCTCCTCTTGACATACAAAGCCCTCCATAACCTGGCCCCATCCTACCTGGCTGACCTCCTCTCCAGACACACTCCCACCCGCAACCTCCGCTCTGCTGGTACCAACCTCCTGACCCCCTCCATCCGGACCAAATTCAGATCCTGGGGGGACAGGGCCTTCTCCATCGCTGCTCCCACCCTCTGGAACTCACTACCTCACACCATCAGAGACTCCTCCTCACTCACCACATTCAAAACATCACTAAAGACCCACCTGTTCAACGCTGCATTCAACATTCAACCCACAGCATTTAACCCCTGACTATCTCTTCTCCTTCTCCCTCCTTTTGCTTTAAATATTTCCCTATTGATTCTTGTCTTGTCTTTTTGATTCTTGTCTTATATATATGCCGTATATCGCTGCTGTTTGTTTTCTTGATTCTTGTCTTTTTGCAATTGTTGTTTTCATGTATTGTTATGCATTATGTTTTCCACTCTGTCAAAGCGCCTTTGGGCTTCTGGAAAAGCGCTATACAAAATAAATGAATTATTATTATTATTATAAGTCGACTACAACTGGGTGAAGGCCTTGTTCAGGAATTACTATGGTTTACAGCAAAAAGTGGCAAGAATGCTACATGGAGAGCAGGGTCAGTCTATGACTCCGCAATGTTACCACAACAGCGAAATCCTACACGAAGTAGTGCAGGTGCTATGAAGACATTAGGAGAAAATGTTTCATACCTGGATTCAAACACAAGTGATCAGCCCTTCCTTTCAAACAAAGTCAACATTTGTGTGGAGGCAAACGTTTTTGCCAGATGGTGCAGATGCTTTACAAAACTTGAAAATGAAGTGAAAATTGTTGTATCTTGGTGATGGCAAAGTGTTGTTTTGAAAAGATATTTGTGATGCAAAGGCAATAGATTGAACAATATGGAAGGAGTCAATGACCAACGAAATGTTTTGTGATTCTTGCAGGATGACGGTGTATGCCTAAGGGAATTTGATTACCAAAGTTATGGTTTGGATACTTGTAATGATGTTTACTTGCAGTGATTGATTATTTACTTATACTTGTAATGATGTTTACTTGCAGTGATTGATTATTTACTTATACTTGTATTGATGTTTACTTGCAGTGATTGATTGTTTACTTATATTGATGTTTAGATTAATGGTTAATATAAACAAAAACAAAAAGATGAGGGAATTGTGGAAATGTAACTCATTGATTGGGACTAGTAACGAAGCAGATAGACGATTTCGTAAATGAGTTACATGAATGTGCACGAAAGTAGTAATGACTTGTTCACCTGGTCACAGCCCCAGGCTAGAGCACTCTCCTATTGTAAGGCAAATAGAACTCACAGCAGGAGGGGAGCGAGTTGGTGCCAGTAAGGCGAGCGGGATGACGGAGCAACCTTTCAGCGGAGAAGGGATTAACTCAAGCGTGCCGATATAAACCAGAACAGACTTTGATTCAGGAGCACTTGCCACGATAACCCCTGCCCGACGGAACGAACAAGCACTCATCATCAGAACCTCTGCCCGACGGGAATGGCGGAGGAACATCGGCCGAACGAGAAGGACCACGCGGATAGAGTGACCTGGTCCATTGAGTTAAACGGTAGTTATTTGGTATTGGAATGAAAGTGAACAACCAGTTAATAATAAAGTCATGACCTTTTGTAAAACCTGTTTCCGACCATTGGCGTCTTGAGTCTCACCCTACACTTCCACGACAGCACCTTTGTTAGTATCTTGTCGTCGACATTCAACAAAGTGATCGGGCGCCAGTTGGACAAATCCTCCCGATCACCCTTCTTGTGCACGAGGTTTACCATGCCCTGGCACATCGAATCTGAAAACCTCGCAGAGGTGGCTAGCTCCCTCACTACCTGCAGATAGTCCTCGCCAAGGACGTGCCAAAGGCTGCGATAAAACTCCACGGGCAGGCCGTCGTCACCCAGGGTTTTATTCGCGGCCAAATCCCTAACAGCGGAGGTCAATTCCTCCAGGCTCACCGGCTCCTCCAACCGCTCCCGCTGTTCAGGGCTCAAATGATTTCTCAGATGGCCGAGAACGTCGGCCATCTGGATTTGGTCAACCGGTCGTTTTTCAAAAAGCCTGGAGTAATAGTCCTCCACTGCTTCAGTAATTTGGTCCGGATCCGAAACACGGCCTTCCCCCACATTAACCTGGGCCAAACTGCCCCTCTGCCTGGCACATCGTTGGAAGAAAAATCTGGTACACTTTTCATTCCCCTCCAATGCCTGCACCTTGCTCTGGAAGATGACGGCCCTCGCCCTGGCTTTGAGGACGCTAAAAATCCTCCCCTTCACCCGGCGGATTTTTTCCGACACGTCCCTCCCTTCGCAAAGTTTCTTATGCAGGCGCTGGAGGTATGCCTGCATGCGCTTCAAACGCTATCGTTTCCCACGGCCCTCATTCGCCCAGCCGTATGGAAAAACACTATGGTCCTACGTTTCACCTCCTCCCACCAAGCTGCCGAGGTAGGGAAGAGGCATCTGACCGTTTCCCACTCCCTATACTTCCGAACGTAGGAATGCACTAAACTGTCATCCTGCAAAAGGCGACAGTTAAGCTTCCAGAGTTCAGAGCGCCGGGGTCGCACCCCATTTAATTCAATACCCAGAGACAAACGACAGTGATCTAAAAATGCCACCGCGTGAAGTACCAGGTCCGGGTCGCCAAAATTTGGTGTCAAAAGGATGTAATCAATCCTAGCCCGACTGGTACCAGCCGCATCGGTCCGGGTGACCTCATTCCTTCCCGCACCCGTGTCCCTCAACCTAAAATCCTGAACAAGCCCTTTAAGAGCCCGCGCCGATTGCTCCAGGGGCAACCTGTCCAAACTTATATTAAAATCTCCCCCGATGATCACGGGGCCAGAGGTGGAGAGGAGGGGCCCCAACTGGCGCAGGAGCTCCACTCTTTCTCCCACCGTCGTAAGGGCGTACACATTGACCAAGGTCAGTGGGGTCGATGACACCACCACCCTGAGCACGGCCAATCGCCCCGGAATAATTTCTTCTAAACTAAGGACCTCAACATTCGGGCTCTTAATAAGGAACCCTAGTCTTGCCGCCCTGTTAGTGTTGCTTCCGGACCAATACGACTCTCCATACCGCCAATTTGCACAGAGGTATCCAGACTCACCGTGCGGAATATGGCATTCCTGCAACAGGCAGACATCCGATTCAAAATTGCGCAGTTCTTCAAAAATAGTGATCCTCCGGACCGTGGTACGGACTCCCCGTACGTTCAAACACATTAATTTAAAGCTCATAGGTGTTAGTGTATTAATCACCAACCCTAGTGCAAACCACGAAAGGAGAGTCATAGGACTTATGAAGCTCCTCCCTCCTTGCCAAGACACGACGGGCTACCATTCTTCCTCCTCCTGCGGTTCTTCCCACAGCCGGGAGCCACGAGGGTGCCTGGGAGCCAGACTCCATCTATGCAGACATTCTCCCCGGGTAGCAGGGCGAGGTCCTCCTCCTCGGGAGTCATAAAAATTACCCCCCCCTCGCCCGCCGTCCGGGGAAGAAAGGCACAAGTCCTCCGCGAGCAAACCCTCGCTGAGGCCCATGGCCACAGCTGCCCCCGGAGGAGGGGTAAGGTTAACGGGTGGAGAACGACTCACGGGGGAACGGGAACGTGAGCGTTCAGGGGAAGACTGGATTTGGGCCCTCCCCCGGAGACCTGCTGTGGCCAACCCCGACTGCACCCCACCCCTACCACGAGCAGGCGATCCCCCAGACCTGGATGGGTCGCTTGACGCAAGGGGGGCTCTGCGCCCCACAGGGGTTTTTGTCTTTGACGTTCTTGTGGTCTTTCCCTGTGGGGCTTTGCCCAGAGGAGCTTTTCCTTTGTCCTGGCCCCTCCTCCGACGCTTCTTCTCCACCCATTGTCCGGGGTCACTTTGTTCATAGCCGGAGGAGGAGCCATCACTTCCTGCCTCCGGCAACGGGGTTTCTGGTACCAAGGATGCTTCTTCTGACCCCGCTACCGGAGCCACCATTCCTTGTACTTTCTCCTCTCCCACCGCAGTCGGCCCGCCACCCGGCGTAGCCACATCCAGGTCCTGGTCTGTTGGAGGTGCAGGAACTGCCTCTCCCTCCTCGTTCTCCTCCCCGTCCAATCGTCCCTCCTCCAACTCCCTCCCTTTACGTTCTGCAGGGTGGAGGGCTGACAAGCACACAGGCACGTTAGTGCTACCCTCCCCAGCCTCCCCTGTCCCCACACCCTCCCCTGTCCCAACATCCTCCCCTGTCCCTCGGGCAACACCCACCCCTGTCCCTCGGTCAACACCCTCTCCTGTCCCTCGGTCAACACCCTCCCCTGTCCCTCGGTCAACATCCTCCCCTGTCCCTCGGTCAACATCCTCCCCTGTCCCTCGGGCAACACCCTCCCTTGTCCCTCGGGCAACACCCTCCCCTGTCCTTCGGGCAACACCCTCCCCTGTCCCTTGGGCAACACCCTCCCCTTTCTTTGTCCCTGGGGCCACACCGTCCCCTTTCTTTGTCCCTGGGGCCACACCGTCCCCTTTCTTTGTCCCTGGGGCCACAACGTCCCCTTTCTTTGTCCCTGGGGCCACACCGTCCCCTTTCTTTGTCCCTGGGGCCACACCGTCCTCTGTCCCTGGGGAAACACCCCCACTCCCAGCCGCAGAAGCACGCATCATGCTAGCGTAGCTCTGCGGGCAGGAGCGGAAAGTGTGCCCCGACGCACCACAGAGGTTGCACCGCACCACTTGGGTGCAGCGCTCCCTCAAATGTCCCAACTCACCACACTGAGTGCAGATGTTCACTGTACATCCAGTAATCAAGTGACCAAGTTGACCGCATCGGCGGCATAATTTCGGCTGTCCCGCGTAAAAGACTTGCCCTCGGTCCATCCCAACCATAATCCCATTAGGGATGTGGGTCACCGTACCAATCGTACCATCCTCCCTCGTCCGCAGCTTTACCCGGAACTGCCGAGTCCCGGTCCAAATACCGAGGCTGTCCCGGACGAGCCGTACTTGGCCTCGGATGTCGGCGTAGCGACTGAGCCAAACTTTGACATCATAGTCACTTACGCCTTCGTTGTACAGGTGGACGGTCACGACTCTCTCCTGGGTTTCTGAGAGAGCCTCGACCGCCCAATCTGCCAGTTTCCCAGCAGACTGAGCGGTAGCCCACCGGCGCCAAAACTCAACAAGTCCCTGCCCTGTTTGAAAGGACACGTCGAAACCACGGGCGAGGGAGATCAGGCAGAAAAAGTCAACAGCCTTCAACCCCAGCACACCCAACACAACATCTCGACCGAATTTTTCTCTAGCCGGCACACTGCAATCCACTGCAACAAACCGAAACCGGACACAATTATGGCGCCTGCTCGCCATACCAGGGTTCTAGGGGGGGGGGCGGAGGACAACACTCGGAGTGGGGGGGGGAGGGTGAAGGGAGGGAGTGACGGGAAACGAAGGGGAGCGCAAGGCTCCCCCCTGTCTGGTGGGCAACGCCCCCCAAACAGGAGGAAGTATGGGGGAAAGCAGGAAGCGAAAAGACGAACGAAAATGCAGGACAAACAAGAAATAATAAGAGAAAACGAAAAGGACAAACCGGGGAAATAAATACGAACAGGACGAACACAGCAAACCACAGGAAACGAAAGCACCGGCAGGGCAAAACAATGCTAGTTCACTCCAGCCACCACATCCAGAATCCACAGCAACAAACAAATATGGTGGAACACTCAAACACCCACCTTTATACCCTTCACCACTCACCAACAAAACACACCAGATCATTCATACACACTCATACACACACATACACACACATACACACACATACACACACATAAACACACATAAACACATACACACACATACACACACAACACCAACCAACCAACCACCTACCCTTACATCATACACCACTCAACACACAAAAACACACACTCATGCAAAAATTAATTCATGCAAAAACACACACCCTCACCCACTCACTCATATACACAAGGTAAGAAATAATAATGGTTACGGAAAAAAAACAAAAAAAAAACCAACCTGCACCGTTCGACGTGCCTCCATAAACTTCCTCCCAATCCAAAATGAGCCTTTCAAGGCAACCTGGGCCACCTTGTCACACATCCTCCTTCTTTCTGTCCCCCACACACCCAGCCTAGCAAGAAATGCAGAAAAGGAATTAAATTAAATTAAATATATATATATATATATATATATATATATATATATATATATATATATATATATATATATATATGGTGTGGGGTTGGGTTGACGTGGGTGGTAGTAATCACAAGAGGCACTGTGTATGAATGTGTGCAAAGAGATCAGCCTGAAGGTAAAATTACACAGTAAATGCAAATTTACACATGCAGTACTGTATAACTAAATGTACACAAAATTTACATGTAAATGTACATACAATGTATGAACACATTTATATGTTCATATACTTTTTACACACATTGTATACGTAAATGTAAATTTACAAATACGTAAATGTACATACAAACAAACAAAAAATGCACATTTTATATTCCATTGTTATGTTGAAAGAGGGGGGAACCATAGCTCGACTGACCAGTGTAGTAAGTGTAGTATGGTCTATGTGTTTCGAGTAGCAGTTCAATTGTCATGTAATAGCGACCTGCAAAAGTAAGTCATTTGTTTCACGCAATGCTGAAGAGGCAGTGTATGTAATTTATAGACTGGTTAGACATAAATTTTGAGGGTGTAAACACCCCATGTTTGTGGGCGAGGCTGGGTGAGAATTTCCCATGTGAGAGGCACGTGTCACATGTGTGCGAAAGGCCATCACGATCTGTCTGGCTGGTGTGTGTCAGCCATGGCGGTATAATGTGCTGTGGAGTCGGAAGTACCAATGTGCATTTATTTTTATTGGTGCCGCCCACAGAACTCAAATAGACGTAGAAGAACTATGCAGGCCGCTGTGTGGCCCCTCCGCCGCAACGCGGCAGCCATTTTAGTTAGCGCAAGACACCTCCGCTTTCTGCGTACAGATAGGCCTATTGTTAACATGAGCAGTGTGAATGTTCAACAAATATCAGCAATATGCCTTCTTGTGCTGCAATAAACTGTACAAATCGACTTGTGAAAGGTTCTGGGAAAACATTCCACAGGTAAGTAATTTATTTTTCTTAATTATGAAGAGTTTACTCGCCAAATTCTAGTTAAACTTTCACGTTATGCACAGATGTAGTTTTTCGTTTATGTAGTCCCATCTGTTAGTTTGTGTGTGTTTGTGTGTGTGTGTGTGTGTGTTTGCGGATTTGTCAGTGCATTTTGACTTGAACCAAAGGCCGTGCCTTTGCTTGAACTTAAGGACTCAGCTCTTAATCTCTTCTCTCCCAATTTTGTTGAGCCACACACAATTTTGGGCTGTTAGGAGATGCATAAACATGTTCAGTTATCAAGGATCTAGGTTAACATTTGTCGTCTAATTAGACTAATAGGGTTGTATTTTGTAATCGCTTTCTTTATCGTTAGTAATTGTTACTTTGTGGAAAATATTGGTGTGACGCGTGAGTGAGTGCAATCTGTGCCCATTTGCCCTAGTTAATCATAATGTAGGGTGAGAGCCAAGATAACATTACGAGTTTAACTGATAAAAGAAATAAAGCTTGATAAAGTATTTCCCTTGCTGTGTGTACAATGTCGCCAAGCAAAAAATATTGGGGGCTAGAGTATGGTCTAGTGATTGAATTTTCGGACACTGTACCGTATATAGAGTGTAGAAAACATGTGGGGAGCAGGCGCGTAGGAAGCAGTTTTGGTTGGGGGGGGGGGGGGCAAAGACCCAAGGGGGCTCACAAATTTTGTCTTTTCTTTTGAATATAGATTTCCCAAGGATGGTTCAACCCTTCAGAAAGAATGGCTCGTAAAGATGAGGAGGGACAAGTGGACACCCAGCAAGTATGCCAGCCTATGCTCGGATCATTTTGATGCTGAGTGCTTTGACCGTACTGGCCTGATAACCAGACTTCGCCAAGGTTCAATTCCAACCATTTTCAACTTCCCAAATCATCTCCAAAAGGTAAGTAAAATTCAGAATTCTTGCATTAGGCCGGTTTACTAACTAAAGAATAGAGGCCAAAATAAAATAAAATAAAATTTTCCTTCCAAACTTTCTGACAACCAAAAATATATATCATAATAAATGAATGAATGAAAAATACAAAATAAACATTTTTATCAATCTAAAGTTCCGATGAAGTTTAAGCTACCATTGAAATGCAGACAAATTGTCTGATCCATTCCAAAGGCAGTAACACATACATGTACTATACATATATAATTTGTGAATTTTGGGAAACTGAACTAGTCTAGTTATACATTTTCTTTTGTTTATTTTTATCTTTGTCACTTTTAGACTGTGAAACAGCGCAAACCACCTCGTCCAAGAACCAGCCAGAACGACTCTCCAACTTCGTCTTCAGAAACACCACAGTGCTTGGCGGGTTCATCCAGCAAGGCACTGCCTACATCTCCAATCAAGCAACATCATCATGACCACACTTACTTTGTTTCGGATAGTCCAAGGGGTGTGAAACGTAAGCTGGACAAAATGCAAGATATTGTCATCTCTCATCAAAAGCGACTCAAAAACACTCAACGTAAATCTCGTAGACTTCGGAAAAAAGTCGACACTCTAGAGACCGTGGTAAACACCCTGAAACAGAAAAATCTTATGTCAGAGCAAGGACTAGACTAGACTAGACATGTAATGGCATCATTATTGTTTGTAACACAAGTACTGAATACTCCAGTACAATATACTTCACTGTGCAAACATTTTGAACTGTTAACTTTGCCCAATACAATCTTGCATAGGTCAATTATTTTCCTCAGTCGAGCATTTTTACCTGTTTATGGAAAATGTTAGTTCTTTGATGCCAAATTGCTCCCGATATTGTCAAATCAATTTTGTTTTTCCGAGAGACTTGACTTGGGCAAAATTACTTGTACTAGCATTTATCATATGTTTTTAATGCTTTTTCTACGGGAAATATATATATCTGTATTGTATTTTGACTGAATGGAAATATTGGAAAATACATTACTAGAAAACTAAGAAAAATATTCATGTTTGTTCTTGTGTTTTAACGTGCATATTAAATTGCATTCATCATTATAGATTCATAGAATAGATTTAAAGAATTAACAAATAGTAGAAAGAGAGAGGGAGAGAGCATATAGTAGAAAGAGAGAGCGAGAGAGAGAGAGAGAAAGAGAGAGAGAAAGAGAGAGTGAGTGTGTGTGGGGGGGGGGGGGGGAGGGAGGGGGAGGAAGGGAAGATGTAAAAACATGACCAGAAGGGGAAGATAGTAGAGTGAGAGAAGGGAACAGGAATGAGGGGGAGGAGGGGGGGGTAGTGGAGAGCAAAAAAAGTCAAGTTCTGTGATGGAGAAACTATCATACTGAGAATTGGCATGAGAAGGGAGTGGAAAGGGGGAGAGAGAGAGAGAGGGGGGGGGGGTTGTGTGTTTGTTTTTAGAGCTGGAGAGACAATTATGTTGAGAACTGGAAAATAATAGAGGAAGAGAGGAGCAGGAAAGAGAAGGAGGGAGAGAGTGGTAAAAAGTACATGAGAAAGGAGCAATAGGCAGAAAGTGAAAGAGAGGGAGAGGGGGTACAAGAACCAGCAAATAGTAAGGAGTGAGAGATTAGCAGCTAGAGATGAAATGGAAAACTACCGGGGAATTCGGATAAACTATGTCAAGATGCCAGGTAAATGCTTCGACAGAGATTTAAATTATGAATAGAATTCATAAAATAGTGTTTAAAAGCAACACAACACCGTCCAATATAAAAATTCACGTCCACTCATCCACTTCCACTAGGCCTAGCTAGCGCACACGTTCGCCTATTCAGTTCTTGCGCTAACTAAAATGGCGGCGTGAGCGCGCGAGCGGGGCCACCGCTGTGTGTGTGTCGTGAACGGGCATAGTTCTTCTACGTCTATTTGAGTTCTGTGGTGCCGCCCCGTGGGTGGAACAGTCAGGGGAGAACCCTGCCCAGGAAAAAAGGAGAGAGAAACCTTGTTTGGAGGAGGAAGGAGGAGAGCTCGAGAGACCTGAAGACGAGGAGGAAGAAGAGGGCTTGTGTCATGTGTGTGTCTTTGGAGAGATTAAAAAGCGTCATGTAAAAGGAACAAAAACAAGTGGTTCTCTCTGGAGTTTTGGGATAGACCCAAGCTGGGATAACACTCTTTTTGGAGGGCATGGAGGAAGAGGACAGAGGGCAGAGCAGGCCTCGTTTGGATTGGAAGACAAAATGGGTCCACAAGGCCTGGTGGAGGCTGATCGTCGTTGGCCTGCCTAGTGTCTAGTGACTGATCTTCATCATGCTCTGTTTGGTTTTACTTCATTTTGTGAGATACCGGTACTCATCACTGGCTCTCGTCTTGCACATGGTTTCCAAAGCTACGTCTACCCTGCACATCTGAGAAAAGGGAAGTCCTCGCCTGCATTCTTAACTTGTTGTACAGGTGTGGTCTGTGGCACCTTTTGTGGGATAGGAATTACTCTATTAGTCCCTTACCGGTTTCACTGGAGGGGATTACAAGTTTGCTCTCCATCTGTCTGCCTGTCTCTCCGTCCCACCTGTGCTTTTTCAGATTTTCTCCCATACCCTTTAACATATTCAATTGAAACTTGGTACATGGCTTTATTCCAATAAGTTACAGTACAAGTTCGAGTTTCAGGGCGTTTCATCAATTTTCAGTCACCAAAAGTCCCTTTTTGGACTTTATATCACATCGGTAGGTGGCATGTATTGCAAAGCAATTCTCTCTCTTGTTTTAATCATTGTATATGTTTGCATTTTCCCATTTACCTTTTTGTGTTCTTTTTATGCGCTTGGTTTGTTCTGTTTTTCTTTATCGTGTCTTGTTTATCCTCTTCCTTGTTTATTTTACAAAATAAATCCTTTCAAAGGCAAGAAAACGCGTTTGAGCCATCTGACTGCTTTTCGTGTGTGTTTTCCATCGATATCGGCCCAATTGAATGATCCTTGGGGAATGGTAAAGTTACAGTTAATTGAATGCAGGGCAATAAAAGATCGGTTGGGCCATCTCACGAGACTGAAGGACTCGGCACTGAGTGTTCTGTGTTAAAGGGCCCTCAGACGTGACACTTTTACGGACATTGTTTAAATATGGTTGACCTTGATAGCCGAAGCTGTTTGTCCACATATGCCACATGAATACATGTGAGTGGTAACTTGCTAATACTGCAGAACCTGCTGCCAACACCATACCACACTCTGAGATAGCAAACAGCACAACTGAGAATACGTCGATCAAGGATCAACTGAGAAGATGAGACCACTTGCTCCACGCAGTTTGGGCAGGAATTTGTAATTCGTTCATGGCGCCGACGATAACTCGCTTACTACTCAAGAAAGACACCGTGGGATATTTAACGTCCACCAACGAATGCCGGCAGATGGGACATCCTGCTTAACGTCCGACCGAGGCCCAGTGCTCTTCGTGATGCAATGCGTGATGCCTGGGAAGCACCAATCTGGTAGTTTATCGTCGGCCCAGGAATCAAACCCAAGCTACACAGCTTGAAAGTAAGTTAGTGCAGACCTCTGCATTATATCGTATGTTGTGTTGAACACAATTTCCTTAACTCGTAAGTGGCAGTATTTGAGGAACTTGAGCTCCCACTATCCGAATCCTTTCAGCACATCTTCACCGAATTACGTCGCCGACAGGCCCACAGCTTCCATGCCACCATGAGCAGGTACCTGAGCAAGCAAGTGCAGAAAAGTCATTTCTGAGCATCTAGAGGTTCTGATCATATGCTGCCCCCTAGTGCAACGCCGCTGTCTCTAACTGCCCAAGTTTCATTCTTAATTTTCTCTAATGAGAAGGCACGTGCCTCTTACCAAAATATCCAGTAGGAATCCCATAAACAGTATCAAAGTCCAATGGGATGTCCGAGTACTTTTGGATCCATCTTCTCACAACTATAGGCTCTGTACAGAATTAAAAATCCTAAACTGTTAATGTCTTGATTCATTGTTCTCTTATGATTATGACATTCTGCAGGATCTTCTCGGAGCATATTATGGGACTTCATCATCCTGTGGAATTCAACTACATTTATTTGCATCTTGTAGGAAATCTTTATTTATCTACATTTATTTGCAAGACGAAGGTGATGGCAAGTGGTAAAGCATGTGGTGAGGTGGAAAGAACTGGGAAGTGGCCGTGTGCTGTGTGCAGGAAGGGTGTCGGAGTGAACTCCATTCAATGTACAATGTGCGCTGAGTGGGTTCATCAAAAATGTAGTGGTCTGAGAGGGTCATTAACCAGTGTGGCAGCTACATTCAAATGTAAGGTGTGCACAGAGGGAGCTGCAGATGGAGGAAATGTTGAGTTGGATCTTGGAGACGGCGTAAAGCTGGAAGGTGTGAAAACATTTTGCTACCTCGGAGACATGCTGAATGGAGAAGGTGGATCAGACTCGGCAACGGTTGCTAGAGTGAGATGTGCATGGAAGAAGTTTCGGGAACTGAGTGGTGTGCTGATGAGGAGGGGAGTGTCGTTGAAGCTGAAGGGAAAGGTGTATGCTGCATGTGTGAGAAGTGTTATGATTTATGGGAGCGAGACATGGGTCATGAACGTAGAGCAGCAACGAAGGCTGGAAAGGGTGGAAATGCGAATGGTTCGGTGGATGTGCAGAGTATCGTTGAGCGAGAGGAAGACAAATTATGAATTGCGAAAGATGATGGGAATAGAGCCTGTGATGGATCCTGTGAAGAGAAACAGGTTGAGATGGTTTGGTCATGTGTTGAGGAAGGATGAAAGTGACTGGTTGAGAAGAGTGATGGAAATGAATGTAGAAGGAAGTAGAGGACGGGGAAGACCGAGAAAGACTTGGCTAAAGATGGTGGAAGAAGAAATGCGAGCAAGGGGATTAACAAGGGGAGATGCAGAAAATAGGGCAAAATGGAGAAGATTGTCATGGGGACCGCAAGGCTAACCCCCGCTCTAGCAGGGAAAATGGCCTTAAAATGAATGTTGTTGTTGTTGTTGTTGTTGTAGGAAATCTTGTCGGACATTTTGGGAAGTCAGGTGCACTGCATCCGACATCTTTGATATGTACGCTTTAAACATGTCTCAAAAATCTCTACTGAATTCTTGTCATGGTTTTGAGTCCTCCGTCAACAAGGGGCTGCAGCTCTGAAACGTGCACATGTTGGCTAATCTTATCAGACCAAACGAAAATGGAGCGGCGGTTAAATAACTCGAAAACCCTCGGAAGTGTCAACGACTTTGGGATGGTAGTGCAACCCATGATGGAGGAAATGGCATCAGAAGGAGGATGAATTCAATGATTCATCTATCTATAATTCCAGTAATCTCTGTGTGTGTGTCTGTGTGTGTGTCTGTGTGTGTGTCTGTGTGTATGCGACCGCTGTTTCTCGACAACTACCGGTCCGATATACTTGAAACTTGCCAGGTATATTGCTGGGGACCCGAGGATGTGCCTTTTCAAGGTTTCATATTAATCGGACAAGTAGTTACCGAGCTATGGCGATTTCTTTACCAAACTCCGCAAGCCGTTCGCTTTGGACCAAACCATTTCATGTAAATAGAGGGGGGGGGGGGGGATTGTCACCGTACTCGCAAGCCGTTCGCTTTGGACCAAACCATTTCATGTAAATAGAGGGGGGGGGGATTGTCACTGTACTCGCAAGCCGTTCACTTTGGACCAAACCATTTCATGTAAATAGAGGGGGGGGATTGTCACCGTACTCGCAAGCCGTTCGCTTTGGCTTTGCGAATGGACCAAACCATTTCATGTAAATAGAGGGGGGGGATATAATTTTAGATATATATATAGTACGGGCATGCCCTAGTTTAATCAATGGCATCAACTAGCACTTGTTGCATTGAAACCTCCATCTTGGATGATCTTAGGCTAGGTCCACTGTCTAAAACTCTGGTTAGTGAATGCAAGGAATGCTGCTTTAAAAAAAAACCCTTGCCACTTGTTCTCCAGGTTGGGGGTTGGGCCAGAAATCCATTCTATAGGATGATCAGGAAATCCGATGTACATGCACGCACACCCCTATGAAAAAAGTACAAGTTATGTAAACCAATGTTGAGTTATGGAAGTTATGGAAACCAATGAGTGATGATCTAGGATCTGGAGGGGAAGAGCAGTCCATTGTGGCTGCAAAGATGATGTCTAGTAGTCAAAGCCACTATGTGGAGAACATGTACAATGGGTCCAAATCAGACTATAAGTGTATGCGGTTTGGAGCTAAGGATAAAATGTATTAAATGATAAAAGTAGATCAGATTGCGAACAAATTCAGAAATTATAGATTCAACATTTCGGGTATCAGTGAATGTAGATGGACAGTGACGGCAAATATTTTTCCAAAGTAATTGTATTCTGGAAGGATTGATTGAGAACATCATGGATGCGTAGTCCTCATGCTAGATGGACTGGCTGAGAAGGTTCATTAGAATGGCAAAGCATACTCAGTGGGGTTAGAGCGTCCGCTCTGAGTCTGGGAGGTCAGTGGTTCTAACCCCGGCCGAGGCGTAACAAAGATTTTTAAAATGGTATGTGCTGCTTCCTTGCTTGATGCTCAGCATTAAAAAAAAACATGGAGAAACAACCATAGGTTGGCAACCATTGCACAGGCTAAATGGGCTAAATGGCCTCCTCCTGCATTGAAGTTCCTCGTAATGTCAGCATATTTTGATTCAAAATATAGGAAATATTATCAATGTTATACTCCCACAAATAATAGATGAGGAAGAAAAAGCAGAATATTACGATCAGGTCCAGACACTTACAAAATCAGTTCGAAAACATGATGTTCTGTTCATATTATTGGAGACTCGGATGCTTGGGTTAGCAAGGATAATGCTGGGAAGGAATTTTTGCATGGGAAATTTTGGAGTGGGAAAGATGAATAAGAACGGAATGCCCTTCATAGATGATTGCATTGATAATATTATACGCTTGTAATTGGAGGAACAACCTTCAGACATAAAAAAAATCATTCATATACAGTCACGTGAAAAAGTGAGTACACCCCATGTAAAGTTTTGACTTTTTCAACATATTTCAACATACAGCTATTTGATCTTCATTTCAACAATATTGATAGATAAAGGTGATATAATATAACAAATATCATGAAACATTTACATTTTGTAGTCCATTGTATAATTAAAATAAACATAAATGCAAATTTCACATGTGGAAAAAGTAAGTACACCCCCTACATTTATCACTACTTCAAATACCTAAAATTAGAATCAGGTGCACCAGCTCAGGTGCAAATGATTAGAATATCGTTAGAGAGGATCTTGGAGGAACATGTCTAATTTAAACCTCAGACATTTAGTTTGGTTTGCTCTTTGTTGTTGAAGTGTGTGGCGTCACCATGCCTAGATCAAAAGAGCTCTCTGAGGCCTTCAGAAAGAAGGTTATAGATGCCTACGAGTCTGGGAAGGGATTGAAAAAGATCTCCAAACAATTTGAAATCAATCATTCGACTGTCCGGAAGATCATCTACAAGTGGAGAAGATTCCAAACAACTGCCAACTTGTTCAGGCCAGGCCGCCCCAGCAAGTTCAGCTCGAGAGCAGACCGCAAGATGCTGAAGGAAGTCTCTAAGAACCCCAGAATGTCATCACGGGACCTACAGGTAGCTCTTGCCACTGTTGATGTCAAAGTGCATGCGTCTACCATTAGAAAGAGGCTGCACAAGTTTGATCTACATGGGAGGTGTGCCAGGAGGAAACCTTTGCTGTCCAGAAAGAACATCAGGGCAAGACTAAAGTTTGCCAATGAACACCTAAGCCAAGACCAGCACTTCTGGAACAATGTGCTCTGGACAGATGAGTCAAAGGTAGAGCTATTTGGCCACAGTACCAGAAGACATGTTTGGCGAAAACCAAAGACAGCATTTGACCACAAGAACGTGATACCAACTGTAAAGCATGGTGGTGGAAATATTATGGTTTGGGGCAGCTTTGCTGCATCAGGGCCTGGGCAGCGCACCATCATAGAATCCACGATGAATTCTTAATTGTACCAGAGGGTGCTTGAGGATAATGTGAGGCCATCTGTCGGAGAGTTGAAGCTCAACCGAAGGTGGACCTTGCAACATGACAATGACACTAAACGTACCAGTAAATTTACCAAGGAATGGCTGAAAAGAAAGAAATGGAGGGTTCTGGAATGGCCAAGTCCAAGCCCGGATCTGAACCCCATCGAGATGTTGTTGGGGGGGGGGGGGGGGTTTGAAACGAGCTGTGCATGCAATTGTGCATGCTGTGCAACAATTTTTTGTTCAATTAGATCACCTTTATCTATAGATACTGTTTAAATGAAGATCAAATATTGATATGTCCACATATGTTAAAAAGATTTAAAAAAACATTTCATGGGGTGTACTTACTTTTTCCACATGTGAAATTTGCATTTATGTTTATTTAAATTATACAATGGACTACAAAATGTAAATGCTTCATGATATTTGTTATATTATATCACCTTTATCGATCAATATTATTCTAATGAAGATCAAATAGCTGTATGTTGAAATATGTTGAAAAAGTCAAAACTTTACATGGATGCTTGCAAGACCTACTTACTTTTTCACATGACTGTACATGGAACATGCAAGATGTGGACAAGAAACCAGATAGACCATATTGCAATTATCAAGATGTAGAAATCTTAACTTAATGATGTTAAAGTAAGAAAAGGTACTGATGTTGGAAGCCATCATTATTTAATTGTTTCAAATTTAAGGTTACACTTGAAGAAGCACAGGAGGAAATGAGAACTAATGCGTTTGTCAATAAAAAGCTTAGAGGAAATTATAATGAAATCAGAATTTAACCTGAAGCTCTGAAATAGGTTTCAAGTTCTAATTGAGATTCAGGAAAATATTATGGATTTGGAGGGATATTGGAGAGAATTTAGAGATATTTGGCTTAAAATGAGCGAGGAAGATCTGGATTCGATAAACAGAAGAAAAAGGGTTGCGAAGGAGTCTTGGAGGAAATTGATGAAAGGAAAGGAATAAAGAATACAATTCTACAAGAAAAAAACCAAAAACCAAAGAAACATATTGCAGAGGTTTTGAGATGAATACCGAGAAAAGGACAAAGAAGTGAAACCAAACATGAAAAGCAAAAAGAGCGATGGAAGAGCTGAAATTGCTGCGAGAAAATGAAACGGAGGAACTTCCCATCAAAATAAGGAAAACTCTGAGTGGATAAAAATTCGGAAAACTGTGAGTTGAAGATAAAGATGTAAATATTGTACTTGACAACAATAAAATAAATACCCAAAGATGGGCACTTTGGGAAAAGTATTACATCGAGAAGAGCCAGATATAAAAGAGAGTGAAGTTAGACGAATCGATACTCAGGTTCATCTTTGGAGGAGATTATAAATACTACCACGACTACTAATCCGCACGTCCAGCTAAGGGGCGTTGTGACCTCTTGGGGGGTTGACCCTTTTGCACCTTGTTCTTTGGGACAGAGGGAGCGCGAGGTTAGGGCAGGAATTTGTAATTTGTTCATGGTGCCGGCGATAGCTCGTCTACTCCTCACGAAGGACACCGTGGGGTCTTTAACGTCCACCAACGAATGCACACACACCGATGGATCCCCCTGCCTGTGGAACATCAGGATGACCGTTTATAGCTGGGTCGGGATTCAAACCCAGGCTAGACCATTTTTACGAAAGATTCTCAAGGTGTTCTTGTCAAATAAAATTTCGAACTAGGAAGCGAAAAAGAGAACTGCTCAGGAAGACATTACACGTGTGATAAAGCACAGAAAGTGAGATGGCTCGGGCATGTTTTAAAGAAAAGGAGAGAATATGACAAGGGAAGCCATAATTTGGGCAAAAACAGGAAAGAGGAAGTTTGGACGATAAAAAAAACGACATGAAGGATGGTGGAGCAAGAGCTGAATTAATTTATCGGTAAAAACATCGAAGAAGCGACAAACTTAACCAAGAACGGAGATCGCTCGAGGGATTTTGTATCGGCCATTTGCCATTTTGGAGGTGAAGTGGACACATGATGATGACGATGATGAAATGATCAACAAGGATCGGTTTGCCCATCGAACTTCGACGCAATCCTGACAGTAGTTCTGTAAAGCAGAGAGGTAGCGGACACAGTGATAAATAAAAACACAGACATGTACATAGACAAAGAGACAAACAAAGAAAAAAAAGATGTACATATGCCACCCGTCTACAAGAGGGAGTTCAGATATACATGTGATCGAGAATTATCGAAACAGAAGCAAGTGCATCATGTTATGTGATCATGTGATGTGATGCCAAACGAATGTGCCCTTGGTTTGTCTGTGGCTTGGCGCACCCAATCTAACTCTCTTTTTTCTTACAAATATTTTCCGTAAGTTCCTTCTGAAGTAACGGAAAATGCATTTCCTTTCATGGATGTCAAAGTTTGCTGTACGTGGTATTTTTACTCATGCTTCTTATCTGTAGAAATACCCAAACAAGTTACAAATAGCTTGAGCGTGTGCTTTGAAAAGTTTGTTTTTGATAAGAATTTAATAACAGTTTTAAACGAGAGCAGCACTCAGTAGAGAGCATACCTCCGCCTAGTTGGCCATATCACTCCATGGTGAAGAATCACTTTAAAAATTCTACTAGCTTGATCCGGATCCGGATCTTCACCACAATTGAATCTATTCTACCTTGTCAGACACCCAACCGGTCCACCAAGTTTCGTCCAAATCCGTCCATAACTTTATGAGATATCCTGCTATGTATCGTTTTTGGCCCGATCTCCCAATGGTGAAGAATCACTTAACAGATTCTAGTAGCCGGATCCGAATCCAGATCTTCACCAAAATCTAATCATTTCGTCCTTGTCACATCCGCTACATCTCTGACAAATCTCGTCCGAATCCGTCCACAACCTTTTGAGATATTTTGTTCACAGACGGACAGACAAATGGACAGACAGACAGACAGGGGTGAAAACATAACCTCCACCCACCTTCTTTCTTTTTTTTCTGTATACATATCGAGGCTCGTGAAAGAGCTAACATTTATCACACAAACAAATCAAACAGACAAACAAACAAAGTATATAAAAAGGGGAGCGGTAGACAAGATGGGGAGAGAAGGGGAAGCACATAATAATAATAATAATAATAATAATTCATTTATTTTGTATAGCGCTTTTCCAGAAGCCCAAAGGCGCTTTGACAGAGTGGAAAACATAATGCATAACAATACATGAAAACAACAATTGCAAAAAGACAAGAATCAATAGGGAAATATTTAAAGCAAAAGGAGGGAGAAGGAGAAGAGATAGTCAGGGGTTAAATGCTGTGGGTTCAATGTTGAATGCAGTGTTGAACAGGTGGGTCTTTAGTGATGTTTTGAATGTGGTGAGTGAGGAGGAGTCTCTGATGGTGTGAGGTAGTGAGTTCCAGAGGGTGGGAGCAGCGATGGAGAAGGCCCTGTCCCCCCAGGATCTGAATTTGGTCCGGATGGAGGGGGTCAGGAGGTTGGTACCAGCAGAGCGGAGGTTGTGGGTGGGAGTGTGTCTGGAGAGGAGGTCAGCCAGGTAGGATGGGGCCAGGTTATAGAGGGCTTTGTATGTCAAGAGGAGGATTTTGTACTGGATTCTCTGGGGGATGGGGAGCCAGTGAAGCTTGTAAAGGACGGGGGTGATGTGGTCACGGGTCCGGGAATGGGTGAGTAGACGGGCAGCGGAGTTCTGAATGTATTGGAGTTTATTGGTGATTTTTGAGGGTGAACCATAGAGGAGGCTATTGCAGTAGTCCAGACGGGAGGTGATGAAGGCGTGGATGAGGGTTTCTGCAGCCGTGGAGGAGAGGGGTGAGCGGAGACGGGCAATGTTTTTCAGGTGAAAGAAGGCTGACTTTGTGATCTGTTTAGTGTATTTGTCGAAGGAAAGGGTTTGGTCAAAGATGACGCCAATATTCCGGATGTGAGGGGAGGTGGATACTGGGATACCGTCGATGTTGAGGGCAAAGTTATGGGTGGATTTTGTGAGCGTTTTTGGGCCAATGATGATTATTTCAGATTTATCACAGTTAAGCTTGAGGAAGTTGATTTGAAGCCAGGATTTTATTTCAGTGATGCAGTTTGTCAGGATAGAGTGGGTGTCGGTGGAGACGGACTTGGTGGAGATGAAAAGCTGGATTTCATCGGCGAAGCAGTGGAATTGGAGACCATGATGGCGGATTAAGTGACCGAGGGGGGACAGGTAAAGGATGAAGAGGAGGGGGCCAAGAACTGAACCTTGGGGGACAACTTGGGGGAGGGGAGCAGTGGGGGATTTGCAGTTATTGATGGAGATGAACTGGCGTCTGTCAGAGAGGTATGATTTAATCCAAGAGAGGGCAGTGCCGGTAACGTTAAAGGTGGATTAAAGGTGGACATAAACACAACATTTGAGAGCAGGGACATCAGGAATGTGTGGGAGGGAGAGGGCTTGGGGGGAAGAGGCGTGGGAAGGGTGGGGGGGTGGGAGGAGTATAAAACACAAGGACACCAAGGATTTCCAGGAAAGAAGTTGGTATTTCAAAAAAGTGGATTTGGGGTGAAATTAGCGGGGGTAGAAAAGATCAAGGTTTTGGATGGGGGAAGATAAGAGATGGTGGTGAACAGCTGTTTTAAAGACCTGGAGGGAGGAGTGGGATTGAAGAGAGTGAGGGAGTTTGTTCCAGAGGCAGGAGAAAAGAGGAATGAAGAAGGAGTGAAGGTGAGCTGAGAGTCTTGATTTTGGCAGTTTAACCATAAGAGGGTTGCAGGCAGATCTTGTGCGACCTGTAGGAATATTTGGGGGACACAGCACAGAGCAGTGGGAGCAAGACTGAAGAGGCGTCGGTGGAAGACAGAAAGACCACCAACCTGCCTGTGGTGAGTAAGTGAAAGGCCCTCGGAGGTAGCTTCATCGCGGCAGATTCCAATGATTCTGAACGCTTTGGTTTGAACAGCGTGAAGACGAGCTAGGTGTGAGGCAGGAGCACCAGCCCATAGGGGAGAGCAGTATGCCATTGAGCTGTGGATGAAAGCCTTGTATGTGGTGAGGAGCTCAAGTGTGCCTAGGAAGGACTTCGCACGACGGAGAATGCCCAGTCGGCGACTGGCTTTGGAGGCCAGCTTGGAAATGTGGTTTTACCAAGAAAATTCATGGCAGATAGTGAGACCCAAAAGCTTGAGTGACAGAACTTCTTGGAGAGGATTATTCAGAAAGTGGAGGGGAGGGTTGTCCAGTCGGTGTTTTCGGAGAGACATCCCAAGAGTGCGAGATTTGTCAGGATTGAAAGACATGTTCCACTTGTTTGCCCAGTCTGTGATTTTGTCCAGGTCTGCAGAGAGTGAGGAGGCTGCAGACTGCCGATCTGAGCGATGAGGAATGGAGCGGCAGAGAGTGGATTCATCAGCAAAGAGATAGAGTGGATTTTCAAGAGAGTCAGAGAGATCATTGATGAAGACCAGAAAAAGCACAGGGCCCAGAACACTGCCTTGGGGAACTCCAGCCTGAACAGGAAGAGGAGATATAGTCCATGGGCCAGATCCCAGAATTTCATGGATTGGTACCACCTGGAGTGGCAAAATCTCACAGTGTTTTCTTGAAAGCCATATACCCATAGATGAAAAAAAAACGTTGAAGCCAAGCTTGGAACCGTAGCTTAGTGCTAATAATCACCTCTTAAAGATGGAGGACTGGGCCTGATCCGGGACCCAAAATTATGGGGTAGGGGAAATATAAATTGCGATATCGTTTGAACTAATGGTCCAATTGCTACAAATAACCACTCAAAATGTTGGAAATTTTAAGTTCTACATAACTATATCTATTATTTGCCAATATGCTAATTAAGTAGGTCACTAGAGGTCAAAAGGTCACCAAATTTGACCCCTGCTTAAAATCTGGCCATCCGTCCAAAATATCATCACAGTTACCCTACCAATGGGAATTTCTCAGCCAAAATGGACTCAAATAGTAGTTAATAAGTGTCCAAGTCCATTTCATGCCTAAAAGTGTGGATTTTATTTGTATCTGAGCTATGGTACATAACGGAATTCGACACATCTTTGAAAACGGCCATTTTTAGCCCGAAAACATCCAAAATGAATGATGTCAATATGCTGATATTTAATTAGCATTTTTTTTCACTTTCAGGCAATAATGGAGGGCACTGGAGAATGGAGATCTAGACCAAGTACCCTTACTGCCACGCAAGTTGACCCGTTCCTCCTGCATCTTTGAGTGCGATGACACAGACCTCGAGCTGAATTCGCCCCAAGATCGTGCATCGTGGGAATGGCTTCTGAAAGCAGCTGAGATCCGGAAGCATGCCGGCATTCTTAGGATTGCTGCCACTGCCAGAGATGATGAGATCCCACAAGTCCTGTATCACAGGGGATGCAGGAATCAATTCGTTAAGAAACGTGACCTGGATGCTATTGAAAAAGCGGCATCTGCAGAGAAGCCGGATGAGCCGGGATGGAAAGAACTGAATGGGAGAAAGTCATCAGCAGGTCTAACCTCGTCATCATCACGCGTGTATGAACCAGTCTGCATCTTCTGCCTGAAAAGCAGCAAGTAGCTCACAAGCAGCAAAACAAGAGAGCCCTTGGTCCAATGCGTCGATCTACGCTCAGATCAGACGGTTAGGCAGGCAGCAGTGGACCAAAGTGATCCAAGAATGATGGCGATTACGTCCCGAGACCTAGTTGCAGCTGAGGGCCACTACCACCGGTCTTGCTATCGTAGGTATACCAAACAGACAAGCTCCAAGACCAAATTCGAAACTAGTGGGGATCCGGTGGCATTCCACCCAGACCCAGACGAGGAGTATGCTCAGACTGAAGAACATTGTTATAGTGGACTGTTCAGGTTCATTAGGGATGTTATATTTGAGAAGCCTCAAGTGATAAGAATGACTGAGTTATGCAAATACCTGCTTGATTTGTTTGTAGAATCTGGGGTAGGCCTAGATGAGGTTAAAACGTCCACTAAAAAGCACATCCATAGAAAGATCAAGGGGGAGTTTGGGGAGAGTATACAAATGATACCAGATGAGATGGGCAAATTGCTGGTCTATCCTGACAACCTTTCACTGTCCCAGCTGGTGAAAGAAAACCAGAGGCTTAAACAGGAACTCCTAGCTACCAAGCAGAACACCTCCAAAGGTAAGTATGATGTTGATAAATATGTCCACTATCCTGAGAAATGATGTCAAGCGGCATGATGTTCAAATGCCCTGGCCTCCAGTACCAGAGGAGTTGAAGGATGGAGCGGCCTTCATTCCATGCTCTTTGAAAACATTCTTGAGAATGCTCATGGCAGGCGAATCTGACTCCTCAGCTCCTGTATCGGACCGAATCCAAAGGCTTATTGGATCCATTGGGCAAGACCTCGTCTATGGCATAACCTCTGCTAATAGTCCGGCAGCTAAGCTAAATATAGCATAACAATTGTGCATTTTGTGAGGAAAGCACCAAATTTGGCACACTAGTAGACTATCATATTATGAAAAGATCTGGATATTGGGCCATCTCAGATTCAGAGATTTGATTTTTGCAAGATTTGCAGATTTTGCAGATTTGCAAGCTGAGATTGCAACGCCAGGGACAGCCGACTCCTTCCTGCGAGCTGCCCACGTCACCCGCACAAGAAGAGCTCATCAAATCACTGCAGCGGCACTGCACATCCTGCAACACCGTGCGTATGAACGCCACTGTATGACATATGCTGATGATGCAGAAGACCTGCCTGAGTTCGAAGACTGGTGTCACCAGAGAGAAGACATTCCCAACTTTCAGTACTGGGCAACTGTGCTGGAACTAGAGATGTTGGTACTGGTCTACGTGCGTTCTCTGCAGCAGGCCTCATTCACGATGTACCTTGATGCCCTGACGGAACTGGTCCCATGGTTCCATGCCTTAGACCACACACACTATGCCAGGTGGGTCCCTGTTCACCTGAGGGACATGGTTGCACTCCCAATGAAGCACCCAGATGTAGCCAGAGAATTCAGGGCTGGCAACTTCACTGTACAGAAGACGAAGAAGGTGTTCTCTTCGATCCCAATCGACCAGGCGCAATGGCGCATGAACAGAATAACGCCTGCATCAAAGGAGATGGTGGAGCAGTCGGCCTCACTGACAACCCAAGTGCCCTGCGGCGTTGGATGATTGCCGGGCCAGAAGTTGCCAGGGCCATAGAAGAGTTCCAAGATGGCCATCAACACTGGGGGAGGCGAGAGGACACACGTCATCACGACCAGACACCAAGTGTGCAGACCTCTTTTGCCAAGGATGTCCGCGCCCTTGTCAGCGTCATAGAAGGGCTTGGCAACCCCTTTGAGGAAAAGAGCATGGATCTGGTTGTCCTTGACACAAAGGAAATTGCAGGTCCTGCTGCAGTTGAGACTGTCAGGAATGTGAAGAAGATTGGCCAAGAGCAGTTCCAGGCTTTCACCAGAGAATGCCTGGTGGAAAGGACCAAGCCAATTGATAATGCAATTCGTCGGAACAAGCGGAAGGTGTCATTTTGGAAAATGGCTGCCACAGCCATCAGGGGCTGAATTTGAGATGGTCCAATATCCAAATCTGTTCATAATAGGATAGTCTACTAGTGTGCCAAATTTGGTGCTTTCCTCACAAAATGCACAATTGTTATGCTAAGTTGCCCCACTATAAGGTAAAACCTCCCAAACACATCCTGTTGCCTTATGCTGTCAAATCCCTAACCGATTGTGTTGAGATCATTCGTTTCCTGAACCGAAGTGGTCATGGTGTTTCTTACTCAAAGCTTGAAGAGATTGACATGGCTCTCAGTCTTCACAAGATGTCCGTGAACGAGGGAAGTGTTGCCATACCAAGAGGTATCAAGCCCAATGTTCAGGTGACATTGGCGTATGACAACATTGATAGACGGGAGGAGACGCTGAGTGGAGGAGGGACGTCCCACAGAATAAATGGCATCATTGCACAGCCCAGGGTATTCAGACCACTGCCCTTCATGCAGCATCCCCTGAATGAGGAGAAGCGAAAAGACAGGACTATAGGGATTGAGGAGCCAAGGCTACTTCCCATCTACAATGCCAGAAAGCGTGTTGGACCCCCACTTCGCGTTTATGTGGAAATCGACGACCAGACAATGAAGCAAGAGGTGAACAAGAAGACTCTACTTTGGTTGCTCACTCGTGCACATTGTGTTTCAAACCAAACTGTGTGCAGCTGGACAGGCTTCAACATACAAGTCCGTGATGAAGTAGAGGTCACCCCTGATGAAGTTGGTTATCTCCCCACGATAAATGCCCCTGCCACTGAGCTTTCTGCAGTCCATGAGGTGTTGTGCGAGTCTCAACTGATCAGAAGATCACTAGGTCTTGGGAGCATTGTCGTTGTGTTTGACCAAGCGCTGTATGCCAAAGCCACTGAAATCATTTGGAAGCAGAGGGACACATTCTCAGAGGTCATTCCTAGGATGGGTACATTTCACACTTTGTGTACACTCTTAAACATCATTGGCAAACGATTCCAAGATGCTGGGTTGAGGGACCTTTGCATTGAATCGGGTGTCATTGCTGAAGGGTCAGTAGAAAAGTTACTTTTGGGAAAACAATACAACCGTGTGGTTAGGTTCCACAAATTGTTGTATAAAGCTCTGCAACGTCTTGCCTGGAAAGGGTTCGTAGAATTTCAGGGCGAAGATGAAAGCTCAGACTTACAAAGTTTAGTCAACACATTTTCCCGAGACATATGCCAGGAGACCTTCACAGAGACCCTGAGCAGTCCGGTATTCGTATCACTGGCTGAGCGTTTTGAAGCATACAAAGATAGTCTGCGCCAGCATGGAGGGGCTCTAGCATCATTTTGGATGTCATACTTGGACATCGTGGACGTCATGTTGAACATGCTCCGAGCTTCAAGAGAACGCAATTGGGATCTCCATCTCTCGGCCATCCATGATATGATACCATGGAGCTTTGCATACGACAAGCTTAACTATGCCCGCTACCTGAGTACATACTACACCGAGATGACAAACCTCTCCCCATAGCACCCAGATGCCCTGGAGCACCTCAGCAATGGTGGGTTCTCCGTTCAAATTGGACCTGACAACCCATTCGGAATCCTGAGGCTGTCATGGAGTTGATCGCCTGCAACTGTCCAAGGCAGTGCTTGGAGGAGAGCTGTTCCTGCCTCCAGAACAGGATGAGGTGCACATACCTATGCAAGTTGCAGACTTGTAGCAACATGCAAGAGGAGGAGGAGGAGGAGGAACATGGCAAGGTTAAATTTGAAGGCTCATCCAATGATTACGACAACAGTGACTCTGACGAAGATTGAGATGCAACTCAGACATGGTTACTGGGACCCCTTTAATGGCCACACAATGGTACTGTAGGAGGATGTGATGCTTGGTAGTGCAAGGGGTCAACTCTGATGAAACAATTAATAAATGTATTGATTAGTTATTGATCTCTCTGGGGGAGATACATGTAGTTGTATTTCATGTTCTTCGGGACACTCTTCAGCCTCTGAACCAGTAGGATTAGGCTGGGAATTGAGGCTTAAATAGGCCTACCAAATCCATAAAGAGGAATTTCTAGCAGGTATCAATATTTTGATATGTTGTTAAGGGATGATTTACCATGTTTCATGAGGTCTTCTGTCAGATGGACGTAAAAAATGCATACCTGAGGTTCAATGGTGAATGACCTTGACCTTGACTACAATATAAAATGAATGATCGTTTTAAGGCCATTTTCCCCGCTAAAGCGGGGGTTAGCTTTGCGGGCCCCATGACAATCATGGTTCCCTGTTTGAGGCAATGTTTTATGGCCGGATGCCCTTCCTGACGCCATCCCTTAGTCGCCTCTTACGATGTGCAGGGATACAGTGTACCTATTCTAAACCGGGGTACACACCGGGACTTTGACTACAGGTGACCTTTAAATGCCTAACAGCCCTAAACTAAATAAGAGCACATTTTCACATGATATTTGACATTTGTATTAAAATGTTGTTTGAAAGATTTTTTATTTGCACCAACACATTGGCATCTTCCATTTTTGCGTGTTTTTCACGCTAAAAATTGCCGTTTTCAAAGAAGTCTCAAATTCCGTTATGTACCATAGCTCAGATACAAATGAAATCCACACTTTTAGGCATAAAATGGACTTGGACACTTATTAACCTCTATTTGAGCCCATTTTGGCTGAGAAATTCCCATTGGTAGTGTAACTATGGTGATTTTTTTGGACAGATGGCCAGATTTTAAGCAGGGGTCAAATTTTGTGACATTTTGACCTCTAGTGACCTACTTAATTAGCATATTGGCAAATAATAGATATAGTTATGCAGAACATAAAATTTCCAACATTTTGAGTGGTTATTTGTAGCAATTGGACCATTAGTTCAAACGATATCGCAATTCGTTTGCGTTTGAGATCGTTTGAGATCGTTTGAGATCGCAATTCGTTTGAGATCTCGCGAGATCACGGCGAGGTCACGTCTTTTCGAAGCTGCTCCATGCGCTCACGCTTTCGAAGCTAAGTGATATTTCTCAATCGTGTTTTTGTCGAGACTGTATCTATCTTTCGGTGTATGTACCTACAGCGTATCTTTTGGAAAATTTTCGGTGCTAATTTTTCGTACATGTATACACAATCGTCGGTTAATGGTATCGAGTATTCTGCGGCCTAGTACTCGTAGGCTTGGACTACCGTACCGTCTCTGACCTTGTGGTTTGTTTTCCTCTCAGCGATTCGTCGAATGCGCTGAAATTATTTTCGTTCACTGTTTCGTCCCAGTCGTTCACCCCGTACCTCCTTGTTTAATATCTGTACTCACAAAAAAACAAAAAAACACAAAAAAAAAACTATTTCCTTCCCAGGTCTTATTCATTTATTTGTCCTTTTTGTTCGTTCGTTTTTCGTTCGCGATCACGCGGTTAGAAATGTATAATCTCTCCCCTGAACAACTATTTTCTCTCATATATTATAACACCCTTTTCTTCTTTTCCTACAAAAGGATGCTTTCGTCTTGCTCACCAAATCTATTCATTCCAAAATATATATATAATACCATCTCTTACAGTTCCTCCTTTCTACATTCCCTAAACTATCCAGAACTCCATCCCTCCTCCAGTGTCCTCAAACGTATTTTTGACTCGAAGGTCTCAAACTCATTTTGCAAAAAATGTTCGTTTCCCATGAATCGTACACTTTTCAAAATCCAATCTCACCCCTCCCCTCCAAATCCTCCCCATCACCCATCCCTTTCAAATCTCCCCCCTTGCCCCTTCCCTCCCCTCCCTCCTAAACTCCCCCCACACCCCTTACTCCGAGACTCTCCCTCGCTCCTCCCCTCCTAGACTCCCCTCTCACCCCTCCTCCTCAAAGCATCCTCCCTGCTTCTTCCTCCTTCCAACTTTCACCTTCATCTCCCCAAACCTTCTGCCTTGCTCTTCCCCCTCCTCAAATAACACCTCACTGTGCCTCACCCAATCTCCATCAAACCTTTTGTCCGCCCCATTCTTCCCTTTCTCCAAGCTATTCTGAAATCTCTGACACACCTTCAACAGCTCTCCCTACCTCTTCCTCCTCTTCCACATCTTACCCTACCCCTCCCCCCCCCCCCCTGTTCTGGACCCGATGCTCCCCCTTCCTCTTCATTAACGGTATGGACCTCAAACATCCGGGGCCTTCGCTCAAACTTGACTGACCTCTCCATACAGGTTGCTTCTGACAAACCAGATGTGATCTGCTTAACAGAAACTTTCCTCCTTCATGATGTCTCTGATGCCTTGGTATCTCTCCCAGGTTACTCCCTCCTCCGGTATGATAGATCTGAGCCTCGTCCTGGAGGTGGGGTTGCTATCTTTATAAAAAACTCTCTTCCTCACTCGCCCTGCACTGCCCTCTCTCCACCTCACCCCCAGGAATACCTTTGGCTACGGCTTCCCCTTCGCTCCCACCTTTTGTTCATATGTGTGTTGCACCGTCCACCAATCAGCGATGACTCCATCTACATCTCACTGTCTGATAATATGGACCAACTTCTATCTACCCATCCCAACTCTCTCTTCCTCATATGTGGTGATTTCAATTGTCACCATGCCAGTTGGCTGGGTGTGGGTACCTCTCTCACCAGCCATGGCTCTTCAGCAAAGGACTTCTGCGACTCACTGGGACTGACACAATCTGTCAATTTCCCGACCCGGATCTCAGTCAACGGAGCATCTTCTCTTCTGGATTTGGTTATGACAAACTTCCCTGAAAATGTCTGCTGCTTTTCTTCTGCTCCAATCGGCTCATCTGATCATGTGCTTGTCAAAGTGGACATCTCTCTGACCATTCTCAGAGAGCCTCCTCAGCGTCGACGAGTCTGGCATTTCACTCAGGCCAACTGGCACGGTCTTCAAGCAGCCATCAATCATCTGGACTGGTCTCCCATCTCTACCGCCTCTGACATCAACTCATCCTGGGAATTCTTTCAAAGTAAATTGCTCTCTCTCATGCACAGATTTATACCATCTCGTCTTCAGTTGTCATACCCTTCCTCCCGTCCATGGTACACGGAATCTTGTGGTGAGGCTGTTGCCCTGAAACAACTTGCTTTCGTCTCCTGGAAAGCAAATCCAACGGAAGGAAATCTCATTTCCTTTCACAAAGCCCGAAACAAGTGTGTGTCCACCCTCAGGAGAGCCAGGAAACAATATCTCACCATTCTCAAGACCGAACTCTCTTATCTGTCTCCCTCTTCCAAATCCTGGTGGCGTCTGGTCAAATCTGTTTCTGGTGTTTGTTCCCCCTCCATCCCCTCCCTCACCTCAAACGGCTTAACGGCTGACTCCGCACGTGAAAAAGCTGAATGCCTCAACTCTGTGTTTGCCTCTAAATCTTGTGTCCCTAACCCATCCCTCTCTGTACCCACCGTACCCAGTCGTACCCAGCTGCTCCTGGACTCTGTGTCCTTTCCTCCTGACAAGGTGGAAAAGTTTCTGGCAACCCTCGACTCTGATTCTGCAACTGGTCCTGACAGCATCAGCCCACGGGTCCTAAAATCATGTTCTTCTGCACTTTCACTCCCTCTTTCTGTTCTCTTCACCCTCTCTTTTGCTCAAGGTCATCTGCCATCTGCTTGGAAATCAGCCAACATCACCGCTTTGCACAAAAAAGGTGCAAAAACAGATCCCAGCAACTACAGACCAATCAGCCTTCTCCCAATTATCAACAAAGTCATGGAATCCATCATTGCTTCAGATATTAAATCTTTCCTCTTCTCCAATGGCTTGATCTCTGATCATCAATTTGGTTTCAGACCTGGTCACTCTACTCTGGACATGCTGCTACTGCTTTCTCACCAATGGATGGAGGTCCTCAACGCCAAACAGGAAATTAGAGCTGTCTCCCTTGACATTTCACGTGCCTTCGATACGGTCTGGCACCCTGCTCTGCTCTCCAAACTCTCCTCCTTTGGTATCCATGGAAATCTCCACGCATGGCTGGCGGACTTCCTCTCTGGTCGTAGTCAACGTGTGGCCCTGAATGGGTTTCTCTCATCTCCTCTTCCTGTTCAGGCTGGAGTTCCCCAAGGTAGTGTTCTGGGCCCTGTGCTTTTTCTGGTCTTCATCAATGATCTCTCTGACTCTCTTGAAAATCCTCTCTATCTCTTTGCTGACGACTCTACTCTCTGTCGCTCCATTCCTCATCCCTCAGATCGGCAGTCTGCAGCCTCCTCACTCTCTGCAGACCTGGACAAAATCACAGACTGGTCAAACAAGTGGAACATGTCTTTCAATCCTGACAAATCTCACACTCTTACAATGTCTCTCCGAAAGGACCGACTGGACAACCCTCCCATCTACTTTCTCAGCAATCCTCTCCAAGAAGTTCTGTCACTCAAGCTTTTGGGTCTCACTATCTGCCATGATCTTTCTTGGGAAAACCACATTTCCAAGCTGGCCTCCAAAGCCAGTCGCCGACTGGGCATCCTCCGTCGTGCGAAGTCCTTCCTTGGCACACCTGAGCTCCTCACCACATACAAGGCTTTCATCCGCAGCTCAATGGAATACTGTTCCCCCCTCTGGGCTGGTGCTCCTGCCTCACACCTTGCTCGGCTTCACGCTGTTGAGGCCAAAGCTTTCAGAATCATTGGAATCTCCTGCGATGTAGTCAACGCCGAGGGCCTTTCACTCACTCACCGCAGGCAGGTTGGTGGTCTTTCTGTCTTCTACCGACTCCTCTCCGGCCTTGCTCCCCCAGCTCTCTCTGTGCTCTGTCCCCCCAATATTCCTTCAGGTCGCACAAGATCTGCCTGCAACCCTCTTCTGGTTAAACTGCCAAAGTCTAGGCTCTCTGCTCACCTTCACTCTTTCATTCCCCTTTTCTCCCGCCTCTGGAACAAACTCCCCCACTCCCTTCAATCCCACTCCTCCCTCCAGGTCTTTAAAACAGCTGTTCACCACCATCTCTTATCTTCCCCCATCGAAAACCTTGATCTTTTCTACCCCCGGTAATTCACCCCAGAGTCCTTGCAGTGTTCATATGTTTTAATCCTCTCCCACCTCCCCCCAAGTCCTCCCGATGTCCCTGCTCTCAAATGTTGTGTTTGTGTCCTTCCCCCTCTCTTTTGTGTCCTTCCCCCTCTCTCCCCATCTTGTCTACCGCTCCCCTTGTTTTTTGTGTTTTGTGTGTCGGTTTTTCTTTTTGTGTGATTAATGTTAGCTCTTTCACGAGCCTCGATCTTGTATACAAAAAAAAAAAAAAAAAAAAAAAATTTATATTTCCCCTACCCCATAATTTCGGGTCCCGGATCGGGCCCAGTCCTCCATCTTTAAGAGGTGATTACTAGCACTAAGCTACCATTACAAGGTTGGCTTCAAAGTTTTTTTTCATCGATGGGTATATGCCTTTCAAGAAAACACAGTGAGATTTTGCCACCCCAGGTGGTACCAATATCTGGTCTGGCTCATGGACTTATGAGAGAACCCGTTCAGGGCCACATGTTGACTACGACTAGAGAGGAAGTCCGCCAGCCATGCGTGGAGATTTCCATGGATACCAAAGGAGGAGAGTTTGGTGAGCAGAGCGGGGTGCCAGAATGTATCGGAGACACGTGATATGTCGAGGGAGACAGCTCTAATTTCCTGATTGGCATTGAGGACCTCCATCCATTGTTGAGACAGCAGAAGCAGCACGTCCAGAGTAGAGTGACCTGGTCTGAAACCAAATTGATGATCAGAGATCAAGCCATTGGAGAAGAGGAAAGATTTCATATCCGAAGCAATGATGGATTCCATGACTTTGCTGATAATTGGGAGAAGGCTGATTGGTCTGTAGTTGCTGGGATCTGTTTTTGCACATTTTGTGTAAAGCGGTGATATTGGCTGATTTCAAGCAGATGGCAGATGATCTTGAGCAAAAGAGAGGGTGAAGAGAACAGAGAGAGGGAGTGAAAGAGCGGAAGAAAAGGATTTTAGGACCCGTGGGCTGATGCCGTCAGGTCCAATTGCAGAATCAGAGTCGAGGGCTGACAGAAACTTTTCCACCTTGTCAGGAGGAAAGTATACAGAGTCCAGGAGCAGCTGGGTACGACTGGGTACGGTGGGTACAGAGAGGGATGGGTTTGGGACACAAGATTTTGAGGCAAACACATAGTTGAGGCATTCAGCTTTTTCACGTGCGGAGTCAGCTGTGTAGCCGTTTGAGGTAAGGGAGGGGATGGAGGGGGAACAAACACCAGAAACAGATTTGACCAGATGCCACCAGGATTTGGAAGAGGGAGACAGATAAGAGAGTTCGGTCTTGAAAATGGAGAGATATTGTTTCCTGGCTCTCCTGATGGTGGACACACACTTGTTTTGGGCTTTGTGAAAGGAAATGAGATTTCCTTCCGTTGGATTTGCTTTCCAGGAGACGAAGGCAAGTTGTTTCTGGGCAACAGCCTCACCACAAGATTCCGTGTACCATGGACGGGAGGAAGGGTATGACAACTGAAGACGAGATGGGATAAATCTGTGCATGAGAGAGAGAGAGCAATTTACTTTGGAAGAATTCCCAGGATGAGTTGATGTCAGAGGCGGTAGAGATGGGAGACCAGTCCAGATGATTGATGGCTGCTTGAAGACCGTGCCAGTTGGCCTGAGTGAAATGCCAGACTCGTCGACGCTGAGGAAGCTCCCTGAGAATGGTCAGAGATGAGCCGATTGGAGCAGAAGAAGAGCAGCAGACATTTTCAGGGAAGTTAGTCATAAGCAAGTCCAGAAGAGAAGATGCTCCGTTGACTGAGATCCGGGTCGGGAAATTGGTGGCGGAGGTAAATATCACAATGACTGTTTTAAGTGACATTTGTATTTTATTAACGGTTGATGTTTTCGTTTTTAGGAAGACATCGTCGCCCCAGGACAGAAAGACGAGTTCATGAGATGCCTTTTCTAACACATTGTCATCTTCCTTGGTACCTATGTCACCGAAGGTGGACGTTGGTTATGTTTTCACTCCTGTTTGTTTGTCTGTGAACAGGATATCTCAAAAAGTTCTGGACGGATTTGAATGAACTTTGATGAACAGGTTGGGTGTTTGAGAAGAATGAATTGATTCAATTTTCGTGAAGATCTGGATCCGGCTAGTAGAATTTTTTTTACAGTTATTGATTCTGCACCATGAGAGATCGGGCCAAAATCGATATGCAGCACGATATCTCAAAGAGTTATGGACGGATTCGGATGAAACTTTGTGGATGAGTTGGTTAGGCGACAAGAAGAAGCGGATTCGATTTTGGTTCAGATCCTGATCCACATCCTGTCTATCAGTGGGATACAACATGTAACCTGTTCATCCTGGCGGAGGTATGCTCTCTACCGAATGCTGTTCTAGTTATCCTCATTTCCATACACAGGTAAGTTACACTTGTTTAGGAAGTTCCACAATAGACTTATAAACCTGGGGTTTCTTGGGTTTTGTAAAATAAATAATCAGACTATTAAGAAATGCAGTAAAGGAACCTAAAAGGAGTTGGAGAAAAATGGATGGCTTTATAGGAATCATCATCAGTCTGCCTTCAGTCCATTAGGATGAAGACGTCCTTCCACTCACATTGGGGTGTATTCGCATATAACCAGTGCTGACAATTAGGATCCTCCTGCTTAATATCCTTCCAATGGACGACACACACACACACACACACACACACACACACACACACACACACACACACACACACACACAACCCTCCATGATTGTGAAACACCACGATGACCTAGATCCTACCAGGCCTAGTCCGTATCTAACAGATTCTTAATCCAGAGGTGAAAGGTTATTACTTTGTGGCGTGAGGATTTGATGAGCGAAAGATTTGCTAATCGTGGATTTTATAAACGATCTACAAAGACCATCGCTGTGATTTAATGTTCCTGATGCGGAGATCCTCCAATAAGCATTTCATTATGTACGGATAATATTGAATTCAGGACATTAAATATGAGGAGCTTTGTTTGGAGAACAAGTTTAACTTCTGGAAGTTATTTTAATACTTGGAAAGGGCAGGAGAATGTTGGAGGGATTGGGGGGCAATGAACCCCCTCCAGGCCTCCATCTCCCCACCTTGACTGAGGCCACAATAACAGGTAGGCCTACCTCGATTTCTTCATCACACGACATTTGAATCACCAACAGAGAACTATTTTCACTTTTATCATCGGATACAATATTTCTCTTCCAATGCCTCGTGGAGTTTTTGGCAGCTTGTTTAACGGAAATATAAACTTTTATATTTTGAGTGAGGGCGAGGAGGAGGGAAGGGTTTCCTTTTCTCTTCAGGTGTTAGAGAAGACATATTAAAAAATTTAACATGATGTCTAAAAATGGTGGACCTTGGGGGCTAAACGTGCGTGCATCATTTTCACTCAGGTGAGTCTCTGGACCGCTACTGCATGTAACCCAGTGCTACCTGCCGCATGGTCGGCGATTACACCGTCTCCCCTCACTGGCTTGGTAGTGGGGAGAGTGATTGTGACAACCTGCAGGACTAAAAACAACACCTGACAAATGGTGGATGACCTTCCTTTGGGAGCCAGTGGCCATCCAACGGCCAAGCATTAAGGAGACATCTCTCTACCTTCTTGTAAGCCAAGACATTCACAGGCCTGAAGCAGCCACCTCAACCAGCCAAAGAGGATCAACTTAAAGAAGGTGAAGAGGAGAAATGGAAAATACATTAAATAATGAAAGAAAACACCCTAATAAAGAAAACACCCGACTGCATTACATAAAAAGGTGCAAAAACAGATCCTTGCAACTACAGACCAATCGGATATCAAATCCTTCCTCTTCTCCAATGGCTTGATCTCCGATCATCAATTTGGTTTCAGACCTGGTCACTCTACTCTGGATATGCTGCTTCTGCTGTCTCAACAATGGATGGAGGTCCTCAACGCCAAACAGGAAATTAGAGCTGTCTCCCTTGATATATCACGTGCCTTCGATACGGTCTCGCACCCAGCTATGCTCACCAAATTCTCCTCCTATGGTATCCATGGAAATCTCCACTCATGGCTTGCGGACTTCCTCTCTGGTCGTAGTCAACATGTGGCCCTGAATGGATTTCTCTCATCTCCCCTTCCTGTTCAGGCTGGAGTTCCACAAGGCAGTGTTCTGGGCCCTGTGCTTTTTCTGGTCTTCATCAATGATCTCTCCGACTCTCTATCTCTTTGCTGATGACTCCACTCTCTGCCACTCCATTCCAAGCTGGGCTCCAAAGCCAGTGCCCGACTGGGCATCCTCCGTCATGCGAAGTCCTTCCTTGGCACACCTGAGCTCCTCACCACATACAAGGCTTTCATCCGCAGCTCAATGGAATACTGTTCTCCCCTCTGGGCTGGTGCTCCTGCCTCTGACCTAGCTCGTCTTCACGCTGTTGAAACCAAAGCTTTCAGAATCATTGGAATCTCCTGCGATGAAGCTGATTCTGAGGACCATTCAATCTCTCACCGCAGGCAGGTTGGTGGTCTTTCTGTCTTCTACAGACTCCTCTCCGGCCTTGCCCCCCCAGCTCTCTCTGGGCTCTGTCCCCCAAATATTCCTGCAGGATGCACAAGAACTGCCATCAACCCTCTTATGGTGAAACTGCCAAAATCAAGACTCTCTGCTCACCTTCACTCTTTCATTCCTCTTTTTTCCCGCCTCTGAAACAAACTCCCCCACTCTCTTCAATCCCACTCCTCTCTCCAGGTCTTTAAAACAGCTGTTCATCCACCATCTCTTATCTTCCCCCATCCAAAACCTTGATCTTTTCTACCCCTGTTAAAACACCCCAAATCCACCTCTTTCAATCTCCGACTTCATTCCTGAAATTCCGAGAAGTGTCAATTTGTTTTATACCGTGTACCCCTTCCCTCCCCCTCCCATCCGCCCCAGCCCTCTCCGTTGCACAGATCTCCCGATGTCCCCGTTCTCTAATGTTGTGCTTGTGTGCTTTCCCCTCTCTCTCTCTCCCCATCTTGTCTCCCCCTCCCTTTATTGTTTTATGTGTCCGTTTTGTTTTTTGTGTTTTATGTGCTAGCTCTTACATGAGCCTCGATCTTGTATACAAAGAACAAAAGAAAAAAGATGTCCCTGTGCCTTCCCCATAGTTATCTTCTACACTCCCTCCCCCCTCCCACACCCCTTGCCCCTCCCACCCTCCATGATATTAGGTAATTGCCAGAATAAACTAATGGTGTATGTAAATCACAGGTATTAGGTGTGCAACTTCCTTGTAATGCCCTGTATATTCTTGCAAACCCTTGTATGAACTACGGTAGACAATGGTGGCCAGAAAAATAATCTGTAAGGTGACCTCGTCACTACACTCATCGTAAAGCAAGTCTGTCTCCCTCCCTTGTTTCGAGTTCCCCGCTTTATTGCCCGATTTATTGTACTACTAGACCCACTCCCCACGGAAGCAACAGGAAGGGTCAATGTTATTATCAGGGAGGCTATCCCCTCTGGGGTGTATAGATTACAGTAGATCTACGCTCAGGTATGTTCGTCTGTGGTGGACACGATAAGCAGAGAATACCTCAAGGATGCTGGGATTCCTCCAACTTTCTTTCAGTTTCGTGTTGTTGTTGTTATTGTATAGCCCCAGACAGTTCCTTGAACAAGCCCAAGACCCTAACCTTAACATCGATCTCCCAGGAGCGACCCAGATATCCACCACATCAAGGATGATGTACCCCTGCCTTCACAAAGTCAGGGCCATGACAGAGTTAGAGAGAGAGAGAGTTAGAAACAAAGCGACGAGACAGAGTCAAGAGACAAGAGACAAGAGCCAAGAGACAGAGCCAAAAGACAAGAGACAGAGCCAAGAGACAGAGCCAAGAGACAAGAGCCAAGAGACAGAGGCAAGAGACAGAGCCAAGAGACAGAGCCAAGAGACAAGAGCCAAGAGCCAAGAGCCAAGAGCCAAGAGACAGAGCCAAGAGACAAGAGCCAAGAGACAGAGGCAAGAGACAGAGCCAAGAGACAGAGCCAAGAGACAGAGCCAAGAGACAGAGCCAAGAGACAGAGCCAAGAGACAGAGCCAAGAGACAGAGCCAAGAGACAAGAGCCAAGAGACAGAGGCAAGAGACAGAGCCAAGAGACAGAGGCAAGAGACAGAGCCAAGAGACAGAGCCAAGAGACAAGAAGGAAAGGGCTCGTCCATGGGGCCTGATCGGCTCTCTGACCGTGACCGCACCACCTTCACCACCCGCCCTCCCCTCTCCTCCTCACCTCCCCCCACCCCTCTCCTCCTCCCCTCCTCCCCTCCCTCCCCTCGGCCCAAATTAATTTTGAAAAATGAATATTGTGCATTTCTATGAATAAAACTTGTACATTCATATTACAGATAAATTTTTACATGAAAAAGGAAATATGATACTGATTGTACATTCTCCTTGTTCTGCACCTTTCACAGGATATGTACAAGAAGTTGACATTATGTGTTATAAGGATCACGTGATCACGTTATGTGTTCCTGCAACAACGTTGATCATTATAATTTGGAATTTCACTTTCCGTGCTTTCAGGTTACCAAATGTAATCACAGGTTCCTTCAGGGGAATGTTTGTACAATGCCATGTTGTATTAACAAGGTGGAGAGCCAAACAAGTGCTCGTTACATCTTTGAGGAACGAATGTAGGTTTTGTCAACTTTATGTTGGAAAAGCTTTGTTCACCATTGGCCACAGAAACAAAGAGGGTGAAGAGGATGGAGAGAGGAATAAATGTGTTTGGGACATTATCTGTGAGGTTATTGTTTACAAACAAAGTTCAAAACATCTTGTGGTTGGTCATGTCAACTTTGGATCTCGCCCAGCAATGGCTCCCAATTCACCAAATAAATCAGGAACATCAACATCTTTAAAGTCTCCATGTTGTAACCTAAAGCTTGTTCCAGTTTCAAGCAATGTTCCACCATTTGTTTTGATGTTCTATCATGCAAACTGTGAACATCATAGAAGAAGCAAAATACAGAACGAATTTCATGTATCTGTGATAACTCTTTCTTCAAACGATTGTATTTCTGTCTAGGATTGAAAAGGAAAACCTCACCTTAAATTTTTCGTTGGTGTTCTGAATCGGATCATCGTTCGTTTCATATGTGAACAACTTCTTCTTCTTCTTCTTTTTCTTTTCTTTTTCTTCTTCCTCTTTCTTCTTCTTCGTCTTTAATCTTCGTCTTCTTTCTTCTTCTTTCTTCTTCTTCTTCTTCTTCTTTTTCTCTGTATGGAACAAATCTGGACTCTGGTTCAAAATACCACTGTATCTCCAACACCTGAACAAGTTCACGTGCATCGATCTGCCAGTGATTTCTCAAACCTGATCTATATTCATATGATACAGTTCAGGAAGAAGAAGAAGACATACCGCCAACCTCTACCACCTTCCGGAAGAGGTTTATTTGTATTGAAATGTCTGATAATTGTTTTTGTATTTATGTATACGTATGTGATTTGAACATAACTGTCATTAATAAAAAAGCTTCATCGCTGTAGTGTAGAGTAATGAAAAAAAATCCAAAATAAAAGAAATAAAGAAATGGCGGCCTCCATTGAGTGATTTGGTTTTTGAAATATTTTTTAAAATGCTCGAATCTCATTGGTTCCAGTGTTTGGTGGCGATTTCCGTTGAAGATAACCAGGCCCGTGCGGGCCGAGGTTGTCTTAAAGTATTTCAATTACAAATTAGAGGTGCATAGGATTGTGAATCAAAAAAAGACGGGTGAAACAAACTCCTATTGAACTTTTTTCAATATGTTATGCAGACTTCCGCATCCGCACGATGGCGGCCTCCATAGAGCGATTTGGTGCGTCAAAGCTTCGAAATTCTCAAGGGATCCAGCAAAATCTGGCTTTTCAACATAATACGTACGCGTTCATTCACAACACCGGCTTCGCCGGCTACTAGTACCCGACTGCAAAGCCGCAATGAGCCGGCGAAGCCAAAGCCTCTTGCCACTATTTTACCCATCACTATGGCATCAGTAGGTTAGGTAGTTGGTAGTAGGTAGGTGTAGTAGGTACCGTACCTGGTAAGACTTGGTAAAAGAGAAGAGCAGACAGTCCTCCCCAATACCTACATACAATAAATGTCACAAGAAGCTTAAGGAAGTAACTATACGATGTGCTAGCTTAGGGCCTATTTTAAGAAATTTTAACTGGGCTTAACATACGTTTTCACAGTATGTGTGTAGTCTTCTAACTTCAGTCGCTGTCAGGACTGGTTCTCTCCGGGCACTGCGGCTTCCCCCACCAGAAGAAGTTAGCTTGCAGTAAGATCAGTGCCGACAGATCAGACGATAGCGCCGTTTCAACGGCAATGTGTGACTGTCATTAATCAAACCGTGTCGATGGCGCTGATTGGCTGACCTAAGCTGATCGCTGATTGGTCAGCTCACAAAATTTCGCAAATTCAGACCTAAAATGACACCATTTGCATTCTGGATGAGATTAAAATTGATAAAATTTACTTCTTGATTAATTCGGTGAATTCCGTCTCAACTTCGGATATTTCCGGCCGTGAAAAACTATCCCCTACGGCCGCGAGATTTCTAAAAAAATAATTCTTCGTCAATTTTAGAATATTTGACGCCGTTTTCAGCCTCCGAAACACGTAATAAGCTTTTTAAAAATATTTTTTGAAATGCTCGAATCTCATTGGTTCCGGTGTTTGGTGATGATTTTCGTTGAAGACAACGAGGTTGGTCTTAAAGTATTTTAATTACAAATTAGAGGTGCATAAGATTGTGAATCAAACAAAGATGGGTGAAACAAACTCCTATTGAACTGTTTTCAATTTGTTATGCATACTTCCGCATCCGCAAGATGGCGGCCTCCATTGAGCGATTTGGTGCGTCAAAGCTTCGAAATTCTCAAGCCAAGTGATCCAGCATAATCTGGTTTTTCAACATAATACGTACGCGTTCATTGACAACACCGGCTTCGCCGGCTATAAACATGATACCTTATGAAGAGAATGTAGTTCTAATGCAGCACATTAAAATTGGAATATGAACAAAACTGCCAACTGCTATCATATCGTCATATTCATATGTCATATTCACCTCAGCACATATGCCCCGCCCGCTCAACCTCATCGCCCGCTCTGCCCCCTCAACTTCAGCGCCCGCCAAACCTCATTGCCCGCCCCGTCCGCTCAACCTCAGTGCCCGGTAAACCTCAGCGCCTGTCCTGCCCGCTCAACCTCAACGTCCACCCCGTCCGCTCAACCTCAGCCCTTTCCCCGCCCGTCAGTGCCCGATCTGCCCGCCCAACCTCAGCACCCGCCTCACCCGCTCAACTTCAGCGCCCACCCCGTCCGCTCAACCGCAGCCCTTTCCCCGCCCACTCAACCTCAGCGCCCACCCCGTCCGCTCAACCTCAGCCCTCGCCCTGCCCACTCAACCTCAGCACCTGCCCCGCCCACTCAATTTCAACACCTGCCACGCCCGCTAAACATCAGCCCTCGCCCCACCAACCAAACCTGAGCGCGCGGCCCACCCTTTCAACCTCAGCACCTGCCAAACCTCAGCGCCCGCCCCGCCCGCTCAAACTCAATGCCCGCCCAACCTCAGTGCCCGCCCCGCCTGCTCAACCTCAACTTCACCATGCCCACTCAACCTCAACGTCCACCCCACCCGCTAAACCTCAGCCCTCACCCCACCCACCAAACCTGAGCGCACGGCCCACCCGTTCAACCTCAGCGCCCACCCCGTCCACTCAACCTCAGCCCTCGCCCTGCCCACTCAACCTAAGCGCCCACCCACCCGCTCAACCTTAGCGCCCGCCCCGCCCGCTCAACCTCAGCGCACGCCCTGCCCATTCAACCTCAGCACCCACGCCATCCGCTCAACCTCAGCCCTCACCCCGCCCGCTCAACCTCAGCCCTCGCCCCGCCCGCTCAACCTTAGCGTCCACCCCACCTGCTCAACCTCAGCCCTCGCCCTGCCCACTCAACCTTAGCACCCGCTCTGCCCGCTCAAACTCAGCGCCCGCCCCGCCCACTCAACCTCAGCGCCCGCCCCGCCCACTCAACCTCAACGCCCACTCCCGCCTGTTCAACCTCAGTTCCCGCCCCGCCCAACCTCAGTGCCTGCCCCACCCCCTCAACCTCAGCGCTCACCCCTCTCCACCCCTATCCAGCACCAGAACCTTCCTGTGACAACCACTATATAATATTTTTACCTCTGCTAGAGGTGATCCCACAAAGCGCCACAACAAGCTGTTTATACATGTTGACACTGTAGCGACCCATGGGTCCCCCAAGCAAGACCAGCATCAGAATCTCCTTGCTCCAGCCGGTGACGTCACCGGCGGGGAACCACGGCACCAGAGTGGCTGGTCACGTGACCACCAAAGCGTGCCGTGCGTGCGGGTATAATCAGCTACACCTGTTGATCACGTGACCACCGAAGCACGCCTCGCCTGAGAGGCGTGGCTTTCGGTTTCGGTTTCGGTTTCTGGTTGTGCTTTATAAGGCAGCCCGATAAACGGGCTTTTCAGAGTTTCAGTGTTCCCGAGTTGGTTTTTACAATAAACATCTTCTCGGAAGAGTTTGTGCCTTGCCATCCTTTTGTCCGTATCATGCTGGAGCCCGGACTCCTTCAGTGGTGACCCCGACGTGATTTGAACATGCAACCCCGAATGCTCCGCACGGATGCGGGGGCTGCGAATGGACACGGCAAGCACGCCCTAGCCAGGGAAGCCACCTAGGCTGGTGACGCCGGCTTCTCCCGCACGGCTTCGGGCGCAGTTTCAACCGCGGTTTCGACATGCCGGAGTTTCGGTAACGACGACGGCCATGACTATGAGGTTCACGCACCGCGCTCGGCTCCTCCTCTACGACCGGAGGGGCGAACCTATTCCAAGACCCTCCGAAGGCACGGCTGCTTCGTCACCTTCGCGCACCTACAACTACAACCGCAACTACCTCTCCGACCCTGCATCCTCGGGAGGCCCGTGAGGAACCTCGGCAGCCTCCCCCGAGGCCTGGACCAGCCCCTCGGTTGGCCCACCCGCTTTTCGCGTGCACCGCTCGAGCCTTCTCGGCACTGCACCCGCGAACTGCAACCTCGGGAGGCCCGCGAGGAACCTCGGCAGCCTCCCCTGAGGACTTGCCCAGCCCCTCGGCCGCCCCCCGTACTGCACCCCCCGTCCGACCACCCGCCACCACACCGGACCCCCCCCCTGCCTGCACCCCCCGTCCGACCACCTGCCACCACACCGGACCCCCCCCCCCCCCGCGACTGGCCAGGGGTCGTTTCGGTCGGGTCATCCGGACCCCCCTCAGGTTGACCTTGCTGGATCAAGTCCATTCTAGGAGGGCATGTGTAGCGACCCATGGGTCCCCCAAGCGAGACCTGCATCAGAATCTCCTTGCTCCAGCCGGTGACGTCACCGGCGGGGAACCACGGCGCCAGAGTGGCTGGTCACGTGACCACCAAAGCGTGCCGCGCGTGCGGGTATAATCAGCTACACCTGTTGATCACGTGACCACCGAAGCACGCCTCGCCTGAGAGGCGTGGCTTTCGATTTCGGTTTCGGTTTCTGGTTGTGCTTTATAAGGCAGCCCGATAAACGGGCTTTTCAGAGTTTCAGTGTTCCCGAGTTGGTTTTTACAATAAACATCTTCTCGGAAGAGTTTGTGCCTTGCCATCCTTTTGTCCGTATCATGCTGGAGCCCGGACTCCTTCAACACGGTGTTTAGGCAATGAGGAAAACCCCTTGGGAAGGGGGAATAATATTAGTATTAATATTGTTTTGGAATAACATTAATATTATGCTATTAAAGTGCGGTGTTACGTGCGCTACTTGTAAGCAAGGAGGAAGCGGACAACGCGGCAATTTGTAAGAGTCTTTATTTCAAGAGCTCACTGTAACACTCAGCTGTTCAGGGCTGCGCGCCCCGTGTATATCGTGAGGCCACGCCTCTCTCCCTGGCGTGGCCCACCCCCACTTGGTGTGCGGGGTGATGTCACCATGTCAGTGCTTTCGTGTCCGCCACACGCGCCCCCCCAGAATCCCCGCGCACCTGAAGGGTCAGTTTGCGGGCAAACGGATGACCCGGCCGAAGCGCCCCCTGGCGACTGGCGGCGTCCGGGATGCAGGGATGCCATCTGGGATGCCTCCGGCTGCAGGACCGGGGGGCGGCGGGGCTGGGCAGTGCTGGGGGCCGCCCGCAGGGGGCGGCCCCGACGCGGGGGTCGGGCCACTGGCGGTGGATGGTCCACGTCGAGGTGGGCCGGCTTGAGGTGGTCCACAGAAACATGGTCAGGAGTACCGCCGATGTCCAGGGTGAAGTGCTTCACCCCGGTCTCCAGCACGAGGAAAGGCCCGTCGTACGGGGGCCGCAGTGGTGTCCGGTGGGCATCGTGGCGGACGAAGACGTACTCCGCCGTGCGAAGCTCTGGGGCGACGTGCGTCGGTGGGTGCCGTTGGCACCGGGGCGAACCTCTGGGCAGTCTCCTGCAGAGCGGAGCGCTGCTGTGCCGCGGACCATGGTGCCGTGGAGTCGGGGAGGAACTCGCCCGGCACCCGCAGCGGTTGCCCGAAGACCAACTCCGCCGCGGATGCGCGCAGGTCCTCCTTGGGCGCCGTCCGGAGGCCCAGCAAGACCCAGGGGAGCCTGTTGACCCAGCCGCCGTCGCGGAGGGTGGCCCGGAGCGCGGCCTTCAATGAGCTGTGAAATCGCTCGCACAGGCCGTTAGCCTGGGGGTGGTAGGCCGTGGTTCGGTGCAGCCGGACCCCGAGCCCCCGCGCGACCGCCCCCCAGAGCTCCAAGGTGAACTGGGGGCCGCGGTCGGACGAGATGTCTGAGGGGGCACCGAACCGGGCGACCCAGGTGGCGATGAACGCCTGCGCGACGTCCGCCGCCGTCGTCGACGCCAAGGGCACGGCCTCTGGCCACCGGGTGGTGCGGTCCACCATGGTGAGGACGTGGGTGAAACCCCGCGAGAGGGGCAGAGGTCCCACCAGGTCCACGTGGACGTGGTCAAACCGGCGTTCCGGCACCGTAAACGGGGCCAATGGGGCCTGGGTGTGCCGGTGCACCTTGGCGCGCTGGCACGCGAGGCACGTCCTGGCCCAGCCGCGGACGGCCTTCCGGAGGCCATGCCAGACGAATTTGTCGGCGATCAACCTCTGGGAGGCCCTCATGCCCAGGTGGGACAGGCCGTGGATGGCGTCAAACACCCGGCGCTGCCAGCCCGCGGGCACGATGGGGCGAGGCTGCCCGAGGGAGATGTCGCACAAGAGGGCCATGCCCGCGCTGTCGAACGGCACCTTGGTGACGCGGAGGCCCGTGACGGCGGTCCACAAGGCCTGGACGTCGGGGTCAGCGGCCTGGTCCGCTGCCATCCGGGCATAGTCAATGCCGAGGTGGACTGCGTGGGCGACGGCCCGGGAAAGGCAATCCGCCACCGGGTTGTCCTTCCCCACGACGTGCCGGATGTCCGTCGTGTACTCGGACACGGCCGAGAGGTGACGCTGCTTCCGGGCCGACCACGGCTCGGTGACCTTGCCCATCGCGAAGACCAGCGGCTTGTGGTCGACGAAGGCCGTGAACGCACGGCCCTCGAGCAGATGGCGGTTCGCCCCGGTGCCAACGGCACGCCACGGGCACCCACCGACACATGTCGCCCTGGAGCTTCGCACGGCGGAGTACGTCTTCGTCAGCCACGATGCCCACCGGACACCACTGCAGCCCCCGTCCGACGGGCCTTTCCGCGTGCTGGAGACCGGGGTGAAGCACTTCACCCTGGACATCGGCGGTACTCCTGACCGCGTTTCTGTGGACCGCCTCAAGCCGGCCCACCTCGACGTGGACCATCCACCGCCAGTGGCCCGACCCCCGCGTCGGGGCCGCCCCCCTGCGGGCGGACCCCTGGCACCGCCCAGCCCCGCCGCCACGCCGCCCCCCGGTCCTGCAGCCGGAGGCATCCCAGATGGCATCCCTGCATCCCAGACGCCGCCAGTCGCCAGGGGGCGCTTCGTCCGGGTCATCCATTTGCCCCGCAAACTGACCCTTCAGGTGCGCGGGGATTATGGGGGGGCGCATGTGGCGGACACGAAAGCACTGACGTGGTGACATCACCCCGCACACCAAGTGGGGGTGGGCCACGCCAGGGAGAGAGGCGTGGCCTCACGATATACACGGGGCGCGCAGCCCTGAGCAGCTCAGTGTTACAGTGAGCTCTTGAAATAAAGACTCTTACAAATTGCCGCGTTGTCCGCTTCCTCCTTGCTTACAAGTAGTGCGCGTAACACCGCGCTTTACCTTCAAAAAATTCCTGGATCCGGAATAATATCCTGGGCTTCACCAAAAACTAATCAATTCTTCCTTATCCCAAGGGCAATCATCCCACCAACTTTCATCCAAATCCGTTCACAACTTTTCCAGATATCTTGTTCACAAACACACGAACACACGAACATACGAACACACACACACACACATGGACGGACACGATCGAATGCATTACTCCCTGGCGGGAGTAATGAAACATCCAGAGATCTTTGCAGAGTTACTCAAAGGAAACTTTGTGATGAAGAAGACAGGTCGAGCATTCTCTGCAATAGCAATAGATCAAGCCCATGAACAAAACAATGCTGCAGTGAAGGGTGATGGTGGAGCTGTTGGCCTGACTGAGAATCCAGCAGCACTGAGGCGATGGATGGTTTGTGGCCCTGAAATGGCACGAGTTATTGAAGAGTTTGAAAGCTCAACAGAGAGGAGAAAGAAGTCAGATCACAGGCATCATGATCAGGCACCACACACACAGAGGGCATTTACTAAAGATGTCAAATCACTGAGAGATACAATAGAAAGACTGGGGGAATCCCTTCTGTGAGGATCGCGGTGATCTTCTCATACCTGACAGTAGAGACTTTGTTGATCCCGCTGTCATAGACACTGTATGTCACATTGAAAAGCCTGGACAATATCAGTACAACACGTATGTCATAGAGCGCCAAGTCAACCCAAAAAAACATATTTATGAGCCAATCAAGAGGACAACCTCTTCAGTCGGCATCCAGCCCAACAGAAGTCAAAGGGACAACAGTAGCTAACATCACTGAAGAACGACTGTTATTTGCTCTCCAGGCTGTACATTACCTCACAGATACGAGATGGGGACCGAAACGAGTTCTTTCAACATGAGAATCAGGCTTGCCCACCTTCGCTGTCACAGATGGGCAAGTTGAGAACGAGTGAAATCACACCTGGTAGGCTACCTGGAAGAACTCGTTCCTTCAAAAACCAGTGCGTCTGCACCAGCTGCAGATGTTATTGTTCTTGATGGAGCTGCAGTTGTCAATATGCTGCAACATTGTCCAGTCAAAACATTTGATGATTATGCAACTGCAGTGTTCCTACCTCACATCAGAGCTCACCTGCAGCAAGCAAGACGGGTAGACATTGTGTGGAATGAGTACTTTACGGACAGTCTGAAGGCAGGTACACGGAAGAGAACAGGTAAAGGAGTTAGAAGACGTGTAGAGCCATCCACCATAGTTCCTAGGAATTGGAATGGGTTTCTCAGGATTGATGAGAACAAGGAGGAACTGTTCTCTTTTCTGGCAGTCTGCATTGGATCAATGGACACCGGTAACCAAGTCATCACCACACATCAATCTGGCATCCTTTGTAATCAGCGTCGAGATGAAGAAGGCCTTGCTCCCTGCAACCACGAGGAGGCTGATACAAGAATCATGCTCCATGTGCAGGATACTGTGAAACAAGGGTATACAAAGATCTCAATCCGCACAGTTGATACTGATGTGGCGGTTCATTGTATGTATTCATGCTGTATTCATTCATACAGAAGCACAGCAACTCAACATTCCTGAGCTGTGGGTTGCCTTTGGAACTGGAAAGAACTTTTGTATCTTGGCAGCTCACGATGTGGCCAAGGCACTGGGTCCTGAGAAGTGCACAGCTCTGCCAGTGTTTCATGCATTCACGGGATGTGACACGGTCTCGTTCTTTCCTGGTCGAGGAAAGAAGACTGCATGGGACACATGGAGGTGCTACATTGAGGTGACATCAGCTTTTTGCACATTGAGTGCTACACCAGAGTCTGCAGATGACTCAATGAAGCAACTAGAGCGCTTTGTGATCTTGCTGTATGACCGTACTAGTAGTGAGCAATGTGTCAATCAGGCCCGCAAACAGCTCTTTTCTCAGAAGGGTAGAGCACTCGATGGTCTTCCTCCAACAAAGGCAGCATTAATCCAACACACAAGGAGGGCTGCATACCAAACTGGTTACTGCTGGGGCCAAATGATGATTGTAGCTCCTCAGCTTCCAAGCGAAGCGAATGGGGATGGAACAAGGGCGACAATGGGGAATGGGATACATGCTGGACAACACTTCCAGAAGCATCAAAGGCCTGCTGGGAACTCTTGAGATGCGGCTGTAAGAAGGGCTGTAGAGGGCTATGTAAATGTGTTAAGGCAGCTCTTCCATGTACAGCACTTTGTGAATGTGCAAGAGAATGTGCAGCTTAAGTATCACAGCAGAGTATTGAGCATCCGCCTACAAACTATTTATCGGTATACAGCAGATCTGTGACATTGGCACCAAATGGATGTGCACCAGACAGCATTTCTTGGTTTAAAAATACCATTACTAACTTTACAAATGTGAAATGGTTCCAATAAATCAAAATTGTAATGAGACGAGATGTCCCAAACCGAGACGTATGTGGAAAGTGCAAGGAAATTGCAGCCATTTTGGAAAATGACTGCCACAGGACATTTCTGCGAGGGCCCTATAGCTAAAAATCTTCCTTTAGATATGGCCTAACTCTGTTCCAAATTTGATGCTTTTATCATTAAGTGCACAATACTTTCACCTATCTGCTGTACTAATACCACAATTAATACAAAGATGACTGTACAATCCCGTTTATGACTATAGGTATGAATTTGAGGCCTTGCAGTACGTCAAGTAGACGAACATCCATTTTTCTTCAGTTGTGGATTTATTAACCCAACTAGCATGGATTGGCTCACTACGCTCGCCTCACCACACGTCGCTGCAGAGGCACGGGCTTATTTAAACTGAGGATAATGACCTGACGGAACTTGAGTTGCTGGTTGTTGTTTTAGTTGCTGGTTTGAAAAGCGATGAGCTTCTTGGCTGCATCAGTGTAAAGGTGCCTGGCGAGCAGAAATGGGTCACTGAAAACGCACACACCGCGCAGGTGTGAAAGGCCTTGTTAGCATTCATACATCATTTAGAAAATCTCGAATTTACTGTGATCTATCCGCACAGTCTCACTTGGAGCACTCATGGCCCGACTCCCCAGATTCCTCAATAGATTCCTCCAACCCCCCAGCATTGCATTGCATCACATGTGGACAGCCTCCAAAATGATATCATGCTCCCTTAACTTTCACGTTAGGATGACATAACACGTTATATTAGGGATTTATCGCAACCCCCAGGATATTCCAGGAACCTATTTTTCCTCCACAACTTCAAGTTGTGAAGTTTAATTGAATGATCCCATTCAATATCGATGGTGTAATGGTTGAATGGCTCTGAGTCTGGGAGGCGGTGGTTCAAACCCTGGCCAGGTCATACCAAAGACCATTAAAAAGTGTACTCGCTATAGCTGCTTCCTTGCTGATGCTGAACATTTAAAAGGATAGAGCACGGACAAACGACCATAGGTTGGCAATCATGGTGCAGGCTTTGATGGGCTTAACGGCCTCCTGTGTTGAAGTTCCTTGCGAGGGAACTTATATTATCATCATATTTTCAATTTTTGTACACTTGGTCAAGGGTTGTGCAAGAGCTTTTTTTTTTCCTTTTTTTTTTGTATACTGAATCGAGGCTCGTGAAAGAGCTAACATTTATTTCACAAACAAATCAACCAGACAAACAAAACATACAAAAAGAGGGAGCGGAAGACAATATGGGGAGAGGAGGGGAAGCACACACACACAACACCTGAGAGCAGGGAGAAGCGCGGGAGGGAGAGGGCCTGGGTGGAGGAGGCGTGGGAAGGGGGGGGGGGGGAGAGGTGTAAAACACAAGGAGACAAAGGACTTCCAGGACAGAAGTTGGTATTTCAAAAAAGTGTAGGATTTGGGGTGAAATTAGTGGGGGTAGAAAAGATCAAGGTTTTGGATGGGGGAAGATAAGAGATGGTGGTGAACAGCTGTTTTAAAGACCTGGAGGGTGGAGTGCGATTGAAGAGAGTGAGGGAGTTTGTTCCAGAGGCGGGAGAAAAGAGGAATGAAGGAGTGAAGGTGAGCAGAAAGTCTTGATTTTGGCAGTTTTACCATAAGAGGGTTGCAGGCAGATCTTGTGCGACCTGTAGGAATATTTGGGGGACAGAGCCCAGAGAGAGCTGGGGGAGGGGGGGAGGGGCAAGGCCAGAGAGGAGTCGGTAGAAGACGGAAAGACCACCTACCTGCCTGCGGTGGGTGAGTGAGTGAAAGGCCCTTGGAGTTAGCTTCATCACGGGAGATTCCAATGATTCTGAACGCTTTGGTTTCAACAGCGTGAAGACGAGCTAGGTGTGAGGCAGGAGCACCAGCCCAGAGGGGAGAACAGTATTCCATTGAGCTGCGGATGAAAGCCTTGTATGTGGTGAGGAGCTCAGGTGTGCCAAGGAAGGACTTCGCATGACGGAGGATGCCCAGTCGACGACTGGCTTTGGAGGCCAGATTTGAAATGTGGTTTTCCCAGGAAAGATCATGGCAGATAGTGAGACCCAAAAGCTTGAGTGACAGAACTTATTGGAGAGGATTATTCAGAAAGTGGATGGGAGGGTTGTCCAGTCGGTTTTTCGGAGAGACATCGTAAGAGTGTGAGATTTGTCAGGATTGAAAGACATGTTCCACTTGTTTGCCCAGTCTGTGATTTTGATCAGGTCTGCAGAGAGTGAGGAGGCTGCACACTGCCGATCTGAGGGATGAGGAATGGAGCGACAGAGAGTAGAGTCATCAGCAAAGAGATAGAGAGGATTTTCAAGAGAGTCAGAGAGATCATTGATGAAGACCAGAAAAATCACAGGGCCCAGGACACTGCCTTGGGGAACTCCAGCCTGAACGGGAAGAGGAGATGAGAGAAACCCATTCAGGGCCACACGTTGACTACGACTAGAGAGGAAGTCCGCCAGCCATGCGTGGAGATTTCCATGGATACCAAAGGAGGAGAGTTTGGTGAGCAGAGCGGGTGCCAGACCATATCGAAGGCACGTGATATGTCAAGGGAGACAGCTCTAATTTCCTGTTTGGCATTGAGGACCTCCATCCATTGTTGAGAAAGCAGAAGCAGCATGTCCAGAGTAGAGTGACCAGGTCTGAAACCAAATTGATGGTCAGAGATCAAGCCATTGGAGAAGAGGAAAGATTTCATATCTGAAGCAATGATGGATTCCATGACTTTGCTGATAATTGGGAGAAGGCTGATTGGTTTGTAGTTGCTAGGATCTGTTTTTGCACCTATTTTGTGCAAAGCGGTGATGTTGGCTGATTTCCAAGCAGATGGCAGATGACCTTGAGCAAAAGAGAGGGTGAAGAGAACAGAGAGAGGGAGTGAAAGAGCGGAAGAACATGATTTTAGGACCCGTGAGCTGATGCCGTCAGGACCAGTTGCAGAATCAGAGTCGAGGGTTGACAGAAACTTTTTCCACCTTGTCAGGAGGAAAGGACACAGAGTCCAGGAGCAGCTGGGTTCTCAGCTAACACAATATGCTTGGGTAAAATGCCAGGGGCATAGAAAAGGCCCCTTTATCTAAGGGTATGTGCCATGTGGCAAAGTACAGAAAAGAAGGGACATTCCATAGCATATAGAAAATGTCGAACAATAGAAAAGAAGGGACATTCAAAAAATCTCGGGTGCATGCTGGACTACCCTTGTTTTCTTAGGAGGAACCAAGTAATGCTCTAGAAAAGTTCAAATAAAGGGGTGCCAATCTGATTCATACACCTGCATGAAGAAGTATGGGCAGACTGTAATCAGCACAACAATTACAACAACGGCCATCGCACCATCATGCCGACAGAGACCCAAACACTTGCTGGCAAGGGAACCCTGCCCAGCCGAACATTCCAGAATATGTTCGAAAAGGTCCCCCCCCCCCCCCTCCTTTGCTGCTATAACAGCCTCCACTCTTCTGGGAAGGCTTTCCAATAGATGTTGGAACATTGCTGCAGGGATTTCCTTCCATTCAGCCACAAGATCATTGGTGAGGTCGGGCGATTGTTGTTGTTGGGCGATGAGGATTGTTGGGCGATTAGGCCTGGCTCTCAGTCGACGTTCCAATTCATCCCAAAGGTGTTCGATGGGGTTAAGGTCAGGGCTCTGTGCAGGCCAGTCAAGTTCTTCCACACCGATCTCGACAAACCATTTCTCTATGGACCTGGCTTTGTGCACAGGGAATTGTCATGCTGAAACAGGAAAGGGTCTTCCCCAAACTGTTGACACAAAGTTGGAAGCACAAAATCGTCTAGAATCATTGCATGCTGTAGCGTCAAGATTTCCCTTTACTGGAACCAAGTGGCCTAGCCCGAACCATGAAAAACAGCCCCCGACAATTATTCCCCCTCCACCAAACTTTACAGTTAGCACTATACAATTGGGCAGGTAGCGTTCTCCTGGCATCCGCCAAACCCAGATTTGTCCGTTGGACTGCCAGATGGTGAAGTGTGATTCATCACTCCAGAGAACGCGTTTCCACTGCTCCAGAGTCCAATGGCGGCGAGCTTTACACCACTCCAGCTGATGATTGGCATTGCGCATGGTGATCTTAGGCTTGTGTGTGGCTGCTCAGCCATGGAAACCCATTTCATGAAGCTCCCGACAAACAGTTGTTGTGCTGACGCTGCTTCCGGAGGCAGTTTGGAATTCGGCAGTGAGTGTTGCAACCGAGGACATACAATTTTTACGCACTACGCACTTCAGCACTCACCGGTCCTGTTCTGTGAGCTTATGTGGCCTACCACTTCGCTGCTGAGCTGTTGTTGCTCATAGACATTTCCACTTCACAACAACAGCACTTACAGTTGACTGGGGCAGGTCCAGCAGGGCAGAAATTTGATGAACTGACTTGTTGAAAAGGTGGCATCCTATGACGGTGCCACATTAAAAGTGACTGAGCTCTTCAGTACAGCCCGTTCTACTGCCAATGTTTGTCTATGGAGATTGCATGGCTGTGTGCTTTATTATATACTAGCCGAAACCCGTGGAACATCCACGGAAGGGAGGATGTGGTGTATGGATAGAGTGTACCATTATGGATGGCATAGGGGATTTGCTTGTCCGAGTAAGAGTTAGGAAGAAAGATGAGAATGAAGAGTGCGTATATGAACAACGATCGCCGACACCGGCACAAATGCGTGCTCTGGATTGTCCACTCATGGGACGGCTTGCTTCGCCTTCGCCCAGCAGATGCCAATACGATGGCGTCGTAAGATGGCGTCATATCGGCAGTTAATCGTATGCTTTTGGGCCCCAACGTCGGCTAATTCAGATTTTTAGAGTATGGCTGTATGTGATAAACAAAGAGCGCGGTTCGTAGATCGTAAATCCATTAGTGCCGTGGGCATCGGGTCACTGGGTGCAGCGTAAAAGGGATAACAAAGTCGAGTCCTTACGCTATTATTATATAGACTACCCGAAACCCGTGGAACATCCACGGAAGGGAGGATGTGGTGTATGGATAGAGTGTACCATTATGGATGGCATAGGGGAGCGCTCATGGGATCTTCTTCTTCCGTTAAGCTCCAATTTTTTCTCTTTAAGTTAAGTCCAATCAGTCCTCTCTGTTCGAAATGCTCAGGCCATGCCTTCCCGCTCTCATACTTTTATTTCCGTTCGGTGTAGAAAGAGATTGACATATCGTTCGTCTGTTTTCAGCTCGTTATCTTTAAGCTTCCTTACGTCTCGCCACCTGCTACACCTCTCTGAGTTACGAGGATTTATGCAACGCACCCCGAGTATCGCAATGTCACTCCATTTAACTTTATTAAAATGACGATAAAGACGTTTCCTTATATATCCTAATTTAAAATGTTCAAGGGAATAAAAAGACCATTTGGTTCACACCACTCGACTGTCCAATCAGCGGACGGCTCGCTTCGCCTTCGCCCAGCAGACGCCAATACGATGGCGTCGTAAGATGGCGTCATATCGGCAGTTAATCGGATGCTTTTGGGCCCCAACGTCGGCTAATTCCGATTTTTCGAGTATGTCTGTACGTGATAAACAAAGAGCGCGGTTCGTAGATCGTAAATCCATGAGTGCCGTGGGCATCGGGTCACTGGGTGCGGCGTAAAAGGGATAACAAAGTCGAGTCCTTAGGGTATTATTATATAGATACCTATAAGGAATGGGTGTGGCTGAAATAGCCGAATCCACTTATTAGAAGGGGTGTCTGCATACTTTTGGGCATGTAATGTATTTTCAGTCCCCATATTAAAGCTGCATACAAAGAAACGATCCCTTATATAAAGGGAGTGGTGCTTTGTGCCTCCCTTTGATAACATATAATAAAGGGGCCGGGAGACAAGAGGGGGCGAGAGAGGGAAGCACAACAGTAGGGAACAGGGACATCGGGAGATCTGTGGAAGGGAGAGGGCTGGGGCGGGGTACACGGGATAAACAAGATGGACACTATAGGGGCTTTCAGGAAAGAAAATGGAATTTGAAGGAGGTGGAGTGCATTAACGGGGATAGAAAACTTCAAGGTTATGAATGGGGGGAAGGTAAGAGATGGTGGTGAACAGCTGTTTTGAAGACCTGGAGGGAGGAGTGGGATTGAAGAGTGTGGGAGTTTGTTCCAGAGGTGGGAAAACAAGAGGAATGAAGGAGTGAAGGTGAGCAGAGAGTCTTGATTTTGGCTGTTTCACCAGAAGAAGGTTGCTAAGAGATCTTGTGTGTCCTGCAGGAATATTTGGGGACAGAGCACATTCAGAGCATGTGGTGCAATATAGAAAGACCACCAACCTGCCTGCGGTGAGAGAGTGAAAGGCCCTCAGAATCAGCTTCATCGTGAGAGATTCCAATGATTCTAAAAGCTTTGGTTTCTACAGCATGAAGCCGAGCTAGGTGTGAGGCAGGAGCACCAGCCCAGATGGGAGAGCAGTTGAGCTGCAGATGAAAGCTTTGTATATGGTGAGGAGCTCAGAAGTGCCAAGAAGGACTTCGCACGACGGAGGATGACCAGAGGGCGACTGGCTTTGGAGGCCAGCTTGGAAATGTGGTTTTCCCAGGAAAGATAATGACAGATAGTGAGACCAAAAAGCTTGAGTGACAGAACTTCCTCGAGAGGATTGTTGAGAAAGTAGATGGGAGGGTTTTCCAGACAGTCTGTATGGAGAGACAAAGTGAGAGTGTGAGATTTGTCAGGATTGTATATGTTCGAAAATCATTTAAATACAGATGGGATTGTCCAACACAATTGTCCGACACATCAAAAGATACAAAGTTTCTTTTTATTCCCTGCATTTTTGCGTCACTCTGGTAACGCCCCGGGCCCAAGGGCATCACCGAAGAAAGGGGGTTTAGACATTCAGCTGGGGTAGGCTTCCTTGCACCCGTTCCCAAGGACCAATCAGAGGAATAGGCTGTGAGAGACGGAATTTAGGTTTATGGAAATGGATTTATGCTTTGCAGCAGTGTTTTGTCTATTCAGTAAGACATGCCTTCTTCATCATCTTACTATAATTCACCAAATGTCCATCTGTCTGTCTATCCGTCCATCTGTCCGTCCGTTCGAAGGTACCGCAAAAACGGCTGAACCGATCACAACGATATTTTGGGTGGGTAATCCTGGGATCTCCTGGAGTAAAATAGGCTATATTGTTTTTCCAATTTCAGCTTTGGCCTCCAGCATTTTCAAGGTTGGACTCCCGCATAACGTTCGCTTTGCATCGCAGTGACAGCGAGCACCAACATGGCGGCTGTAAGATTAACGTGTATGTACATCTGATTACTTGATAAACGTACCAGATAAAACAAATCGTTTGGGCAATGGGCTCTCCAACATTTGATGTGTTCACGGTTTGAATTACGTAACGTAACGTTTGTGACGATGTTTTCATTGTGACGATGTTGTGACGATGTTTGTGTTCACGGTAGTGCTTGACGTGACGGTGTGAACGTAATTTCGTAATGTTTTTCGTTTTTATTTTCGAAATTGTTTAATGAACGTTTAATGTTTAATAAACGTTTAAAGAGCTTAAGAATAATGTTTAATGATCATTAAATGAATGAATGTAATGAATGTTATGAATAATGCCATGGCGTCGCGTTGGCAGCAGTGACAATATAAAAATGTTTGCCAAGAACTTCAATTAATAGAGAAAAGGAACTTTTATCAGCAATGTCGTCTATCCTGAAGTTCTAAGCTGAAGAAGAGGAACAAAATCATTCCATTTTTTTTCCTAAAGAAAAGCGTACAGTTGATATTACTAATCACGATTTGAAACACGATGGAACAATATTTACCGATAGGAAAAGTGATGTGGTTTTCCTTAATGAAATTTTAAAAATACTGTTTAGATTTTGATGATTTGCGTGTGATATTTAACGGATGTTTATATAAATCGTTTAAATAATAATCATTTGCGCCTCCCAATTGAAGCCCCGCCCTGAGGGCAGGTACCGTGGCTAGTCTATTAAAAGCATGAAAAATGACTGTTCTGCATACCGTTCTGCATTGTGTTTATCTTCAGGTTTGGAAATGCAACCCAAATCGGACATATAATCGCTATCTCTCTTTCAGCCTGTTATGTAAATCATAACCAATCTAAATTCAATCAATGTATCAAAAATTAAAGATACCAACTTATCATTAACCATTCGTTTCACGCCTGTGAGGGGGCACAGGGCGGCCGGGGCAGTTTCATTTGGGATGGAGTACAATCCTGGATGGGAGGGTCGCCACTGTGATGCAGGACACTCAAATGGCTTGTTACCCCAGTACGCAAACTTAACTGTTAAGCCAACACCAGGCCCAACTTAACTGTTAAACCAACACCAGGCCCAACCGAACCATGACGCCAACACCAGGCCCAACTTAACCGTTTAGCCAATACCAGGCCCAACTTAACCATTTAGCCAATGCCAGGCCCAACTCAACCATTAAGCCAACATGCCCAACTTTACCGTTAAGCCAACACTTGGCCCAACTTAACCGTTAAGCCAGCCTTTTTGGGGGTCCTCAGCCTTTTGAGCCCTGGTCTCGAACGTCATATGATGACGTCCGCGCGCGCTCCAATCAAAGAGTCCATCGTAGTAGTCCATCGCCCTGACCAATCATAACCTCTCGGTGTGGGGCCCCATGGCCCTGCCTGCTTGGTGTTGTGATGACTCGGCTAAAGGCACCAGCGGCAGTATTCAAATGTCTGAATCCGGTCACTTATATGGGGTGTTTATTTTAGGTGTGGAGAGCATGGCTGGTGTGGTGTGTGTCATAAGGAACAAGGGGAAAAAAACAGAGGCAATCTACATACAGGGACTTATTCTGATACCCTAACTAATTAGCATAGCTCCACCCCTCGCCATGGAGACAAATATACGACCTTACGCAACATCCGGCCTAACGGATTCCTTACTTAGTTACATGGAGGTTCTTCTTCTTCGTCGAGACATTCGGAGCACACTACCCGATACATCCTACCTGGCCCTAAGGTATTTCATTGGTACCCCCCACAAACATAACAATATGTATTTTATTTCGTAATTGGATGTATAAATATAGCCCAGCCTACCATGCTGTTAGGAATTCTGTTATTGAGGCTAACTGCGACCATACCACTGACCTTAGCCTTTCAACGTCATGCAATATAGCGTCAAGTTATGTTTTTATAACTCCCATGTTAAAATAACTGAAATTAAGTTTTACTAACCATATATGAAGTGCATTTATTTTTGTAATCACCAGCTCCGCAAACTTCCGCAGATTTTGTGGCCCACACTCCACATCTTCGTGGCCAACGCTCCACGCCAAGAGGTCGGGTCACATTGAAAAGTAAAGATCATTAACAATGGTACGACTGGTACGTGCTGCTTTCTTGCTTGATGCTCAGTATTTTAAAAGGATAGAGCACTGACAAACAGCCATAGGTTGGCAACCATTGAGATGGCTTGATGGCCCCAATTGTATCCTGTTGGATTGAAGTTCTTTGTAATGGAACGCATGATATATGGCATCACTTTTCATCATCAGAGAGACTATTAATGAAAACTTTCTGTATATTGTGGACGAGACTAGTTTTTATGGCATAATGATGGGGTAAAAAGGACAACTTGCTTTTCACCCTCTAAATATTCCTCTCTCTAGTTTCACCAGGTCAAGCAATGGCCGCCTCTTATCAACAACCTGTCTGGTTTGTTGGAAAGTAGTACAAGGGGTACCTGTGTGAAATGGTGCACTATTCCATATATCCCAACTTTTCCATCATACTGAACCGTTCTAATCTCTTGCTTTCAGTTAAGTCTGCCACAAAAATGTGTCTTGTATACTGTAAACATAAGAATACACTCACGTGAAAAAGTAAGTACACCCCATGTAAAGTTTTGACTTTTTCAACATATTTCAACATTCAGCTATTTGATCTTCATTTCAACAATATTGATAGATAAAGGTGATATAATATAACAAATATCATGAAACATTTACATTTTGTAGTCCGCTTTGCGGGGAAAAATGGCCTCTAAAGGTGGTTTTTATTTACATTTTGTAGTCCATTGTATAATTTAAATAAATATAAATGCAAATTTCGCATGTGGAAAAAGTAAGTACACCCCTACATTTATCACTACTTCAAATACCGAAAATTAGAATCAGGTGCACCAGCTCAGGTGAAAATGATTAGAACATCGTTAGAGAGGATCTTGGAGGAACCTGTCTTATTTAAACCTCAGACATTTAGTTTGGTTTGCTCTTTGTTGTTGAAGTGTGCGGCATCACCATGCCTAGATCAAAAGAGCTCTCTGAGGCCTTCAGAAAGAAGGTTATAGATGCGTACGAGTCTGGGAAGGGATTTAAAAAGATCTCCAAACAATTTGAAATCAATCATTCGACTGTCCAGAAGATCATCTACAAGTGGAGAAGATTCCAAACAACTGCCAACTTGTTCAGGCCAGGCCGCCCCAGCAAGTTCAGCCCGAGAGCAGACCGCAAGATGCTGAAAGAAGTCTCTAAGAACCCCAGAATGTCATCACGGGACCTACAGGTAGCTCTTGCCACTGTTGATGTCAAAGTGCACGTGTCTACCATCAGAAAGAGGCTGCACAAATTTGATCTACATGGGAGGTGTGCCAGGAGGAAACCTTTGCTGCCCAGAAAGAACATCAGGGCAAGACTAAAGTTTGCCAATGAACACCGTGGCAAAGACCAGCACTCCTGGAACAATGTGCTCTGGACTGATGAGTCAAAGGTAGAGCTATTTGGCCACAGTACCAGAAGACATGTTTGGTGAAAACCAAAGACAGCATTTGACCACAAGAACGTGATACCAACTGTAAAGCATGGTGGTGGAAATATTATGGTTTGGGGCAGCTTTGCTGCATCAGGGCCTGGGCAGCTCACCATCATGGAATCCACTATGAATTCTTCATTGTACCAGAGGGTGCTTGAGGATAATGTGAGGCCATCTGTCGGAAAGTTGAAGCTCAACCGAAGGTGGACCTTGCAACATGACAATGACCCTAAACATACCAGTAAATCCACCAAGGAATGGCTGAAAAGAAAGAAATGGAGGGTTCTGGAATGGCCAAGTCAAAGCCCGGATCTAAATCCCATCGAGATGTTGTGGGGAGATTTGAAATGAGCTGTGCATGCAAGAAACCCCTCGAACATCGCACAGCTGAAATAATTCTGCATGGAGGAGTGGGCAAAAATTTCTCCCAGTCGATGTCAGAGACTCGTAGACAGTTATAAGAAATGCTTACTTGAGGTTGTTTCTGGCAAAGGGGGCAATACCACCAAGGGTGTACTTACTTTTTCCACATGCGAAATTTGCATTTATATTTATTTAAATTATACAATGGACTACAAAATGTAAATGTTTCATGATATTTGTTATATTATATCACCTTTATCTATCAATATTGTTGAAATGAAGATCAAATAGCTGTATGTTGAAATATGTTGAAAAAGTCAAAACTTTACATGGGGTGTACTTACTTTTTCACGTGACTGTACATCTGTGCAGTGCACCTTTCTTACACCACTGCCCCTTCCCTTTCCCCACAAGACTTAGTCGTACTTTGAAATATTTGTTCTTGACTTCTTGATAATAACGTTTGGAGTTAAACAACATCTGATTGAGCCAAGCTGTTCTCTGCAAGCTTTGCCGGGAAGGCTGCCTGTGCTTTGTGGAAACCCCTAGCACGGCATAAGTGCGACGTGACATCAGCATCAGCTCATCGTCTTTAATGAATAAAATGCACAATGGCGGCTCTGTATGCTGCAAACATGAGAAGGCCACCGTACTGTGACGATGAGAGCTGCAGCTTGACAAGTGGAACCTTTCGAGATCTGCTACTCTGTGCTGCTCCCACTCCTCTCAGGTGTTTCACATCCACAGATCACCGGGGTACTGATGAACAGTGATGATTAAAAACAATAAAAACAAGAGAAAGAGTGAGATTCAAAGAAATATGGAAACAACTATCATGGAGCATAGTTAATGGAGTGATGCTGGAGGTCTTGTGAAGTATTATTTCTAAAAAATATTGAGTCACATTTATGACTGATGAAAAAGTCAACAAGTCAAAGCAATTTGATCAAAGTGCTGCGGCCGACGAAACACCCTGGAGGTCCTTGTGACATTTACATGTCTTATGAACTTCATTTTATTGTATGAGTTTAACATATTCCCTGGATATTCAGGCATTGGGATATCGATTAAATATATACAACTTTACATTTCGATAAATATGAAGAGAATATTTCAGGAATATGAGGCAAGCAAGACTCACATAATATAAAGACGCTCTGCTAAACATTGTTTTAAAAAATGATGATTCCTTCTTACAAGGTGAGTCTGAGTATGTTCTACTTGACTCCAAGTCTGAGTATGTTCTACTTGACTCCAAGTCTGAGTATGTTCTACTTGACTCCAAGTCTGAGTCTATTTCTATTTGACTCCAAGTCTGAGTATGTTCTACTTGACTCCAAGTCTGAGTATGTTCTACTTGACTCAAAGTCTGAGTCTATTTCTATTTGACTCCAAGTCTGGGTATGTTCTACTTGACTCCAAGTCTGAGTCTATTTCTATTTGACTCCAAGTCTGAGTATGTTCTACTTGACTCCAAGTCTGAGTATGTTCTACTTGACTCCAAGTCTGAGTATGTTCTACTTGACTCCAAGTCTGAGTCTATTTCTATTTGACTCCAAGTCTGAGTATGTTCTACTTGACTCAAATTCTGAGTCTATTTCTATTTGACTCCAATTCTGAGTCTATTTATATTTGTCTCCAAGTCTGAGTCTATTTCTATTTGTCTCCAAGTCTGAGTATGTTCGATTTGACTCCAAGTCTGAGTATGTTCTACTTGACTCCAAGTCTGAGTCTATTTCTATTTGTCTCCAAGTCTGAGTCTATTTCTATTTGTCTCCAAGTCTGAGTATGTTCGATTTGACTCCAAGTCTGAGTATGTTCTACTTGACTCCAAGTCTGAGTCTATTTCTATTTGTCTCCAAGTCTGAGTCTATTTCTATTTGTCTCCAAGTCTGAGTATGTTCGATTTGACTCCAAGTCTGAGTCTTTTTCTACTTGACTCCAATTCTGAGTCTATTTCTATTTGTCTCCAAGTCTGAGTATGTTCTATTTGTCTCCAATTCTGAGTCTATTTCTATTTGTCTCCAAGTCTGAGTCTATTTCTATTTGTCTCCAAGTCTGAGTCTATTTCTATTTGTCTCCAAGTCTGAGTCTATTTCTACTTGACTCCAATTCTGAGTCTATTTCTATTTGTCTCCAAGTCTGAGTCTATTTATATTTGACTCCAAGTCTGAGTCTATTTCTATTTGACTCCAATTCTGAGTCTATTTTTATTTGACTCCAAGTCTGAGTCTATTTCTATTTGACTCCAAGTCTGAGTATGTTCTATTTGAATCCAAGTCTGAGTCTATTTCTATTTGTCTCCAAGTCTGAGTATGCTCTATTTGACTCCAAGTCTGAGTCTTTATCTACTTGACTCCAATTCTGAGTCTATTTCTATTTGTCTCCAAGTCTGAGTCTATTTCTATTTGTCTCCAAGTCTGAGTATGTTCTATTTGACTCCAAGTCTGAGTCTTTTTCTACTTGACTCCAATTCTGAGTCTATTTCTATTTGTCTCCAAGTCTGAGTCTATTTCTATTTGTTTCCAAGTCTGAGTCTATTTCTATTTGTCTCCAAGTCTGAGTATGTTCTTTTGACTCCAAGTCTGCGTCCTTATTTTTTCTTCTTTTTTTCTTTTTTTTTCAGGCCAACTCAGGCCAACTGGCACGGTCTTCAAGCAGCCATCAATCATCTGGACTGGTCTCCCATCTCTACTGCCTCTGACATCAACTCATCCTGGGAATTCTTCCAAAGTAAATTGCTCTCTCTCTCATGCACAGATTTATCCCTTCTCGTCTTCAGTTGTCATACCCTTCCTCCCGTCCATGGTACACGGAATCTTGTGGTGAGGCTATTGCCCAGAAACAACTTGCTTTCGTCTCCTGGAAAGCAAATCCAACGGAAGGAAATCTCATTTCCATTCACAAAGCCCGAAACAAGTGTGTGTCCACCCTCAGGAGAGCCAGGAAACAATATCTCTCCGTCCTCCGGACCGAACTATCTTATCTGTCTCCCTCTTCCAAATCCTGGTGGCGTCTGGTGAAATCTGTTTCTGGTGTTTGTTCCACCTCCATCCCCTCCCTCACCTTAAATGACCACACGGCTGACTCCGCACGTGAAAAAGCTGAATGCCTCAACTCTGTGTTTGCCTCAAAATCTTGTGTCCCAAACCCATCCCTCTCTGTACCCACCGTACCCAGTCGTACCCAGCTGCTCCTGGACTCTGTGTCCTTTCCTCCTGACAAGGTGGAAAAGTTTCTGTCAACCCTCGACTCTGATTCTGCAACTGGACCTGATGGCATCAGCCCACGGGTCCTAAAATCATGTTCTTCCGCTCTTTCACTCCCCCTCTCTGTTCTCTTCACCCTCTCTTTTGCTCAAGGTCATCTTCCATCTGCTTGGAAATCTGCCAACATCACCGCTTTGCACAAAAAAGGTGCAAAAACAGATCCCAGCAACTACAGACCAATCAGCCTTCTCCCAATTATCAGCAAAGTCATGGAATCCATCATTGCTTCAGATATGAAATCTTTCCTCTTCTCCAATGGCTTGATCTCTGATCATCAATTTGGTTTCAGACCTGGACACTCCACTCTGGACATGCTGCTTCTGCTTTCTCAACAATGGATGGAGGTCCTCAATGCCAAACAGGAAATTAGAGCAGTCTCCCTTGACATATCACGTGCCTTCGATACGGTCTGGCACCCCGCTCTGCTCACCAAACTCTCCTCTTTTGGTATCCATGGAAATCTCCACGCATGGCTGGCGGACTTCCTCTCTAGTCGTAGTCAACGTGTAGCCCTGAATGGGTTTCTCTCATCTCCTCTTCCTGTTCAGGCTGGAGTTCCCCAAGGCAGTGTTCTGGGCCCTGTGCTTTTTCTGGTCTTCATAAATGATCTCTCTGACTCTCTTGAAAATCCTCTCTATCTCTTTGCTGACGACTCTACTCTCTGTCGCTCCATTCTTCATCCCTCAGATCGGCAGTCTGCAGCCTCCTCACTCTCTGCAGACCTTGACAAAATCACAGACTGGGCAAACAAGTGGAACATGTCTTTCAATCCTGACAAATCTCACACTCTTACGATGTCTCTCCGAAAAGACCGACAGGACAACCCTCCCATCCACTTTCTGAATAATCCTCTCCAAGAAGTTCTGTCACTCAAGCTTTTGGGTCTCACTATCTGCCATGATCTTTCCTGGAAAAACCACATTTCAAATCTGGCCTCCAAAGCCAGTCGCCGACTGGGCATCCTCCGTCGTGCGAAGTCCTTCCTTGGCACACCTGAGCTCCTCACCACATACAAGGCTTTCATCTGCAGCTCAATGGAATACTGCTCTCCCCTCTGGGCTGGTGCTCCTGCCTCACACCTAGCTCGCCTTCACGCTGTTGAAACCAAAGCATTCAGAATCATTGGAATCTCCCGCGATGAAGCAAACTCCAAGGGCCTCTCACTCACTCACCGCAGGCAGGTTGGTGGTCTTTCCGTCTTCTACCGACTCCTCTCTGGCCTTGCCCCCCCCAGCTCTCTCTGGGCTCTGTCCCGCAAATATTCCTACAGGTCGCACAAGATCTGCCTGCAACCCTCTTTTGGTTAAACTGCCAAAATCAAGACTCTCTGCTCACCTTCACTCCTTCATTCCTCTTTTCTCCGCCTCTGGAACAAACTCCCTCACTCTCTTCAATCCCACTCCACCCTCCAAGTCTTTAAAACAGCTGTTCACCACCATCTCTTATCTTCCCCCATCCAAAACCTTGATCTTTTCTACCCCCGCTAGTTTCACCCCAATTCCACTTTTTGAAATACCAACTTTTGTCCTGGAAGTCCTTGGTGTCCTTGTGCTTTATACTTCTCCCTCCCCCCCCCACCCCCTTCCCACGCCTCCTCCCCCCGGGCCATCTCCCTTCCACACATCTCCCTGCTCTCGGATGTTGTGTGTGTGTGCTTCCCCTTTTCTCCCCATCTTGTCTTCCGCTCCCTCTTTTTGTGTATTTTGTTTGTCCGGTCGATTTGTTTGTGAAGTTAATGTTAGCTCTTTCACGAGCCTCGATTCAGTATACAAAAAAAAAAGAAAAAAAGTCTGAGTCTTTTTCTACTTGACTCCAATTCTGAGTCTATTTCTATTTGTCTCCAAGTCTGAGTCTATTTATATTTGACTCCAAGTCTGAGTATTTATATTTGACTCCAAGTCTGAGTCTTTATCTACTTGACTCCAAGTCTGAGTATGTTCTATTTGACTCCAAGTCTGAGTCTATTTCGATTTGTCTCCAAGTCTGAGTATGGTCTCTTTGACTCCAAGTCTGAGTCTTTTTCTACTTGACTCCAAGTCTGAGTATGTTCTATTTGACTCCAAGTCTGAGTCTTTTTCTACTTGACTCCAAGTCTGAATATGTTCTATTTGACTCCAAGTCTGAGTCTATTTCTATTTGACTCCAAGTCTGAGTCTATTTCTATTTGTCTCCAAGTCTGAATATGTTCTATTTGACTCCAAGTCTGAGTCTATTTCTATTTGCCTCCAAGTCTGAGTCTATTTCTATTTGACTCCAAGTCTGAGTATATTTATATTTGACTCCAAGTCTGAGTCTATTTATATTTGTCTCCAATTCTGAGTATGTTCTATTTGACTCCAAGTCTGAGTCTATTTCGATTTGTCTCCAAGTCTGAGTATGTTCTATTTGACTCCAAGTCTGAGTCTTTTTCTACTTGACTCCAAGTCTGAATATGTTCTATTTGACTCCAAGTCTGAGTCTATTTCTATTTGACTCCAAGTCTGAGTCTATTTCTATTTGACTCCAAGTCTGAGTCTATTTCTATTTGACTCCAAGTCTGAGTATATTTATATTTGTCTCCAAGTCTGAGTCTATTTCTATTTGTCTCCAAGTCTGAGTATGTTCTATTTGACTCCAAGTCTGAGTATGTTCTATTTGACTCCAAGTCTGAGTCTATTTCTATTTGACTCCAAGTCTGAGTATGTTCTATTTGACTCCAAGTCTGAGTCTATTTATATTTGTCTCCAAGTCTGAGTCTATTTCTATTTGTCTCCAAGTCTGAGTATGTTCTATTTGACTCCAAGTCTGAGTCTATTTATATTTGTCTCCAAGTCTGAGTATGTTCTATTTGACTCCAAGTCTGAGTCTATTTCTATTTGACTCCAAGTCTGAATATGTTCTATTTGACTCCAAGTCTGAGTATGTTCTATTTGACTCCAAGTCTGAGTATGTTCTATTTGACTTCAAGTCTGAGTCTATTTCTATTTGACTCCAAGTCTGAGTATGTTCTATTTGACTCCAAGTCTGAGTCTTTTTCTACTTTACTCCAATTCTGAGTCTATTTCTATTTGTCTCCAAGTCTGAGTCTATTTATATTTGTCTCCAAGTCTGAGTATGTTCTATTTGACTCCAAGTCTGAGTATGTTCTATTTGACTCCAAGTCTGAGTCTATTTCTATTTGTCTTCAGGTCTGAGTATGTTCTACTTGACTCCAATTCTGAGTCTATTTCTATTTGTCTCCAAGTCTGAGTCTATTTCTATTTGTCTCCAAGTCTGAGTATGTTCTATTTGACTCCAAGTCTGAGTCTTTTTCTACTTTACTCCAATTCTGAGTCTATTTCTATTTGTCTCCAAGTCTGAGTCTATTTATATTTGACTCCAAGTCTGAGTCTATTTATATTTGACTCCAAGTCTGAGTCGATTTATATTTGACTTCATGTCTGTGTCTATTTCTATTTGACTCCAATTCTGAGTCTATTTCTATTTGACTCCAAGTCTGAGTCTATTTCTATTTGACTCCAAGTCTGAGTATGTTCTATTTGACTCCAAACCTGAGTCTTTATCTACTTGACTCCAATTCTGAGTCTATTTCTATTTGTCTCCAAGTCTGAGTCTATTTCTATTTGTCTCCAAGTCTGAGTATGTTCTATTTTACTCCAAGTCTGAGTCTTTTTCTACTTGACTCCAAGTCTGAGTATGTTGTATTTGACTCCAAGTATGAGTATGTTCTATTTGACTCCAAGTCTGAGTCTTTTTCTACTTGACTCCAAGTCTGAGTATGTTGTATTTGACTCCAAGTCTGAGTATGTTCTATTTGACTCCAAGTCTGAGTCTTTTTCTACTTGACTCCAAGTCTGAGTCTATTTCTATTTGACTCCAAGTCAGAGTCTATTTCTATTTGACTCCAAGTCTGAGTCTATTTCTATTTGTCTCCAAGTCTGAGTATGTTCTATTTGACTCCAAGTCTGAGTCTATTTCGATTTGTCTCCAAGTCTGAGTATGTTCTATTTGACTCCAAGTCTGAGTCTTTTTCTACTTGAATCCAAGTCTGAATATGTTCTATTTGACTCCAAGTCTGAGTCTATTTCTATTTGACTCCAAGTCTGAGTCTATTTCTATTTGACTCCAAGTCAGAGTCTATTTCTATTTGACTCCAAGTCTGAGTATATTTATATTTGTCTCCAAGTCTGAGTCTATTTCTATTTGTCTCCAAGTCTGAGTCTATTTATATTTGTCTCCAAGTCTGAGTATGTTCTATTTGACTCCAAGTCTGAGTCTATTTCTATTTGAATCCAAGTCTGAGTATGTTCTATTTGACTCCAAGTCTGAGTATGTTCTATTTGACTCCAAGTCTGAGTCTATTTCTATTTGACTCCAAGTCTGAGTCTATTTCTATTTGACTCCAAGTCTGAGTATGTTCTATTTGACTCCAAGTCTGAGTATGTTCTATTTGACTCCAAGTCTGAGTCTATTTATATTTGTCTCCAAGTCTGAGTATGTTCTATTTGACTCCAAGTCTGAGTATGTTCTATTTGACTCCAAGTCTGAGTCTATTTCTATTTGACTCCAAGTCTGAGTATGTTCTATTTGACTCCAAGTCTGAGTATGTTCTATTTGTCTCCAAGTCTGAGTCTATTTCTATTTGACTCCAAGTCTGAGTCTATTTCTATTTGTCTCCAAGTCTGAGTATGTTCTATTTGACTCCAAGTCTGAGTCTTTTTCTACTTTACTCCAATTCTGAGTCTACTTCTATTTGTCTCCAAGTCTGAGTCTATTTATATTTGACTCCAAGTCTGAGTCTATTTATATTTGACTTCATGTCTGTGTCTATTTCTATTTGACTCCAATTCTGAGTCTATTTCTATTTGACTCCAAGTCTGAGTCTATTTCTATTTGACTCCAAGTCTGAGTATGTTCTATTTGACTCCAAACCTGAGTCTTTATCTACTTGACTCCAATGCTGAGTCTATTTCTATTTGTCTCCAAGTCTGGGTCTATTTCGATTTGTCTCCAAGTCTGAGTATGTTCTATTTTACTCCAAGTCTGAGTCTTTTTCTACTTGACTCCAAGTCTGAGTATGTTGTATTTGACTCCAAGTCTGAGTATGTTCTATTTGACTCCAAGTCTGAGTCTTTTTCTACTTGACTCCAAGTCTGAGTATGTTGTATTTGACTCCAAGTCTGAGTATGTTCTATTTGACTCCAAGTCTGAGTCTTTTTCTACTTGACTCCAAGTCTGAGTCTATTTCTATTTGACTCCAAGTCAGAGTCTATTTCTATTTGACTCCAAGTCTGAGTATATTTATATTTGTCTCCAAGTCTGAGTCTATTTCTATTTGTCTCCAAGTCTGAGTATGTTCTATTTGACTCCAAGTCTGAGTCTATTTCGATTTGTCTCCAAGTCTGAGTATGTTCTATTTGACTCCAAGTCTGAGTCTTTTTCTACTTGACTCCAAGTCTGAATATGTTCTATTTGACTCCAAGTCTGAGTCTATTTCTATTTGACTCCAAGTCTGAGTCTATTTCTATTTGACTCCAAGTCAGAGTCTATTTCTATTTGACTCCAAGTCTGAGTATATTTATATTTGTCTCCAAGTCTGAGTCTATTTCGATTTGTCTCCAAGTCTGAGTCTATTTATATTTGTCTCCAAGTCTGAGTATGTTCTATTTTACTCCAAGTCTGAGTCTTTTTCTACTTGACTCCAAGTCTGAGTATGTTGTATTTGACTCCAAGTATGAGTATGTTCTATTTGACTCCAAGTCTGAGTCTTTTTCTACTTGACTCCAAGTCTGAGTATGTTGTATTTGACTCCAAGTCTGAGTATGTTCTATTTGACTCCAAGTCTGAGTCTTTTTCTACTTGACTCCAAGTCTGAGTCTATTTCTATTTGACTCCAAGTCAGAGTCTATTTCTATTTGACTCCAAGTCTGAGTCTATTTCTATTTGTCTCCAAGTCTGAGTATGTTCTATTTGACTCCAAGTCTGAGTCTATTTCGATTTGTCTCCAAGTCTGAGTATGTTCTATTTGACTCCAAGTCTGAGTCTTTTTCTACTTGAATCCAAGTCTGAATATGTTCTATTTGACTCCAAGTCTGAGTCTATTTCTATTTGACTCCAAGTCTGAGTCTATTTCTATTTGACTCCAAGTCAGAGTCTATTTCTATTTGACTCCAAGTCTGAGTATATTTATATTTGTCTCCAAGTCTGAGTCTATTTCTATTTGTCTCCAAGTCTGAGTCTATTTATATTTGTCTCCAAGTCTGAGTATGTTCTATTTGACTCCAAGTCTGAGTCTATTTCTATTTGAATCCAAGTCTGAGTATGTTCTATTTGACTCCAAGTCTGAGTATGTTCTATTTGACTCCAAGTCTGAGTCTATTTCTATTTGACTCCAAGTCTGAGTCTATTTCTATTTGACTCCAAGTCTGAGTATGTTCTATTTGACTCCAAGTCTGAGTATGTTCTATTTGACTCCAAGTCTGAGTCTATTTATATTTGTCTCCAAGTCTGAGTATGTTCTATTTGACTCCAAGTCTGAGTATGTTCTATTTGACTCCAAGTCTGAGTCTATTTCTATTTGACTCCAAGTCTGAGTATGTTCTATTTGACTCCAAGTCTGAGTATGTTCTATTTGTCTCCAAGTCTGAGTCTATTTCTATTTGACTCCAAGTCTGAGTCTATTTCTATTTGTCTCCAAGTCTGAGTATGTTCTATTTGACTCCAAGTCTGAGTCTTTTTCTACTTTACTCCAATTCTGAGTCTATTTCTATTTGTCTCCAAGTCTGAGTCTATTTATATTTGACTCCAAGTCTGAGTCTATTTATATTTGACTTCATGTCTGTGTCTATTTCTATTTGACTCCAATTCTGAGTCTATTTCTATTTGACTCCAAGTCTGAGTCTATTTCTATTTGACTCCAAGTCTGAGTATGTTCTATTTGACTCCAAACCTGAGTCTTTATCTACTTGACTCCAATGCTGAGTCTATTTCTATTTGTCTCCAAGTCTGGGTCTATTTCGATTTGTCTCCAAGTCTGAGTATGTTCTATTTTACTCCAAGTCTGAGTCTTTTTCTACTTGACTCCAAGTCTGAGTATGTTGTATTTGACTCCAAGTCTGAGTATGTTCTATTTGACTCCAAGTCTGAGTCTTTTTCTACTTGACTCCAAGTCTGAGTATGTTGTATTTGACTCCAAGTCTGAGTATGTTCTATTTGACTCCAAGTCTGAGTCTTTTTCTACTTGACTCCAAGTCTGAGTCTATTTCTATTTGACTCCAAGTCAGAGTCTATTTCTATTTGACTCCAAGTCTGAGTATATTTATATTTGTCTCCAAGTCTGAGTCTATTTCTATTTGTCTCCAAGTCTGAGTATGTTCTATTTGACTCCAAGTCTGAGTCTATTTCGATTTGTCTCCAAGTCTGAGTATGTTCTATTTGACTCCAAGTCTGAGTCTTTTTCTACTTGACTCCAAGTCTGAATATGTTCTATTTGACTCCAAGTCTGAGTCTATTTCTATTTGACTCCAAGTCTGAGTCTATTTCTATTTGACTCCAAGTCAGAGTCTATTTCTATTTGACTCCAAGTCTGAGTATATTTATATTTGTCTCCAAGTCTGAGTCTATTTCTATTTGTCTCCAAGTCTGAGTCTATTTATATTTGTCTCCAAGTCTGAGTATGTTCTATTTGACTCCAAGTCTGAGTCTATTTCTATTTGAATCCAAGTCTGAGTATGTTCTATTTGACTCCAAGTCTGAGTATGTTCTATTTGACTCCAAGTCTGAGTCTATTTCTATTTGACTCCAAGTCTGAGTCTATTTCTATTTGACTCCAAGTCTGAGTCTATTTCTATTTGAATCCAAGTCTGAGTATGTTCTATTTGACTCCAAGTCTGAGTATGTTCTATTTCACTCCAAGTCTGAGTCTATTTATATTTGTCTCCAAGTCTGAGTATGTTCTATTTGACTCCAAGTCTGAGTATGTTCGATTTGACTCCAAGTCTGAGTATGTTCTACTTGACTCCAAGTCTGAGTATGTTCGATTTGACTCCAAGTCTGAGTATGTTCTACTTGACTCCAAGTCTGAGTCTATTTCTATTTGTCTCCAAGTCTGAGTCTATTTCTATTTGTCTCCAAGTCTGAGTATGTTCGATTTGACTCCAAGTCTGAGTCTTTTTCTACTTGACTCCAATTCTGAGTCTATTTCTATTTGTCTCCAAGTCTGAGTATGTTCTATTTGTCTCCAATTCTGAGTCTATTTCTACTTGACTCCAATTCTGAGTCTATTTCTATTTGTCTCCAAGTCTGAGTCTATTTCTATTTGTCTCCAATTCTGAGTCTATTTCTATTTGTCTCCAAGTCTGAGTCTATTTCTATTTGTCTCCAAGTCTGAGTCTATTTCTATTTGTCTCCAAGTCTGAGTCTATTTCTACTTGACTCCAATTCTGAGTCTATTTCTATTTGTCTCCAAGTCTGAGTCTATTTATATTTGACTCCAAGTCTGAGTCTATTTCTATTTGACTCCAATTCTGAGTCTATTTTTATTTGACTCCAAGTCTGAGTCTATTTCTATTTGACTCCAAGTCTGAGTATGTTCTATTTGAATCCAAGTCTGAGTCTATTTCTATTTGTCTCCAAGTCTGAGTATGCTCTATTTGACTCCAAGTCTGAGTCTTTATCTACTTGACTCCAATTCTGAGTCTATTTCTATTTGTCTCCAAGTCTGAGTCTATTTCTATTTGTCTCCAAGTCTGAGTATGTTCTATTTGACTCCAAGTCTGAGTCTTTTTCTACTTGACTCCAATTCTGAGTCTATTTCTATTTGTCTCCAAGTCTGAGTCTATTTCTATTTGTTTCCAAGTCTGAGTCTATTTCTATTTGTCTCCAAGTCTGAGTATGTTCTTTTGACTCCAAGTCTGCGTCCTTTTTTTTTCTTCTTTTTTTCTTTTTTTTTCAGGCCAACTCAGGCCAACTGGCACGGTCTTCAAGCAGCCATCAATCATCTGGACTGGTCTCCCATCTCTACTGCCTCTGACATCAACTCATCCTGGGAATTCTTCCAAAGTAAATTGCTCTCTCTCTCATGCACAGATTTATCCCTTCTCGTCTTCAGTTGTCATACCCTTCCTCCCGTCCATGGTACACGGAATCTTGTGGTGAGGCTATTGCCCAGAAACAACTTGCTTTCGTCTCCTGGAAAGCAAATCCAACGGAAGGAAATCTCATTTCCATTCACAAAGCCCGAAACAAGTGTGTGTCCACCCTCAGGAGAGCCAGGAAACAATATCTCTCCGTCCTCAGGACCGAACTCTCTTATCTGTCTCCCTCTTCCAAATCCTGGTGGCGTCTGGTGAAATCTGTTTCTGGTGTTTGTTCCACCTCCATCCCCTCCCTCACCTTAAATGACCACACGGCTGACTCCGCACGTGAAAAAGCTGAATGCCTCAACTCTGTGTTTGCCTCAAAATCTTGTGTCCCAAACCCATCCCTCTCTGTACCCACCGTACCCAGTCGTACCCAGCTGCTCCTGGACTCTGTGTCCTTTCCTCCTGACAAGGTGGAAAAGTTTCTGTCAACTCTCGACTCTGATTCTGCAACTGGACCTGATGGCATCAGCCCACGGGTCCTAAAATCATGTTCTTCCGCTCTTTCACTCCCCCTCTCTGTTCTCTTCACCCTCTCTTTTGCTCAAGGTCATCTTCCATCTGCTTGGAAATCTGCCAACATCACCGCTTTGCACAAAAAAGGTGCAAAAACAGATCCCAGCAACTACAGACCAATCAGCCTTCTCCCAATTATCAGCAAAGTCATGGAATCCATCATTGCTTCAGATATGAAATCTTTCCTCTTCTCCAATGGCTTGATCTCTGATCATCAATTTGGTTTCAGACCTGGACACTCCACTCTGGACATGCTGCTTCTGCTTTCTCAACAATGGATGGAGGTCCTCAATGCCAAACAGGAAATTAGAGCAGTCTCCCTTGACATATCACGTGCCTTCGATACGGTCTGGCACCCCGCTCTGCTCACCAAACTCTCCTCTTTTGGTATCCATGGAAATCTCCACGCATGGCTGGCGGACTTCCTCTCTTGTCGTAGTCAACGTGTAGCCCTGAATGGGTTTCTCTCATCTCCTCTTCCTGTTCAGGCTGGAGTTCCCCAAGGCAGTGTTCTGGGCCCTGTGCTTTTTCTGGTCTTCATAAATGATCTCTCTGACTCTCTTGAAAATCCTCTCTTTCTCTTTGCTGACGACTCTACTCTCTGTCGCTCCATTCTTCATCCCTCAGATCGGCAGTCTGCAGCCTCCTCACTCTCTGCAGACCTTGACAAAATCACAGACTGGGCAAACAAGTGGAACATGTCTTTCAATCCTGACAAATCTCACACTCTTACGATGTCTCTCCGAAAAGACCGACAGGACAACCCTCCCATCCACTTTCTGAATAATCCTCTCCAAGAAGTTCTGTCACTCAAGCTTTTGGGTCTCACTATCTGCCATGATCTTTCCTGGAAAAACCACATTTCAAATCTGGCCTCCAAAGCCAGTCGCCGACTGGGCATCCTCCGTCGTGCGAAGTCCTTCCTTGGCACACCTGAGCTCCTCACCACATACAAGGCTTTCATCTGCAGCTCAATGGAATACTGCTCTCCCCTCTGGGCTGGTGCTCCTGCCTCACACCTAGCTCGCCTTCACGCTGTTGAAACCAAAGCATTCAGAATCATTGGAATCTCCCGCGATGAAGCTAACTCCAAGGGCCTCTCACTCACTCACCGCAGGCAGGTTGGTGGTCTTTCCGTCTTCTACCGACTCCTCTCTGGCCTTGCCCCCCCCAGCTCTCTCTGGGCTCTGTCCCGCAAATATTCCTACAGGTCGCACAAGATCTGCCTGCAACCCTCTTTTGGTTAAACTGCCAAAATCAAGACTCTCTGCTCACCTTCACTCCTTCATTCCTCTTTTCTCCGCCTCTGGAACAAACTCCCTCACTCTCTTCAATCCCACTCCACCCTCCAAGTCTTTAAAACAGCTGTTCACCACCATCTCTTATCTTCCCCCATCCAAAACCTTGATCTTTTCTACCCCCGCTAGTTTCACCCCAATTCCACTTTTTGAAATACCAACTTTTGTCCTGGAAGTCCTTGGTGTCCTTGTGCTTTATACTTCTCCCTCCCCCCCCCACCCCCTTCCCACGCCTCCTCCCCCCGGGCCATCTCCCTTCCACACATCTCCCTGCTCTCGGATGTTGTGTGTGTGTGCTTCCCCTTTTCTCCCCATCTTGTCTTCCGCTCCCTCTTTTTGTGTATTTTGTTTGTCCGGTCGATTTGTTTGTGAAGTTAATGTTAGCTCTTTCACGAGCCTCCATTCAGTATACAAAAAAAAAAAAAAAAAGTCTGAGTCTTTTTCTACTTGACTCCAATTCTGAGTCTATTTCTATTTGTCTCCAAGTCTGAGTCTATTTATATTTGACTCCAAGTCTGAGTATTTATATTTGACTCCAAGTCTGAGTCTTTATCTACTTGACTCCAAGTCTGAGTATGTTCTATTTGACTCCAAGTCTGAGTCTATTTCGATTTGTCTCCAAGTCTGAGTATGGTCTCTTTGACTCCAAGTCTGAGTCTTTTTCTACTTGACTCCAAGTCTGAGTATGTTCTATTTGACTCCAAGTCTGAGTCTTTTTCTACTTGACTCCAAGTCTGAATATGTTCTATTTGACTCCAAGTCTGAGTCTATTTCTATTTGACTCCAAGTCTGAGTCTATTTCTATTTGTCTCGAAGTCTGAGTATGTTCTATTTGACTCCAAGTCTGAGTCTTTTTCTACTTGACTCCAAGTCTGAATATGTTCTATTTGACTCCAAGTCTGAGTCTATTTCTATTTGACTCCAAGTCTGAGTCTATTTCTATTTGACTCCAAGTCTGAGTATATTTATATTTGACTCCAAGTCCGAGTCTATTTCTATTTGTCTCCAATTCTGAGTATGTTCTATTTGACTCCAAGTCTGAGTCTATTTCGATTTGTCTCCAAGTCTGAGTATGTTCTATTTGACTCCAAGTCTGAGTCTTTTTCTACTTGACTCCAAGTCTGAATATGTTCTATTTGACTCCAAGTCTGAGTCTATTTCTATTTGACTCCAAGTCTGAGTCTATTTCTATTTGACTCCAAGTCTGAGTATATTTATATTTGTCTCCAAGTCTGAGTCTATTTCTATTTGTCTCCAAGTCTGAGTATGTTCTATTTGACTCCAAGTCTGAGTATGTTCTATTTGACTCCAAGTCTGAGTCTATTTCTATTTGACTCCAAGTCTGAGTATGTTCTATTTGACTCCAAGTCTGAGTCTATTTATATTTGTCTCCAAGTCTGAGTCTATTTCTATTTGTCTCCAAGTCTGAGTATGTTCTATTTGACTCCAAGTCTGAGTCTATTTCTATTTGACTCCAAGTCTGAATATGTTCTATTTGACTCCAAGTCTGAGTATGTTCTATTTGACTCCAAGTCTGAGTATGTTCTATTTGACTTCAAGTCTGAGTCTATTTCTATTTGACTCCAAGTCTGAGTATGTTCTATTTGACTCCAAGTCTGAGTCTTTTTCTACTTTACTCCAATTCTGAGTCTATTTCTATTTGTCTCCAAGTCTGAGTCTATTTATATTTGTCTCCAAGTCTGAGTATGTTCTATTTGACTCCAAGTCTGAGTATGTTCTATTTGACTCCAAGTCTGAGTCTATTTCTATTTGTCTTCAGGTCTGAGTATGTTCTACTTGACTCCAATTCTGAGTCTATTTCTATTTGTCTCCAAGTCTGAGTCTATTTCTATTTGTCTCCAAGTCTGAGTATGTTCTATTTGACTCCAAGTCTGAGTCTTTTTCTACTTTACTCCAATTCTGAGTCTATTTCTATTTGTCTCCAAGTCTGAGTCTATTTATATTTGACTCCAAGTCTGAGTCTATTTATATTTGACTCCAAGTCTGAGTCGATTTATATTTGACTTCATGTCTATGTCTATTTCTATTTGACTCCAATTCTGAGTCTATTTCTATTTGACTCCAAGTCTGAGTCTATTTCTATTTGACTCCAAGTCTGAGTATGTTCTATTTGACTCCAAACCTGAGTCTTTATCTACTTGACTCCAATTCTGAGTCTATTTCTATTTGTCTCCAAGTCTGAGTCTATTTCGATTTGTCTCCAAGTCTGAGTATGTTCTATTTTACTCCAAGTCTGAGTATGTTCTATTTGTCTCCAAGTCTGAGTATGTTCTATTTGTCTCCAAGTCTGAGTATGTTCTATTTGACTCCAAGTCTGAGTATGTTCTCTTTGTCTCCAAGTCTGAGTCTATTTCTATTTGACTCCAAGTCTGAGTATGTTCTATTTGTCTCCAAGTCTGAGTATGTTCTATTTGTCTCCAAGTCTGAGTATGTTCTATTTGACTCCAAGTCTGAGTATGTTGTATTAGACTCCAAGTCTGAGTATGTTCTATTTGACTCCAAGTCTGAGTCTATTTCTATTTGACTCCAAGTCTGAGTATGTTCTATTTGACTCCAAGTCTGAGTATGTTCTATTTGTCTCCAAGTCTGAGTCTATTTCTATTTGACTCCAAGTCTGAGTCTATTTCTATTTGTCTCCAAGTCTGAGTATGTTCTATTTGACTCCAAGTCTGAGTCTTTTTCTACTTTACTCCAATTCTGAGTCTATTTCTATTTGTCTCCAAGTCTGAGTCTATTTATATTTGACTCCAAGTCTGAGTCTATTTATATTTGACTTCATGTCTGTGTCTATTTCTATTTGACTCCAATTCTGAGTCTATTTCTATTTGACTCCAAGTCTGAGTCTATTTCTATTTGACTCCAAGTCTGAGTATGTTCTATTTGACTCCAAACCTGAGTCTTTATCTACTTGACTCCAATGCTGAGTCTATTTCTATTTGTCTCCAAGTCTGGGTCTATTTCGATTTGTCTCCAAGTCTGAGTATGTTCTATTTTACTCCAAGTCTGAGTCTTTTTCTACTTGACTCCAAGTCTGAGTATGTTGTATTTGACTCCAAGTCTGAGTATGTTCTATTTGACTCCAAGTCTGAGTCTTTTTCTACTTGACTCCAAGTCTGAGTATGTTGTATTTGACTCCAAGTCTGAGTATGTTCTATTTGACTCCAAGTCTGAGTCTTTTTCTACTTGACTCCAAGTCTGAGTCTATTTCTATTTGACTCCAAGTCAGAGTCTATTTCTATTTGACTCCAAGTCTGAGTATATTTATATTTGTCTCCAAGTCTGAGTCTATTTCTATTTGTCTCCAAGTCTGAGTATGTTCTATTTGACTCCAAGTCTGAGTCTATTTCGATTTGTCTCCAAGTCTGAGTATGTTCTATTTGACTCCAAGTCTGAGTCTTTTTCTACTTGACTCCAAGTCTGAATATGTTCTATTTGACTCCAAGTCTGAGTCTATTTCTATTTGACTCCAAGTCTGAGTCTATTTCTATTTGACTCCAAGTCAGAGTCTATTTCTATTTGACTCCAAGTCTGAGTATATTTATATTTGTCTCCAAGTCTGAGTCTATTTCTATTTGTCTCCAAGTCTGAGTCTATTTATATTTGTCTCCAAGTCTGAGTATGTTCTATTTGACTCCAAGTCTGAGTCTATTTCTATTTGAATCCAAGTCTGAGTATGTTCTATTTGACTCCAAGTCTGAGTATGTTCTATTTGACTCCAAGTCTGAGTCTATTTCTATTTGACTCCAAGTCTGAGTCTATTTCTATTTGACTCCAAGTCTGAGTCTATTTCTATTTGAATCCAAGTCTGAGTATGTTCTATTTGACTCCAAGTCTGAGTATGTTCTATTTCACTCCAAGTCTGAGTCTATTTATATTTGTCTCCAAGTCTGAGTATGTTCTATTTGACTCCAAGTCTGAGTATGTTCGATTTGACTCCAAGTCTGAGTATGTTCTACTTGACTCCAAGTCTGAGTATGTTCGATTTGACTCCAAGTCTGAGTATGTTCTACTTGACTCCAAGTCTGAGTCTATTTCTATTTGTCTCCAAGTCTGAGTCTATTTCTATTTGTCTCCAAGTCTGAGTATGTTCGATTTGACTCCAAGTCTGAGTCTTTTTCTACTTGACTCCAATTCTGAGTCTATTTCTATTTGTCTCCAAGTCTGAGTATGTTCTATTTGTCTCCAATTCTGAGTCTATTTCTACTTGACTCCAATTCTGAGTCTATTTCTATTTGTCTCCAAGTCTGAGTCTATTTCTATTTGTCTCCAATTCTGAGTCTATTTCTATTTGTCTCCAAGTCTGAGTCTATTTCTATTTGTCTCCAAGTCTGAGTCTATTTCTATTTGTCTCCAAGTCTGAGTCTATTTCTACTTGACTCCAATTCTGAGTCTATTTCTATTTGTCTCCAAGTCTGAGTCTATTTATATTTGACTCCAAGTCTGAGTCTATTTCTATTTGACTCCAATTCTGAGTCTATTTTTATTTGACTCCAAGTCTGAGTCTATTTCTATTTGACTCCAAGTCTGAGTATGTTCTATTTGAATCCAAGTCTGAGTCTATTTCTATTTGTCTCCAAGTCTGAGTATGCTCTATTTGACTCCAAGTCTGAGTCTTTATCTACTTGACTCCAATTCTGAGTCTATTTCTATTTGTCTCCAAGTCTGAGTCTATTTCTATTTGTCTCCAAGTCTGAGTATGTTCTATTTGACTCCAAGTCTGAGTCTTTTTCTACTTGACTCCAATTCTGAGTCTATTTCTATTTGTCTCCAAGTCTGAGTCTATTTCTATTTGTTTCCAAGTCTGAGTCTATTTCTATTTGTCTCCAAGTCTGAGTATGTTCTTTTGACTCCAAGTCTGCGTCCTTTTTTTTTCTTCTTTTTTTCTTTTTTTTTCAGGCCAACTCAGGCCAACTGGCACGGTCTTCAAGCAGCCATCAATCATCTGGACTGGTCTCCCATCTCTACTGCCTCTGACATCAACTCATCCTGGGAATTCTTCCAAAGTAAATTGCTCTCTCTCTCATGCACAGATTTATCCCTTCTCGTCTTCAGTTGTCATACCCTTCCTCCCGTCCATGGTACACGGAATCTTGTGGTGAGGCTATTGCCCAGAAACAACTTGCTTTCGTCTCCTGGAAAGCAAATCCAACGGAAGGAAATCTCATTTCCATTCACAAAGCCCGAAACAAGTGTGTGTCCACCCTCAGGAGAGCCAGGAAACAATATCTCTCCGTCCTCAGGACCGAACTCTCTTATCTGTCTCCCTCTTCCAAATCCTGGTGGCGTCTGGTGAAATCTGTTTCTGGTGTTTGTTCCACCTCCATCCCCTCCCTCACCTTAAATGACCACACGGCTGACTCCGCACGTGAAAAAGCTGAATGCCTCAACTCTGTGTTTGCCTCAAAATCTTGTGTCCCAAACCCATCCCTCTCTGTACCCACCGTACCCAGTCGTACCCAGCTGCTCCTGGACTCTGTGTCCTTTCCTCCTGACAAGGTGGAAAAGTTTCTGTCAACTCTCGACTCTGATTCTGCAACTGGACCTGATGGCATCAGCCCACGGGTCCTAAAATCATGTTCTTCCGCTCTTTCACTCCCCCTCTCTGTTCTCTTCACCCTCTCTTTTGCTCAAGGTCATCTTCCATCTGCTTGGAAATCTGCCAACATCACCGCTTTGCACAAAAAAGGTGCAAAAACAGATCCCAGCAACTACAGACCAATCAGCCTTCTCCCAATTATCAGCAAAGTCATGGAATCCATCATTGCTTCAGATATGAAATCTTTCCTCTTCTCCAATGGCTTGATCTCTGATCATCAATTTGGTTTCAGACCTGGACACTCCACTCTGGACATGCTGCTTCTGCTTTCTCAACAATGGATGGAGGTCCTCAATGCCAAACAGGAAATTAGAGCAGTCTCCCTTGACATATCACGTGCCTTCGATACGGTCTGGCACCCCGCTCTGCTCACCAAACTCTCCTCTTTTGGTATCCATGGAAATCTCCACGCATGGCTGGCGGACTTCCTCTCTTGTCGTAGTCAACGTGTAGCCCTGAATGGGTTTCTCTCATCTCCTCTTCCTGTTCAGGCTGGAGTTCCCCAAGGCAGTGTTCTGGGCCCTGTGCTTTTTCTGGTCTTCATAAATGATCTCTCTGACTCTCTTGAAAATCCTCTCTTTCTCTTTGCTGACGACTCTACTCTCTGTCGCTCCATTCTTCATCCCTCAGATCGGCAGTCTGCAGCCTCCTCACTCTCTGCAGACCTTGACAAAATCACAGACTGGGCAAACAAGTGGAACATGTCTTTCAATCCTGACAAATCTCACACTCTTACGATGTCTCTCCGAAAAGACCGACAGGACAACCCTCCCATCCACTTTCTGAATAATCCTCTCCAAGAAGTTCTGTCACTCAAGCTTTTGGGTCTCACTATCTGCCATGATCTTTCCTGGAAAAACCACATTTCAAATCTGGCCTCCAAAGCCAGTCGCCGACTGGGCATCCTCCGTCGTGCGAAGTCCTTCCTTGGCACACCTGAGCTCCTCACCACATACAAGGCTTTCATCTGCAGCTCAATGGAATACTGCTCTCCCCTCTGGGCTGGTGCTCCTGCCTCACACCTAGCTCGCCTTCACGCTGTTGAAACCAAAGCATTCAGAATCATTGGAATCTCCCGCGATGAAGCTAACTCCAAGGGCCTCTCACTCACTCACCGCAGGCAGGTTGGTGGTCTTTCCGTCTTCTACCGACTCCTCTCTGGCCTTGCCCCCCCCAGCTCTCTCTGGGCTCTGTCCCGCAAATATTCCTACAGGTCGCACAAGATCTGCCTGCAACCCTCTTTTGGTTAAACTGCCAAAATCAAGACTCTCTGCTCACCTTCACTCCTTCATTCCTCTTTTCTCCGCCTCTGGAACAAACTCCCTCACTCTCTTCAATCCCACTCCACCCTCCAAGTCTTTAAAACAGCTGTTCACCACCATCTCTTATCTTCCCCCATCCAAAACCTTGATCTTTTCTACCCCCGCTAGTTTCACCCCAATTCCACTTTTTGAAATACCAACTTTTGTCCTGGAAGTCCTTGGTGTCCTTGTGCTTTATACTTCTCCCTCCCCCCCCCACCCCCTTCCCACGCCTCCTCCCCCCGGGCCATCTCCCTTCCACACATCTCCCTGCTCTCGGATGTTGTGTGTGTGTGCTTCCCCTTTTCTCCCCATCTTGTCTTCCGCTCCCTCTTTTTGTGTATTTTGTTTGTCCGGTCGATTTGTTTGTGAAGTTAATGTTAGCTCTTTCACGAGCCTCCATTCAGTATACAAAAAAAAAAAAAAAAAGTCTGAGTCTTTTTCTACTTGACTCCAATTCTGAGTCTATTTCTATTTGTCTCCAAGTCTGAGTCTATTTATATTTGACTCCAAGTCTGAGTATTTATATTTGACTCCAAGTCTGAGTCTTTATCTACTTGACTCCAAGTCTGAGTATGTTCTATTTGACTCCAAGTCTGAGTCTATTTCGATTTGTCTCCAAGTCTGAGTATGGTCTCTTTGACTCCAAGTCTGAGTCTTTTTCTACTTGACTCCAAGTCTGAGTATGTTCTATTTGACTCCAAGTCTGAGTCTTTTTCTACTTGACTCCAAGTCTGAATATGTTCTATTTGACTCCAAGTCTGAGTCTATTTCTATTTGACTCCAAGTCTGAGTCTATTTCTATTTGTCTCAAAGTCTGAGTATGTTCTATTTGACTCCAAGTCTGAGTCTTTTTCTACTTGACTCCAAGTCTGAATATGTTCTATTTGACTCCAAGTCTGAGTCTATTTCTATTTGACTCCAAGTCTGAGTCTATTTCTATTTGACTCCAAGTCTGAGTATATTTATATTTGACTCCAAGTCCGAGTCTATTTCTATTTGTCTCCAATTCTGAGTATGTTCTATTTGACTCCAAGTCTGAGTCTATTTCGATTTGTCTCCAAGTCTGAGTATGTTCTATTTGACTCCAAGTCTGAGTCTTTTTCTACTTGACTCCAAGTCTGAATATGTTCTATTTGACTCCAAGTCTGAGTCTATTTCTATTTGACTCCAAGTCTGAGTCTATTTCTATTTGACTCCAAGTCTGAGTATATTTATATTTGTCTCCAAGTCTGAGTCTATTTCTATTTGTCTCCAAGTCTGAGTATGTTCTATTTGACTCCAAGTCTGAGTATGTTCTATTTGACTCCAAGTCTGAGTCTATTTCTATTTGACTCCAAGTCTGAGTATGTTCTATTTGACTCCAAGTCTGAGTCTATTTATATTTGTCTCCAAGTCTGAGTCTATTTCTATTTGTCTCCAAGTCTGAGTATGTTCTATTTGACTCCAAGTCTGAGTCTATTTCTATTTGACTCCAAGTCTGAATATGTTCTATTTGACTCCAAGTCTGAGTATGTTCTATTTGACTCCAAGTCTGAGTATGTTCTATTTGACTTCAAGTCTGAGTCTATTTCTATTTGACTCCAAGTCTGAGTATGTTCTATTTGACTCCAAGTCTGAGTCTTTTTCTACTTTACTCCAATTCTGAGTCTATTTCTATTTGTCTCCAAGTCTGAGTCTATTTATATTTGTCTCCAAGTCTGAGTATGTTCTATTTGACTCCAAGTCTGAGTATGTTCTATTTGACTCCAAGTCTGAGTCTATTTCTATTTGTCTTCAGGTCTGAGTATGTTCTACTTGACTCCAATTCTGAGTCTATTTCTATTTGTCTCCAAGTCTGAGTCTATTTCTATTTGTCTCCAAGTCTGAGTATGTTCTATTTGACTCCAAGTCTGAGTCTTTTTCTACTTTACTCCAATTCTGAGTCTATTTCTATTTGTCTCCAAGTCTGAGTCTATTTATATTTGACTCCAAGTCTGAGTCTATTTATATTTGACTCCAAGTCTGAGTCGATTTATATTTGACTTCATGTCTATGTCTATTTCTATTTGACTCCAATTCTGAGTCTATTTCTATTTGACTCCAAGTCTGAGTCTATTTCTATTTGACTCCAAGTCTGAGTATGTTCTATTTGACTCCAAACCTGAGTCTTTATCTACTTGACTCCAATTCTGAGTCTATTTCTATTTGTCTCCAAGTCTGAGTCTATTTCGATTTGTCTCCAAGTCTGAGTATGTTCTATTTTACTCCAAGTCTGAGTATGTTCTATTTGTCTCCAAGTCTGAGTATGTTCTATTTGTCTCCAAGTCTGAGTATGTTCTATTTGACTCCAAGTCTGAGTATGTTCTCTTTGTCTCCAAGTCTGAGTCTATTTCTATTTGACTCCAAGTCTGAGTATGTTCTATTTGTCTCCAAGTCTGAGTATGTTCTATTTGTCTCCAAGTCTGAGTATGTTCTATTTGACTCCAAGTCTGAGTATGTTGTATTAGACTCCAAGTCTGAGTATGTTCTATTTGACTCCAAGTCTGAGTCTTTTTCTACTTGACTCCAAGTCTGAGTATGTTGTATTTGACTCCAAGTCTGAGTATGTTCTATTTGACTCCAAGTCTGAGTCTTTTTCTACTTGACTCCAAGTCTGAGTCTATTTCTATTTGACTCCAAGTCAGAGTCTATTTCTATTTGACTCCAAGTCTGAGTCTATTTCTATTTGTCTCCAAGTCTGAGTATGTTCTATTTGACTCCAAGTCTGAGTCTATTTCGATTTGTCTCCAAGTCTGAGTATGTTCTATTTGACTCCAAGTCTGAGTCTTTTTCTACTTGAATCCAAGTCTGAATATGTTCTATTTGACTCCAAGTCTGAGTCTATTTCTATTTGACTCCAAGTCTGAGTCTATTTCTATTTGACTCCAAGTCAGAGTCTATTTCTATTTGACTCCAAGTCTGAGTATATTTATATTTGTCTCCAAGTCTGAGTCTATTTCTATTTGTCTCCAAGTCTGAGTCTATTTATATTTGTCTCCAAGTCTGAGTATGTTCTATTTGACTCCAAGTCTGAGTCTATTTCTATTTGAATCCAAGTCTGAGTATGTTCTATTTGACTCCAAGTCTGAGTATGTTCTATTTGACTCCAAGTCTGAGTCTATTTCTATTTGACTCCAAGTCTGAGTCTATTTCTATTTGACTCCAAGTCTGAGTATGTTCTATTTGACTCCAAGTCTGAGTATGTTCTATTTGACTCCAAGTCTGAGTCTATTTATATTTGTCTCCAAGTCTGAGTATGTTCTATTTGACTCCAAGTCTGAGTATGTTCTATTTGACTCCAAGTCTGAGTCTATTTCTATTTGACTCCAAGTCTGAGTATGTTCTATTTGACTCCAAGTCTGAGTATGTTCTATTTGTCTCCAAGTCTGAGTCTATTTCTATTTGACTCCAAGTCTGAGTCTATTTCTATTTGTCTCCAAGTCTGAGTATGTTCTATTTGACTCCAAGTCTGAGTCTTTTTCTACTTTACTCCAATTCTGAGTCTATTTCTATTTGTCTCCAAGTCTGAGTCTATTTATATATGACTCCAAGTCTGAGTCTATTTATATTTGACTTCATGTCTGTGTCTATTTCTATTTGACTCCAATTCTGAGTCTATTTCTATTTGACTCCAAGTCTGAGTCTATTTCTATTTGACTCCAAGTCTGAGTATGTTCTATTTGACTCCAAACCTGAGTCTTTATCTACTTGACTCCAATTCTGAGTCTATTTCTATTTGTCTCCAAGTCTGGGTCTATTTCGATTTGTCTCCAAGTCTGAGTATGTTCTATTTTACTCCAAGTCTGAGTCTTTTTCTACTTGACTCCAAGTCTGAGTATGTTGTATTTGACTCCAAGTCTGAGTATGTTCTATTTGACTCCAAGTCTGAGTCTTTTTCTACTTGACTCCAAGTCTGAGTATGTTGTATTTGACTCCAAGTCTGAGTATGTTCTATTTGACTCCAAGTCTGAGTCTTTTTCTACTTGACTCCAAGTCTGAGTCTATTTCTATTTGACTCCAAGTCAGAGTCTATTTCTATTTGACTCCAAGTCTGAGTATATTTATATTTGTCTCCAAGTCTGAGTCTATTTCTATTTGTCTCCAAGTCTGAGTATGTTCTATTTGACTCCAAGTCTGAGTCTATTTCGATTTGTCTCCAAGTCTGAGTATGTTCTATTTGACTCCAAGTCTGAGTCTTTTTCTACTTGACTCCAAGTCTGAATATGTTCTATTTGACTCCAAGTCTGAGTCTATTTCTATTTGACTCCAAGTCTGAGTCTATTTCTATTTGACTCCAAGTCAGAGTCTATTTCTATTTGACTCCAAGTCTGAGTATATTTATATTTGTCTCCAAGTCTGAGTCTATTTCTATTTGTCTCCAAGTCTGAGTCTATTTATATTTGTCTCCAAGTCTGAGTATGTTCTATTTGACTCCAAGTCTGAGTCTATTTCTATTTGAATCCAAGTCTGAGTATGTTCTATTTGACTCCAAGTCTGAGTATGTTCTATTTGACTCCAAGTCTGAGTCTATTTCTATTTGACTCCAAGTCTGAGTCTATTTCTATTTGACTCCAAGTCTGAGTCTATTTCTATTTGAATCCAAGTCTGAGTATGTTCTATTTGACTCCAAGTCTGAGTATGTTCTATTTGACTCCAAGTCTGAGTCTATTTATATTTGTCTCCAAGTCTGAGTATGTTCTATTTGACTCCAAGTCTGAGTATGTTCTATTTGACTCCAAGTCTGAGTATGTTCTATTTGACTCCAAGTCTGAGTCTATTTCTATTTGTCTCCAAGTCTGAGTATGTTCTCTTTGTCTCCAAGTCTGAGTCTATTTCTATTTGACTCCAAGTCTGAGTATGTTCTATTTGTCTCCAAGTCTGAGTATGTTCTATTTGTCTCCAAGTCTGAGTATGTTCTATTTGACTCCAAGTCTGAGTATGTTCTATTTGACTCCAAGTCTGAGTATGTTCGATTTGACTCCAAGTCTGAATCTATTTCTATTTGTCTTCAGGTCTGAGTATGTTCGACTTGACTCCAATTCTGAGTCTATTTCTATTTGTCTCCAAGTCTGAGTCTATTTCTATTTGTCTCCAAGTCTGAGTATGTTCTATTTGACTCCAATTCTGAGTCTATTTCTATTTGTCTCCAAGTCTGAGTCTATTTATATTTGACTCCAAGTCTGAGTCCATTTATATTTGACTCCAAGTCTGAGTCGATTTATATTTGACTTCATGTCTGTGTCTATTTCTATTTGACTCCAATTCTGAGTCTATTTCTATTTGACTCCAAGTCTGAGTCTATTTCTATTTGACTCCAAGTCTGAGTATGTTCTATTTGACTCCAAGTCTGAGTCTTTATCTACTTGACTCCAATTCTGAGTCTATTTCTATTTGTCTCCAAGTCTGAGTCTATTTATATTTGACTCCAAGTCTGAGTCTATTTATATTTGACTCCAAGTCTGAGTCGATTTATATTTGACTCCATGTCTGTGTCTATTTCTATTTGACTCCAAGTCTGAGTCTATTTCTATTTGACTCCAAGTCTGAGTATGTTCTATTTGACTCCAAGTCTGAGTCTTTATCTACTTGACTCCAATTCTGAGTCTATTTCTATTTGTCTCCAAGTCTGAGTCTATTTCGATTTGTCTCCAAGTCTGAGTATGTTCTATTTGACTCCAAGTCTGAGTCTTTTTCTACTTGACTCCAAGTCTGAGTATGTTCTATTTGACTCCAAGTCTGAGTCTATTTCTATTTGTCTCCAAGTCTGAGTATGTTCTATTTGACTCCAAGTCTGAGTCTTTTTCTACTTGACTCCAAGTCTGAGTATGTTCTATTTGACTCCAAGTCTGAGTATGTTCTATTTGACTCCAAGTCTGAGTCTTTTTCTACTTGACTCCAAGTCTGAATTTGTTCTATTTGACTCCAAGTCTGAGTCTATTTCTATTTGACTCCAAGTCTGAGTCTATTTCTATTTGACTCCAAGTCTGAGTCTATTTCTATTCGACTCCAAGTCTGAGTATGTTCTATTTGACTCCAAGTCTGAGTATGTTCTATTTGTCTCCAAGTCTGAGTCTATTTCTATTTGACTCCAAGTCTGAGTATGTTCTCTTTGTCTCCAAGTCTGAGTCTATTTCTATTTGACTCCAAGTCTGAGTATGTTCTATTTGTCTCCAAGTCTGAGTATGTTCTATTTGTCTCCAAGTCTGAGTATGTTCTATTTGACTCCAAGTCTGAGTATGTTCTATTTGTCTCCAAGTCTGAGTCTATTTCTATTTGACTCCAAGTCTGAGTATGTTCTATTTGCCTCCAAGTCTGAGTATGTTCTATTTGTCTCCAAGTCTGAGTATGGTCTATTTGTCTCCAAGTCTGAGTATGTTCTATTTGACTCCAAGTCTGAGTATGTTCTATTTGACTCCAAGTCTGAGTATGTTCTATTTGACTCCAAGTCTGAGTCTATTTCTATTTGTCTTCAGGTCTGAGTATGTTCTACTTGACTCCAATTCTGAGTCTATTTCTATTTGTCTCCAAGTCTGAGTCTATTTCTATTTGTCTCCAAGTCTGAGTATGTTCTATTTGACTCCAAGTCTGAGTCTTTTTCTACTTGACTCCAATTCTGAGTCTATTTCTATTTGTCTCCAAGTCTGAGTCTATTTCTATTTGTTTCCAAGTCTGAGTCTATTTCTATTTGTCTCCAAGTCTGAGTATGTTCTTTTGACTCCAAGTCTGCGTCCTTTTTTTTTCTTCTTTTTTTCTTTTTTTTTCAGGCCAACTCAGGCCAACTGGCACGGTCTTCAAGCAGCCATCAATCATCTGGACTGGTCTCCCATCTCTACTGCCTCTGACATCAACTCATCCTGGGAATTCTTCCAAAGTAAATTGCTCTCTCTCTCATGCACAGATTTATCCCTTCTCGTCTTCAGTTGTCATACCCTTCCTCCCGTCCATGGTACACGGAATCTTGTGGTGAGGCTATTGCCCAGAAACAACTTGCTTTCGTCTCCTGGAAAGCAAATCCAACGGAAGGAAATCTCATTTCCATTCACAAAGCCCGAAACAAGTGTGTGTCCACCCTCAGGAGAGCCAGGAAACAATATCTCTCCGTCCTCAGGACCGAACTCTCTTATCTGTCTCCCTCTTCCAAATCCTGGTGGCGTCTGGTGAAATCTGTTTCTGGTGTTTGTTCCACCTCCATCCCCTCCCTCACCTTAAATGACCACACGGCTGACTCCGCACGTGAAAAAGCTGAATGCCTCAACTCTGTGTTTGCCTCAAAATCTTGTGTCCCAAACCCATCCCTCTCTGTACCCACCGTACCCAGTCGTACCCAGCTGCTCCTGGACTCTGTGTCCTTTCCTCCTGACAAGGTGGAAAAGTTTCTGTCAACTCTCGACTCTGATTCTGCAACTGGACCTGATGGCATCAGCCCACGGGTCCTAAAATCATGTTCTTCCGCTCTTTCACTCCCCCTCTCTGTTCTCTTCACCCTCTCTTTTGCTCAAGGTCATCTTCCATCTGCTTGGAAATCTGCCAACATCACCGCTTTGCACAAAAAAGGTGCAAAAACAGATCCCAGCAACTACAGACCAATCAGCCTTCTCCCAATTATCAGCAAAGTCATGGAATCCATCATTGCTTCAGATATGAAATCTTTCCTCTTCTCCAATGGCTTGATCTCTGATCATCAATTTGGTTTCAGACCTGGACACTCCACTCTGGACATGCTGCTTCTGCTTTCTCAACAATGGATGGAGGTCCTCAATGCCAAACAGGAAATTAGAGCAGTCTCCCTTGACATATCACGTGCCTTCGATACGGTCTGGCACCCCGCTCTGCTCACCAAACTCTCCTCTTTTGGTATCCATGGAAATCTCCACGCATGGCTGGCGGACTTCCTCTCTTGTCGTAGTCAACGTGTAGCCCTGAATGGGTTTCTCTCATCTCCTCTTCCTGTTCAGGCTGGAGTTCCCCAAGGCAGTGTTCTGGGCCCTGTGCTTTTTCTGGTCTTCATAAATGATCTCTCTGACTCTCTTGAAAATCCTCTCTTTCTCTTTGCTGACGACTCTACTCTCTGTCGCTCCATTCTTCATCCCTCAGATCGGCAGTCTGCAGCCTCCTCACTCTCTGCAGACCTTGACAAAATCACAGACTGGGCAAACAAGTGGAACATGTCTTTCAATCCTGACAAATCTCACACTCTTACGATGTCTCTCCGAAAAGACCGACAGGACAACCCTCCCATCCACTTTCTGAATAATCCTCTCCAAGAAGTTCTGTCACTCAAGCTTTTGGGTCTCACTATCTGCCATGATCTTTCCTGGAAAAACCACATTTCAAATCTGGCCTCCAAAGCCAGTCGCCGACTGGGCATCCTCCGTCGTGCGAAGTCCTTCCTTGGCACACCTGAGCTCCTCACCACATACAAGGCTTTCATCTGCAGCTCAATGGAATACTGCTCTCCCCTCTGGGCTGGTGCTCCTGCCTCACACCTAGCTCGCCTTCACGCTGTTGAAACCAAAGCATTCAGAATCATTGGAATCTCCCGCGATGAAGCTAACTCCAAGGGCCTCTCACTCACTCACCGCAGGCAGGTTGGTGGTCTTTCCGTCTTCTACCGACTCCTCTCTGGCCTTGCCCCCCCCAGCTCTCTCTGGGCTCTGTCCCGCAAATATTCCTACAGGTCGCACAAGATCTGCCTGCAACCCTCTTTTGGTTAAACTGCCAAAATCAAGACTCTCTGCTCACCTTCACTCCTTCATTCCTCTTTTCTCCGCCTCTGGAACAAACTCCCTCACTCTCTTCAATCCCACTCCACCCTCCAAGTCTTTAAAACAGCTGTTCACCACCATCTCTTATCTTCCCCCATCCAAAACCTTGATCTTTTCTACCCCCGCTAGTTTCACCCCAATTCCACTTTTTGAAATACCAACTTTTGTCCTGGAAGTCCTTGGTGTCCTTGTGCTTTATACTTCTCCCTCCCCCCCCCACCCCCTTCCCACGCCTCCTCCCCCCGGGCCATCTCCCTTCCACACATCTCCCTGCTCTCGGATGTTGTGTGTGTGTGCTTCCCCTTTTCTCCCCATCTTGTCTTCCGCTCCCTCTTTTTGTGTATTTTGTTTGTCCGGTCGATTTGTTTGTGAAGTTAATGTTAGCTCTTTCACGAGCCTCCATTCAGTATACAAAAAAAAAAAAAAAAAGTCTGAGTCTTTTTCTACTTGACTCCAATTCTGAGTCTATTTCTATTTGTCTCCAAGTCTGAGTCTATTTATATTTGACTCCAAGTCTGAGTATTTATATTTGACTCCAAGTCTGAGTCTTTATCTACTTGACTCCAAGTCTGAGTATGTTCTATTTGACTCCAAGTCTGAGTCTATTTCGATTTGTCTCCAAGTCTGAGTATGGTCTCTTTGACTCCAAGTCTGAGTCTTTTTCTACTTGACTCCAAGTCTGAGTATGTTCTATTTGACTCCAAGTCTGAGTCTTTTTCTACTTGACTCCAAGTCTGAATATGTTCTATTTGACTCCAAGTCTGAGTCTATTTCTATTTGACTCCAAGTCTGAGTCTATTTCTATTTGTCTCAAAGTCTGAGTATGTTCTATTTGACTCCAAGTCTGAGTCTTTTTCTACTTGACTCCAAGTCTGAATATGTTCTATTTGACTCCAAGTCTGAGTCTATTTCTATTTGACTCCAAGTCTGAGTCTATTTCTATTTGACTCCAAGTCTGAGTATATTTATATTTGACTCCAAGTCCGAGTCTATTTCTATTTGTCTCCAATTCTGAGTATGTTCTATTTGACTCCAAGTCTGAGTCTATTTCGATTTGTCTCCAAGTCTGAGTATGTTCTATTTGACTCCAAGTCTGAGTCTTTTTCTACTTGACTCCAAGTCTGAATATGTTCTATTTGACTCCAAGTCTGAGTCTATTTCTATTTGACTCCAAGTCTGAGTCTATTTCTATTTGACTCCAAGTCTGAGTATATTTATATTTGTCTCCAAGTCTGAGTCTATTTCTATTTGTCTCCAAGTCTGAGTATGTTCTATTTGACTCCAAGTCTGAGTATGTTCTATTTGACTCCAAGTCTGAGTCTATTTCTATTTGACTCCAAGTCTGAGTATGTTCTATTTGACTCCAAGTCTGAGTCTATTTATATTTGTCTCCAAGTCTGAGTCTATTTCTATTTGTCTCCAAGTCTGAGTATGTTCTATTTGACTCCAAGTCTGAGTCTATTTCTATTTGACTCCAAGTCTGAATATGTTCTATTTGACTCCAAGTCTGAGTATGTTCTATTTGACTCCAAGTCTGAGTATGTTCTATTTGACTTCAAGTCTGAGTCTATTTCTATTTGACTCCAAGTCTGAGTATGTTCTATTTGACTCCAAGTCTGAGTCTTTTTCTACTTTACTCCAATTCTGAGTCTATTTCTATTTGTCTCCAAGTCTGAGTCTATTTATATTTGTCTCCAAGTCTGAGTATGTTCTATTTGACTCCAAGTCTGAGTATGTTCTATTTGACTCCAAGTCTGAGTCTATTTCTATTTGTCTTCAGGTCTGAGTATGTTCTACTTGACTCCAATTCTGAGTCTATTTCTATTTGTCTCCAAGTCTGAGTCTATTTCTATTTGTCTCCAAGTCTGAGTATGTTCTATTTGACTCCAAGTCTGAGTCTTTTTCTACTTTACTCCAATTCTGAGTCTATTTCTATTTGTCTCCAAGTCTGAGTCTATTTATATTTGACTCCAAGTCTGAGTCTATTTATATTTGACTCCAAGTCTGAGTCGATTTATATTTGACTTCATGTCTATGTCTATTTCTATTTGACTCCAATTCTGAGTCTATTTCTATTTGACTCCAAGTCTGAGTCTATTTCTATTTGACTCCAAGTCTGAGTATGTTCTATTTGACTCCAAACCTGAGTCTTTATCTACTTGACTCCAATTCTGAGTCTATTTCTATTTGTCTCCAAGTCTGAGTCTATTTCGATTTGTCTCCAAGTCTGAGTATGTTCTATTTTACTCCAAGTCTGAGTATGTTCTATTTGTCTCCAAGTCTGAGTATGTTCTATTTGTCTCCAAGTCTGAGTATGTTCTATTTGACTCCAAGTCTGAGTATGTTCTCTTTGTCTCCAAGTCTGAGTCTATTTCTATTTGACTCCAAGTCTGAGTATGTTCTATTTGTCTCCAAGTCTGAGTATGTTCTATTTGTCTCCAAGTCTGAGTATGTTCTATTTGACTCCAAGTCTGAGTATGTTGTATTAGACTCCAAGTCTGAGTATGTTCTATTTGACTCCAAGTCTGAGTCTTTTTCTACTTGACTCCAAGTCTGAGTATGTTGTATTTGACTCCAAGTCTGAGTATGTTCTATTTGACTCCAAGTCTGAGTCTTTTTCTACTTGACTCCAAGTCTGAGTCTATTTCTATTTGACTCCAAGTCAGAGTCTATTTCTATTTGACTCCAAGTCTGAGTCTATTTCTATTTGTCTCCAAGTCTGAGTATGTTCTATTTGACTCCAAGTCTGAGTCTATTTCGATTTGTCTCCAAGTCTGAGTATGTTCTATTTGACTCCAAGTCTGAGTCTTTTTCTACTTGAATCCAAGTCTGAATATGTTCTATTTGACTCCAAGTCTGAGTCTATTTCTATTTGACTCCAAGTCTGAGTCTATTTCTATTTGACTCCAAGTCAGAGTCTATTTCTATTTGACTCCAAGTCTGAGTATATTTATATTTGTCTCCAAGTCTGAGTCTATTTCTATTTGTCTCCAAGTCTGAGTCTATTTATATTTGTCTCCAAGTCTGAGTATGTTCTATTTGACTCCAAGTCTGAGTCTATTTCTATTTGAATCCAAGTCTGAGTATGTTCTATTTGACTCCAAGTCTGAGTATGTTCTATTTGACTCCAAGTCTGAGTCTATTTCTATTTGACTCCAAGTCTGAGTCTATTTCTATTTGACTCCAAGTCTGAGTATGTTCTATTTGACTCCAAGTCTGAGTATGTTCTATTTGACTCCAAGTCTGAGTCTATTTATATTTGTCTCCAAGTCTGAGTATGTTCTATTTGACTCCAAGTCTGAGTATGTTCTATTTGACTCCAAGTCTGAGTCTATTTCTATTTGACTCCAAGTCTGAGTATGTTCTATTTGACTCCAAGTCTGAGTATGTTCTATTTGTCTCCAAGTCTGAGTCTATTTCTATTTGACTCCAAGTCTGAGTCTATTTCTATTTGTCTCCAAGTCTGAGTATGTTCTATTTGACTCCAAGTCTGAGTCTTTTTCTACTTTACTCCAATTCTGAGTCTATTTCTATTTGTCTCCAAGTCTGAGTCTATTTATATATGACTCCAAGTCTGAGTCTATTTATATTTGACTTCATGTCTGTGTCTATTTCTATTTGACTCCAATTCTGAGTCTATTTCTATTTGACTCCAAGTCTGAGTCTATTTCTATTTGACTCCAAGTCTGAGTATGTTCTATTTGACTCCAAACCTGAGTCTTTATCTACTTGACTCCAATTCTGAGTCTATTTCTATTTGTCTCCAAGTCTGGGTCTATTTCGATTTGTCTCCAAGTCTGAGTATGTTCTATTTTACTCCAAGTCTGAGTCTTTTTCTACTTGACTCCAAGTCTGAGTATGTTGTATTTGACTCCAAGTCTGAGTATGTTCTATTTGACTCCAAGTCTGAGTCTTTTTCTACTTGACTCCAAGTCTGAGTATGTTGTATTTGACTCCAAGTCTGAGTATGTTCTATTTGACTCCAAGTCTGAGTCTTTTTCTACTTGACTCCAAGTCTGAGTCTATTTCTATTTGACTCCAAGTCAGAGTCTATTTCTATTTGACTCCAAGTCTGAGTATATTTATATTTGTCTCCAAGTCTGAGTCTATTTCTATTTGTCTCCAAGTCTGAGTATGTTCTATTTGACTCCAAGTCTGAGTCTATTTCGATTTGTCTCCAAGTCTGAGTATGTTCTATTTGACTCCAAGTCTGAGTCTTTTTCTACTTGACTCCAAGTCTGAATATGTTCTATTTGACTCCAAGTCTGAGTCTATTTCTATTTGACTCCAAGTCTGAGTCTATTTCTATTTGACTCCAAGTCAGAGTCTATTTCTATTTGACTCCAAGTCTGAGTATATTTATATTTGTCTCCAAGTCTGAGTCTATTTCTATTTGTCTCCAAGTCTGAGTCTATTTATATTTGTCTCCAAGTCTGAGTATGTTCTATTTGACTCCAAGTCTGAGTCTATTTCTATTTGAATCCAAGTCTGAGTATGTTCTATTTGACTCCAAGTCTGAGTATGTTCTATTTGACTCCAAGTCTGAGTCTATTTCTATTTGACTCCAAGTCTGAGTCTATTTCTATTTGACTCCAAGTCTGAGTCTATTTCTATTTGAATCCAAGTCTGAGTATGTTCTATTTGACTCCAAGTCTGAGTATGTTCTATTTGACTCCAAGTCTGAGTCTATTTATATTTGTCTCCAAGTCTGAGTATGTTCTATTTGACTCCAAGTCTGAGTATGTTCTATTTGACTCCAAGTCTGAGTATGTTCTATTTGACTCCAAGTCTGAGTCTATTTCTATTTGTCTCCAAGTCTGAGTATGTTCTCTTTGTCTCCAAGTCTGAGTCTATTTCTATTTGACTCCAAGTCTGAGTATGTTCTATTTGTCTCCAAGTCTGAGTATGTTCTATTTGTCTCCAAGTCTGAGTATGTTCTATTTGACTCCAAGTCTGAGTATGTTCTATTTGACTCCAAGTCTGAGTATGTTCGATTTGACTCCAAGTCTGAATCTATTTCTATTTGTCTTCAGGTCTGAGTATGTTCGACTTGACTCCAATTCTGAGTCTATTTCTATTTGTCTCCAAGTCTGAGTCTATTTCTATTTGTCTCCAAGTCTGAGTATGTTCTATTTGACTCCAATTCTGAGTCTATTTCTATTTGTCTCCAAGTCTGAGTCTATTTATATTTGACTCCAAGTCTGAGTCCATTTATATTTGACTCCAAGTCTGAGTCGATTTATATTTGACTTCATGTCTGTGTCTATTTCTATTTGACTCCAATTCTGAGTCTATTTCTATTTGACTCCAAGTCTGAGTCTATTTCTATTTGACTCCAAGTCTGAGTATGTTCTATTTGACTCCAAGTCTGAGTCTTTATCTACTTGACTCCAATTCTGAGTCTATTTCTATTTGTCTCCAAGTCTGAGTCTATTTATATTTGACTCCAAGTCTGAGTCTATTTATATTTGACTCCAAGTCTGAGTCGATTTATATTTGACTCCATGTCTGTGTCTATTTCTATTTGACTCCAAGTCTGAGTCTATTTCTATTTGACTCCAAGTCTGAGTATGTTCTATTTGACTCCAAGTCTGAGTCTTTATCTACTTGACTCCAATTCTGAGTCTATTTCTATTTGTCTCCAAGTCTGAGTCTATTTCGATTTGTCTCCAAGTCTGAGTATGTTCTATTTGACTCCAAGTCTGAGTCTTTTTCTACTTGACTCCAAGTCTGAGTATGTTCTATTTGACTCCAAGTCTGAGTCTATTTCTATTTGTCTCCAAGTCTGAGTATGTTCTATTTGACTCCAAGTCTGAGTCTTTTTCTACTTGACTCCAAGTCTGAGTATGTTCTATTTGACTCCAAGTCTGAGTATGTTCTATTTGACTCCAAGTCTGAGTCTTTTTCTACTTGACTCCAAGTCTGAATTTGTTCTATTTGACTCCAAGTCTGAGTCTATTTCTATTTGACTCCAAGTCTGAGTCTATTTCTATTTGACTCCAAGTCTGAGTCTATTTCTATTCGACTCCAAGTCTGAGTATGTTCTATTTGACTCCAAGTCTGAGTATGTTCTATTTGTCTCCAAGTCTGAGTCTATTTCTATTTGACTCCAAGTCTGAGTATGTTCTCTTTGTCTCCAAGTCTGAGTCTATTTCTATTTGACTCCAAGTCTGAGTATGTTCTATTTGTCTCCAAGTCTGAGTATGTTCTATTTGTCTCCAAGTCTGAGTATGTTCTATTTGACTCCAAGTCTGAGTATGTTCTATTTGTCTCCAAGTCTGAGTCTATTTCTATTTGACTCCAAGTCTGAGTATGTTCTATTTGCCTCCAAGTCTGAGTATGTTCTATTTGTCTCCAAGTCTGAGTATGGTCTATTTGTCTCCAAGTCTGAGTATGTTCTATTTGACTCCAAGTCTGAGTATGTTCTATTTGACTCCAAGTCTGAGTATGTTCTATTTGACTCCAAGTCTGAGTCTATTTCTATTTGTCTTCAGGTCTGAGTATGTTCTACTTGACTCCAATTCTGAGTCTATTTCTATTTGTCTCCAAGTCTGAGTCTATTTCTATTTGTCTCCAAGTCTGAGTATGTTCTATTTGACTCCAAGTCTGAGTCTTTTTCTACTTGACTCCAATTCTGAGTCTATTTCTATTTGTCTCCAAGTCTGAGTCTATTTATATTTGACTCCAAGTCTGAGTCTATTTATATTTGACTCCAAGTCTGAGTCGATTTATATTTGACTTCATGTCTGTGTCTATTTCTATTTGACTCCAATTCTGAGTCTATTTCTATTTGACTCCAAGTCTGAGTCTATTTCTATTTGACTCCAAGTCTGAGTATGTTCTATTTGACTCCAAGTCTGAGTCTTTATCTACTTGACTCCAATTCTGAGTCTATTTCTATTTGTCTCCAAGTCTGAGTCCATTTTGATTTGTCTCCAAGTCTAGGTATGTTCTATTTGACTCCAAGTCTGAGTCTTTTTCTACTTGACTCCAAGTCTGAGTATGTTCTATTTGACTCCAAGTCTGAGTCTTTTTCTACTTGACTCCAAGTCTGAGTATGTTCTATTTGACTCCTAGTCTGAGTCTATTTCTATTTGTCTCCAAGTCTGAGTCTTTTTCTACTTGACTCCAATTCTGAGTCTATTTCTATTTGTCTCCAAGTCTGAGTCTATTTCTATTTGTTTCCAAGTCTGAGTCTATTTCTATTTGTCTCCAAGTCTGAGTCTATTTCTATTTGTCTCCAAGTCTGAGTATGTTCTATTTGACTCCAAGTCTGAGTATTTTTCTACTTGACTCCAATTCTGAGTCTATTTCTATTTGTCTCCAAGTCTGAGTCTATTTATATTTGACTCCAAGTCTGAGTCTATTTATATTTGACTCCAAGTCTGAGTCGATTTCTATTTGACTCCAAGTCTGAGTCGATTTCTATTTGACTCCAAGTCTGAGTATGTTCTATTTGACTCCAAGTCTGAGTCTTTATCTACTTGACTCCAATTCTGAGTCTATTTCTATTTGTCTCCAAGTCTGAGTCTATTTCGATTTGTCTCCAAGTCTGAGTATGTTATATTTGACTCCAAGTCTGAGTCTTTTTCTACTTGACTCCAAGTCTGAGTATGTTCTATTTGACTCCAAGTCTGAATCTTTTTCTACTTGACTCCAAGTCTGAGTATGTTCTATTTGACTCCAAGTCTGAGTCTATTTCTATTTGTCTCCAAGTCTGAGTCTATTTCGATTTGTCTCCAAGTCTGAGTATGTTCTATTTGACTCCAAGTCTGAGTCTTTTTCCACTTGACTCCAAGTCTGAGTATGTTCTATTTGACTCCTAGTCTGAGTCTTTTTCTACTTGACTCCAAGTCTGAGTATGTTCTATTTGACTCCAAGTCTGAGTCTATTTCTATTTGACTCCAAGTCTGAGTCTATTTCTATTTGACTCCAAGTCAGAGTCTATTTCCATTTGACTCCAAGTCTGAGTATGTTCTACTTGACTCCAAGTCTGAGTCTATTTCTATTTGACTCCAAGTCTGAGTATGTTCTACTTGACTCCAAGTCTGAGTCTATTTCTATTTGACTCCAATTCTGAGTATGTTCTATTTGACTCCAAGTCTGAGTATGTTCTATTTGACTCCAAGTCTGAGTATGTTCTATTTGACTCCAAGTCTGAGTTTATTTCTATTTGACTCCAAGTCTGAGTTTATTTCTATTTGACTCCAAGTCTGAGTTTATTTCTATTTGACTCCAAGTCTGAGTATGTTCTATTTGACTCCAAGTCTGAGTATGTTCTATTTGTCTCCAAGTCTGAGTCTATTTCGATTTGTCTCCAAGTCTGAGTATGTTCTATTTGACTCCAAGTCTGAGTCTTTTTCCACTTGACTCCAAGTCTGAGTCTATTTCTATTTGTCTCCAAGTCTGAGTCTATTTATATTTGACTCCAAGTCTGAGTCTATTTATATTTGACTCCAAGTCTGAGTCGATTTATATTTGACTTCATGTCTGTGTCTATTTCTATTTGACTCCAATTCTGAGTCTATTTCTATTTGACTCCAAGTCTGAGTCTATTTCTATTTGACTCCAAGTCTGAGTATGTTCTATTTGACTCCAAGTCTGAGTCTTTATCTACTTGACTCCAATTCTGAGTCTATTTCTATTTGTCTCCAAGTCTGAGTCCATTTTGATTTGTCTCCAAGTCTAGGTATGTTCTATTTGACTCCAAGTCTGAGTCTTTTTCTACTTGACTCCAAGTCTGAGTATGTTCTATTTGACTCCAAGTCTGAGTCTTTTTCTACTTGACTCCAAGTCTGAGTATGTTCTATTTGACTCCTAGTCTGAGTCTATTTCTATTTGTCTCCAAGTCTGAGTCTTTTTCTACTTGACTCCAATTCTGAGTCTATTTCTATTTGTCTCCAAGTCTGAGTCTATTTCTATTTGTTTCCAAGTCTGAGTCTATTTCTATTTGTCTCCAAGTCTGAGTCTATTTCTATTTGTCTCCAAGTCTGAGTATGTTCTATTTGACTCCAAGTCTGAGTATTTTTCTACTTGACTCCAATTCTGAGTCTATTTCTATTTGTCTCCAAGTCTGAGTCTATTTATATTTGACTCCAAGTCTGAGTCTATTTATATTTGACTCCAAGTCTGAGTCGATTTCTATTTGACTCCAAGTCTGAGTCGATTTCTATTTGACTCCAAGTCTGAGTATGTTCTATTTGACTCCAAGTCTGAGTCTTTATCTACTTGACTCCAATTCTGAGTCTATTTCTATTTGTCTCCAAGTCTGAGTCTATTTCGATTTGTCTCCAAGTCTGAGTATGTTATATTTGACTCCAAGTCTGAGTCTTTTTCTACTTGACTCCAAGTCTGAGTATGTTCTATTTGACTCCAAGTCTGAATCTTTTTCTACTTGACTCCAAGTCTGAGTATGTTCTATTTGACTCCAAGTCTGAGTCTATTTCTATTTGTCTCCAAGTCTGAGTCTATTTCGATTTGTCTCCAAGTCTGAGTATGTTCTATTTGACTCCAAGTCTGAGTCTTTTTCCACTTGACTCCAAGTCTGAGTATGTTCTATTTGACTCCTAGTCTGAGTCTTTTTCTACTTGACTCCAAGTCTGAGTATGTTCTATTTGACTCCAAGTCTGAGTCTATTTCTATTTGACTCCAAGTCTGAGTCTATTTCTATTTGACTCCAAGTCAGAGTCTATTTCCATTTGACTCCAAGTCTGAGTATGTTCTACTTGACTCCAAGTCTGAGTCTATTTCTATTTGACTCCAAGTCTGAGTATGTTCTACTTGACTCCAAGTCTGAGTCTATTTCTATTTGACTCCAATTCTGAGTATGTTCTATTTGACTCCAAGTCTGAGTATGTTCTATTTGACTCCAAGTCTGAGTATGTTCTATTTGACTCCAAGTCTGAGTTTATTTCTATTTGACTCCAAGTCTGAGTTTATTTCTATTTGACTCCAAGTCTGAGTTTATTTCTATTTGACTCCAAGTCTGAGTATGTTCTATTTGACTCCAAGTCTGAGTATGTTCTATTTGTCTCCAAGTCTGAGTCTATTTCGATTTGTCTCCAAGTCTGAGTATGTTCTATTTGACTCCAAGTCTGAGTCTTTTTCCACTTGACTCCAAGTCTGAGTATGTTCTATTTGACTCCTAGTCTGAGTCTTTTTCTACTTGACTCCAAGTCTGAGTATGTTCTATTTGACTCCAAGTCTGAGTCTATTTCTATTTGACTCCAAGTCTGAGTCTATTTCTATTTGACTCCAAGTCAGAGTCTATTTCCATTTGACTCCAAGTCTGAGTATGTTCTACTTGACTCCAAGTCTGAGTCTATTTCTATTTGACTCCAAGTCTGAGTATGTTCTACTTGACTCCAAGTCTGAGTCTATTTCTATTTGACTCCAATTCTGAGTATGTTCTATTTGACTCCAAGTCTGAGTATGTTCTATTTGACTCCAAGTCTGAGTATGTTCTATTTGACTCCAAGTCTGAGTTTATTTCTATTTGACTCCAAGTCTGAGTTTATTTCTATTTGACTCCAAGTCTGAGTCTTTTTCCACTTGACTCCAAGTCTGAGTATGTTCTATTTGTCTCCAAGTCTGAGTCTATTTCGATTTGTCTCCAAGTCTGAGTATGTTCTATTTGACTCCTAGTCTGAGTCTTTTTCTACTTGACTCCAAGTCTGAGTATGTTCTATTTGACTCCAAGTCTGAGTCTATTTCTATTTGACTCCAAGTCTGAGTCTATTTCTATTTGACTCCAAGTCAGAGTCTATTTCCATTTGACTCCAAGTCTGAGTATATTCTACTTGACTCCAAGTCTGAGTCTATTTCTATTTGACTCCAAGTCTGAGTATGTTCTACTTGACTCCAAGTCTGAGTCTATTTCTATTTGACTCCAAGTCTGAGTATGTTCTACTTGACTCCAAGTCTGAGTCTATTTCTATTTGACTCCAAGTCTGAGTATGTTCTATTTGACTCCAAGTCTGAGTATGTTCTATTTGACTCCAAGTCTGAGTTTATTTCTATTTGACTCCAAGTCTGAGTCTTTTTCTACTTGACTCCAAGTCTGAGTCTATTTCTATTTGTCTCCAATTCTGAGTCTATTTCTATTTGACTCCAAGTCTGAGTCTATTTCTATTTGACTCCAAGTCTGAGTCTATTTCTATTTGACTCCAAGTCTGAGTCTATTTATATTTGACTCCAATTCTGAGTCTATTTCTACTTGACTCCAAGTCTGAGTCTATTTCTATTTGACCCCAAGTCTGAGTCTATTTCTACTTGACTCCAAGTCTGAGTTTATTTCTATTTGACTCCAAGTCTGAGTCTATTTCTATTTGACTCCATTTCTGAGTCTATTTCTACTTGACTCAAAGTCTGAGTTTATTTCTATTTGACTCCAAGTCTGAGTCTATTTCTATTTGACTCCAAGTCTGAGTCTATTTCTATTTGACTCCAATTCTGAGTCTATTTCTATTTGACTCTAAGTCTGAGTCTATTTCTATTTGACTCCAAGTCTGAGTCTATTTCTATTTGACTCCAAGTCTGAGTCTTTTTCTATTTGTCTCCAAGTCTGAGTCTATTTCTATTTGTCTCCAAGTCTGAGTCTATTTCTATTTGACTCCAATTCTGAGTCTATTTCTATTTGACTCCAAATCTGAGTCTATTTCGATTTGACTCCAAGTCTGAGTCTTTTTCTATTTGACTCCAAGTCTGAGTCTTTATCTACTTGACTCCAATTCTGAGTCTATTTCTATTTGTCTCCAAGTCTGAGTCTATTTCTATTTGTCTCCAAGTCTGAGTATGTTCTATTTGACTCCAAGTCTGAGTCTTTTTCTACTTGACTCCAATTCTGAGTCTACTTCTATTTGTCTCCAAGTCTGAGTCTATTTATATTTGACTCCAAGTCTGAGTCTATTTATATTTGACTCCAAGTCTGAGTCGATTTATATTTGACTCCATGTCTGTGTCTATTTCTATTTGACTCCAAGTCTGAGTATGTTCTATTTGACTCCAAGTCTGATTCTTTTTCTACTTGACTCCAAGTCTGAGTATGTTCTATTTGACTCCAAGTCTGATGCTATTTCTATTTAACTCCAAGTCTGAGTCTATTTCTATTTGACTCCAAGTCTGAGTCAATTTCTATTTGACTCCAAGTCTGAGTCTATTTCTATTTGACTCCAAGTCTGAGTATGTTCTATTTGACTCCAAGTCTGAGTCTATTTCTATTTGACTCCAAGTCTGAGTATGTTCTATTTGACTCCAAGTCTGAGTCTATTTCGATTTGTCTCCAAGTCTGAGTATGTTCTATTTGACTCCAAGTCTGAGTCTTTTTCTACTTGACTCCAAGTCTGAATATGTTCTATTTGACTCCAAGTCTGAGTCTATTTCTATTTGACTCCAAGTCTGAGTCTATTTCTATTTGACTCCAAGTCAGAGTCTATTTCTATTTGACTCCAAGTCTGAGTATATTTATATTTGTCTCCAAGTCTGAGTCTATTTCTATTTGTCTCCAAGTCTGAGTATGTTCTATTTGACTCCAAGTCTGAGTATGTTCTATTTGACTCCAAGTCTGAGTCTATTTCTATTTGACTCCAAGTCTGAGTATGTTCTATTTGACTCCAAGTCTGAGTCTATTTATATTTGTCTCCAAGTCTGAGTCTATTTCTATTTGTCTCCAAGTCTGAGTATGTTCTATTTGACTCCAAGTCTGAGTCTATTTCTATTTGACTCCAAGTCTGAATATGTTCTATTTGACTCCAAGTCTGAGTATGTTCTATTTGACTCCAAGTCTGAGTATGTTCTATTTGACTTCAAGTCTGAGTCTATTTCTATTTGACTCCAAGTCTGAGTATGTTCTATTTGACTCCAAGTCTGAGTCTTTTTCTACTTTACTCCAATTCTGAGTCTATTTCTATTTGTCTCCAAGTCTGAGTCTATTTATATTTGTCTCCAAGTCTGAGTATGTTCTATTTGACTCCAAGTCTGAGTATGTTCTATTTGACTCCAAGTCTGAGTCTATTTCTATTTGTCTTCAGGTCTGAGTATGTTCTACTTGACTCAAATTCTGAGTCTATTTCTATTTGTCTCCAAGTCTGAGTCTATTTCTATTTGTCTCCAAGTCTGAGTATGTTCTATTTGACTCCAAGTCTAAGTCTTTTTCTACTTTACTCCAATTCTGAGTCTATTTCTATTTGTCTCCAAGTCTGAGTCTATTTATATTTGACTCCAAGTCTGAGTCTATTTATATTTGACTCCAATTCTGAGTCTATTTCTATTTGACTCCAATTCTGAGTCTATTTCTATTTGACTCCAAGTCTGAGTCTATTTCTATTTGACTCCAAGTCTGAGTATGTTCTATTTGACTCCAAACCTGAGTCTTTATCTACTTGACTCCAATTCTGAGTCTATTTCTATTTGTCTCCAAGTCTGAGTCTATTTCGATTTGTCTCCAAGTCTGAGTATGTTCTATTTTACTCCAAGTCTGAGTCTTTTTCTACTTGACTCCAAGTCTGAGTATGTTGTATTTGACTCCAAGTCTGAGTATGTTCTATTTGACTCCAAGTCTGAGTCTTTTTCTACTTGACTCCAAGTCTGAGTATGTTGTATTTGACTCCAAGTCTGAGTATGTTCTATTTGACTCCAAGTCTGAGTCTTTTTCTACTTGACTCCAAGTCTGAGTCTATTTCTATTTGACTCCAAGTCAGAGTCTATTTCTATTTGACTCCAAGTCTGAGTCTATTTCTATTTGACTCCAAGTCTGAGTCTATTTCTATTTGTCTTCAGGTCTGAGTATGTTCTACTTGACTCCAATTCTGAGTCTATTTCTATTTGTCTCCAAGTCTGAGTCTATTTCTATTTGTCTCCAAGTCTGAGTATGTTCTATTTGACTCCAAGTCTGAGTCTTTTTCTACTTTACTCCAATTCTGAGTCTATTTCTATTTGTCTCCAAGTCTGAGTCTATTTATATTTGACTCCAAGTCTGAGTCTATTTATATTTGACTCCAAGTCTGAGTCGATTTATATTTGACTTCATGTCTGTGTCTATTTCTATTTGACTCCAATTCTGAGTCTATTTCTATTTGACTCCAAGTCTGAGTCTATTTCTATTTGACTCCAAGTCTGAGTCTATTTATATTTGACTCCAAGTCTGAGTCTATTTATATTTGACTCCAAGTCTGAGTCTATTTCTATTTGACTCCAAACCTGAGTCTTTATCTACTTGACTCCAATTCTGAGTCTATTTCTATTTGTCTCCAAGTCTGAGTCTATTTCGATTTGTCTCCAAGTCTGAGTATGTTCTATTTTACTCCAAGTCTGAGTCTTTTTCTACTTGACTCCAAGTCTGAGTATGTTGTATTTGACTCCAAGTCTGAGTATGTTCTATTTGACTCCAAGTCTGAGTCTTTTTCTACTTGACTCCAAGTCTGAGTATGTTGTATTTGACTCCAAGTCTGAGTATGTTCTATTTGACTCCAAGTCTGAGTCTTTTTCTACTTGACTCCAAGTCTGAGTCTATTTCTATTTGACTCCAAGTCAGAGTCTATTTCTATTTGACTCCAAGTCTGAGTCTATTTCTATTTGTCTCCAAGTCTGAGTATGTTCTATTTGACTCCAAGTCTGAGTCTATTTCGATTTGTCTCCAAGTCTGAGTATGTTCTATTTGACTCCAAGTCTGAGTCTTTTTCTACTTGAATCCAAGTCTGAATATGTTCTATTTGACTCCAAGTCTGAGTCTATTTCTATTTGACTCCAAGTCTGAGTCTATTTCTATTTGACTCCAAGTCTGAGTCTATTTCTATTTGACTCCAAGTCAGAGTCTATTTCTATTTGACTCCAAGTCTGAGTATATTTATATTTGTCTCCAAGTCTGAGTCTATTTCTATTTGTCTCCAAGTCTGAGTCTATTTATATTTGTCTCCAAGTCTGAGTATGTTCTATTTGACTCCAAGTCTGAGTCTATTTCTATTTGAATCCAAGTCTGAGTATGTTCTATTTGACTCCAAGTCTGAGTATGTTCTATTTGACTCCAAGTCTGAGTCTATTTCTATTTGACTCCAAGTCTGAGTCTATTTCTATTTGACTCCAAGTCTGAGTATGTTCTATTTGACTCCAAGTCTGAGTATGTTCTATTTGACTCCAAGTCTGAGTCTATTTATATTTGTCTCCAAGTCTGAGTATGTTCTATTTGACTCCAAGTCTGAGTATGTTCTATTTGACTCCAAGTCTGAGTCTATTTCTATTTGACTCCAAGTCTGAGTATGTTCTATTTGACTCCAAGTCTGAGTATGTTCTATTTGTCTCCAAGTCTGAGTCTATTTCTATTTGACTCCAAGTCTGAGTCTATTTCTATTTGTCTCCAAGTCTGAGTATGTTCTATTTGACTCCAAGTCTGAGTCTTTTTCTACTTTACTCCAATTCTGAGTCTATTTCTATTTGTCTCCAAGTCTGAGTCTATTTATATTTGACTCCAAGTCTGAGTCTATTTATATTTGACTTCATGTCTGTGTCTATTTCTATTTGACTCCAATTCTGAGTCTATTTCTATTTGACTCCAAGTCTGAGTCTATTTCTCTTTGACTCCAAGTCTGAGTATGTTCTATTTGACACCCCAACCCTGAGTCTTTATCTACTTGACTCCAATTCTGAGTCTATTTCTATTTGTCTCCAAGTCTGGGTCTATTTCGATTTGTCTCCAAGTCTGAGTATGTTCTATTTTACTCCAAGTCTGAGTCTTTTTCTACTTGACTCCAAGTCTGAGTATGTTGTATTTGACTCCAAGTCTGAGTATGTTCTATTTGACTCCAAGTCTGAGTCTTTTTCTACTTGACTCCAAGTCTGAGTATGTTGTATTTGACTCCAAGTCTGAGTATGTTCTATTTGACTCCAAGTCTGAGTCTTTTTCTACTTGACTCCAAGTCAGAGTCTATTTCTATTTGACTCCAAGTCAGAGTCTATTTCTATTTGACTCCAAGTCTGAGTATATTTATATTTGTCTCCAAGTCTGAGTCTATTTCTATTTGTCTCCAAGTCTGAGTATGTTCTATTTGACTCCAAGTCTGAGTCTTTTTCTACTTGACTCCAAGTCAGAGTCTATTTCTATTTGACTCCAAGTCTGAGTATATTTATATTTGTCTCCAAGTCTGAGTCTATTTCGATTTGTCTCCAAGTCTGAGTATGTTCTATTTGACTCCAAGTCTGAGTCTTTTTCTACTTGACTCCAAGTCTGAATATGTTCTATTTGACTCCAAGTCTGAGTCTATTTCTATTTGACTCCAAGTCTGAGTCTATTTCTATTTGACTCCAAGTCAGAGTCTATTTCTATTTGACTCCAAGTCTGAGTATATTTATATTTGTCTCCAAGTCTGAGTCTATTTCTATTTGTCTCCAAGTCTGAGTCTATTTATATTTGTCTCCAAGTCTGAGTATGTTCTATTTGACTCCAATTCTGAGTCTATTTCTATTTGAATCCAAGTCTGAGTATGTTCTATTTGACTCCAAGTCTGAGTATGTTCTATTTGACTCCAAGTCTGAGTCTATTTCTATTTGACTCCAAGTCTGAGTCTATTTCTATTTGACTCCAAGTCTGAGTCTATTTCTATTTGAATCCAAGTCTGAGTATGTTCTATTTGACTCCAAGTCTGAGTATGTTCTATTTGACTCCAAGTCTGAGTCTATTTATATTTGTCTCCAAGTCTGAGTATGTTCTATTTGACTCCAAGTCTGAGTATGTTCTATTTGACTCCAAGTCTGAGTATGTTCTATTTGACTCCAAGTCTGAGTCTATTTCTATTTGTCTCCAAGTCTGAGTATGTTCTCTTTGTCTCCAAGTCTGAGTCTATTTCTATTTGACTCCAAGTCTGAGTATGTTCTATTTGTCTCCAAGTCTGAGTATGTTCTATTTGTCTCCAAGTCTGAGTATGTTCTATTTGACTCCAAGTCTGAGTATGTTCTATTTGACTCCAAGTCTGAGTATGTTCGATTTGACTCCAAGTCTGAGTCTATTTCTATTTGTCTTCAGGTCTGAGTATGTTCGACTTGACTCCAATTCTGAGTCTATTTCTATTTGTCTCCAAGTCTGAGTCTATTTCTATTTGTCTCCAAGTCTGAGTATGTTCTATTTGACTCCAATTCTGAGTCTATTTCTATTTGTCTCCAAGTCTGAGTCTATTTATATTTGACTCCAAGTCTGAGTCCATTTATATTTGACTCCAAGTCTGAGTCGATTTATATTTGACTTCATGTCTGTGTCTATTTCTATTTGACTCCAATTCTGAGTCTATTTCTATTTGACTCCAAGTCTGAGTCTATTTCTATTTGACTCCAAGTCTGAGTATGTTCTATTTGACTCCAAGTCTGAGTCTTTATCTACTTGACTCCAATTCTGAGTCTATTTCTATTTGTCTCCAAGTCTGAGTCTATTTATATTTGACTCCAAGTCTGAGTCTATTTATATTTGACTCCAAGTCTGAGTCGATTTATATTTGACTCCATGTCTGTGTCTATTTCTATTTGACTCCAAGTCTGAGTCTATTTCTATTTGACTCCAAGTCTGAGTATGTTCTATTTGACTCCAAGTCTGAGTCTTTATCTACTTGACTCCAATTCTGAGTCTATTTCTATTTGTCTCCAAGTCTGAGTCTATTTCGATTTGTCTCCAAGTCTGAGTATGTTCTATTTGACTCCAAGTCTGAGTCTTTTTCTACTTGACTCCAAGTCTGAGTATGTTCTATTTGACTCCAAGTCTGAGTCTATTTCTATTTGTCTCCAAGTCTGAGTATGTTCTATTTGACTCCAAGTCTGAGTATTTTTCTACTTGACTCCAAGTCTGAGTATGTTCTATTTGACTCCAAGTCTGAGTATGTTCTATTTGACTCCAAGTCTGAGTCTTTTTCTACTTGACTCCAAGTCTGAATTTGTTCTATTTGACTCCAAGTCTGAGTCTATTTCTATTTGACTCCAAGTCTGAGTCTATTTCTATTTGACTCCAAGTCTGAGTCTATTTCTATTCGACTCCAAGTCTGAGTATGTTCTATTTGACTCCAAGTCTGAGTATGTTCTATTTGTCTCCAAGTCTGAGTCTATTTCTATTTGACTCCAAGTCTGAGTATGTTCTCTTTGTCTCCAAGTCTGAGTCTATTTCTATTTGACTCCAAGTCTGAGTATGTTCTATTTGTCTCCAAGTCTGAGTATGTTCTATTTGTCTCCAAGTCTGAGTATGTTCTATTTGCCTCCAAGTCTGAGTATGTTCTATTTGTCTCCAAGTCTGAGTATGGTCTATTTGTCTCCAAGTCTGAGTATGTTCTATTTGACTCCAAGTCTGAGTATGTTCTATTTGACTCCAAGTCTGAGTATGTTCTATTTGACTCCAAGTCTGAGTCTATTTCTATTTGTCTTCAGGTCTGAGTATGTTCTACTTGACTCCAATTCTGAGTCTATTTCTATTTGTCTCCAAGTCTGAGTCTATTTCTATTTGTCTCCAAGTCTGAGTATGTTCTATTTGACTCCAAGTCTGAGTCTTTTTCTACTTGACTCCAATTCTGAGTCTATTTCTATTTGTCTCCAAGTCTGAGTCTATTTATATTTGACTCCAAGTCTGAGTCTATTTATATTTGACTCCAAGTCTGAGTCGATTTATATTTGACTTCATGTCTGTGTCTATTTCTATTTGACTCCAATTCTGAGTCTATTTCTATTTGACTCCAAGTCTGAGTCTATTTCTATTTGACTCCAAGTCTGAGTATGTTCTATTTGACTCCAAGTCTGAGTCTTTATCTACTTGACTCCAATTCTGAGTCTATTTCTATTTGTCTCCAAGTCTGAGTCCATTTTGATTTGTCTCCAAGTCTAGGTATGTTCTATTTGACTCCAAGTCTGAGTCTTTTTCTACTTGACTCCAAGTCTGAGTATGTTCTATTTGACTCCAAGTCTGAGTCTTTTTCTACTTGACTCCAAGTCTGAGTATGTTCTATTTGACTCCTAGTCTGAGTCTATTTCTATTTGTCTCCAAGTCTGAGTCTTTTTCTACTTGACTCCAATTCTGAGTCTATTTCTATTTGTCTCCAAGTCTGAGTCTATTTCTATTTGTTTCCAAGTCTGAGTCTATTTCTATTTGTCTCCAAGTCTGAGTCTATTTCTATTTGTCTCCAAGTCTGAGTATGTTCTATTTGACTCCAAGTCTGAGTATTTTTCTACTTGACTCCAATTCTGAGTCTATTTCTATTTGTCTCCAAGTCTGAGTCTATTTATATTTGACTCCAAGTCTGAGTCTATTTATATTTGACTCCAAGTCTGAGTCGATTTCTATTTGACTCCAAGTCTGAGTCGATTTCTATTTGACTCCAAGTCTGAGTATGTTCTATTTGACTCCAAGTCTGAGTCTTTATCTACTTGACTCCAATTCTGAGTCTATTTCTATTTGTCTCCAAGTCTGAGTCTATTTCGATTTGTCTCCAAGTCTGAGTATGTTATATTTGACTCCAAGTCTGAGTCTTTTTCTACTTGACTCCAAGTCTGAGTCTATTTCTATTTGTCTCCAAGTCTGAGTATGTTCTCTTTGTCTCCAAGTCTGAGTCTATTTCTATTTGACTCCAAGTCTGAGTATGTTCTATTTGTCTCCAAGTCTGAGTATGTTCTATTTGTCTCCAAGTCTGAGTATGTTCTATTTGACTCCAAGTCTGAGTATGTTCTATTTGACTCCAAGTCTGAGTATGTTCGATTTGACTCCAAGTCTGAGTCTATTTCTATTTGTCTTCAGGTCTGAGTATGTTCGACTTGACTCCAATTCTGAGTCTATTTCTATTTGTCTCCAAGTCTGAGTCTATTTCTATTTGTCTCCAAGTCTGAGTATGTTCTATTTGACTCCAATTCTGAGTCTATTTCTATTTGTCTCCAAGTCTGAGTCTATTTATATTTGACTCCAAGTCTGAGTCCATTTATATTTGACTCCAAGTCTGAGTCGATTTATATTTGACTTCATGTCTGTGTCTATTTCTATTTGACTCCAATTCTGAGTCTATTTCTATTTGACTCCAAGTCTGAGTCTATTTCTATTTGACTCCAAGTCTGAGTATGTTCTATTTGACTCCAAGTCTGAGTCTTTATCTACTTGACTCCAATTCTGAGTCTATTTCTATTTGTCTCCAAGTCTGAGTCTATTTATATTTGACTCCAAGTCTGAGTCTATTTATATTTGACTCCAAGTCTGAGTCGATTTATATTTGACTCCATGTCTGTGTCTATTTCTTTTTGACTCCAAGTCTGAGTCTATTTCTATTTGACTCCAAGTCTGAGTATGTTCTATTTGACTCCAAGTCTGAGTCTTTATCTACTTGACTCCAATTCTGAGTCTATTTCTATTTGTCTCCAAGTCTGAGTCTATTTCGATTTGTCTCCAAGTCTGAGTATGTTCTATTTGACTCCAAGTCTGAGTCTTTTTCTACTTGACTCCAAGTCTGAGTATGTTCTATTTGACTCCAAGTCTGAGTCTATTTCTATTTGTCTCCAAGTCTGAGTATGTTCTATTTGACTCCAAGTCTGAGTCTTTTTCTACTTGACTCCAAGTCTGAGTATGTTCTATTTGACTCCAAGTCTGAGTATGTTCTATTTGACTCCAAGTCTGAGTCTTTTTCTACTTGACTCCAAGTCTGAATTTGTTCTATTTGACTCCAAGTCTGAGTCTATTTCTATTTGACTCCAAGTCTGAGTCTATTTCTATTTGACTCCAAGTCTGAGTCTATTTCTATTCGACTCCAAGTCTGAGTATGTTCTATTTGACTCCAAGTCTGAGTATGTTCTATTTGTCTCCAAGTCTGAGTCTATTTCTATTTGACTCCAAGTCTGAGTATGTTCTCTTTGTCTCCAAGTCTGAGTCTATTTCTATTTGACTCCAAGTCTGAGTATGTTCTATTTGTCTCCAAGTCTGAGTATGTTCTATTTGTCTCCAAGTCTGAGTATGTTCTATTTGACTCCAAGTCTGAGTATGTTCTATTTGTCTCCAAGTCTGAGTCTATTTCTATTTGACTCCAAGTCTGAGTATGTTCTATTTGCCTCCAAGTCTGAGTATGTTCTATTTGTCTCCAAGTCTGAGTATGGTCTATTTGTCTCCAAGTCTGAGTATGTTCTATTTGACTCCAAGTCTGAGTATGTTCTATTTGACTCCAAGTCTGAGTATGTTCTATTTGACTCCAAGTCTGAGTCTATTTCTATTTGTCTTCAGGTCTGAGTATGTTCTACTTGACTCCAATTCTGAGTCTATTTCTATTTGTCTCCAAGTCTGAGTCTATTTCTATTTGTCTCCAAGTCTGAGTATGTTCTATTTGACTCCAAGTCTGAGTCTTTTTCTACTTGACTCCAATTCTGAGTCTATTTCTATTTGTCTCCAAGTCTGAGTCTATTTATATTTGACTCCAAGTCTGAGTCTATTTATATTTGACTCCAAGTCTGAGTCGATTTATATTTGACTTCATGTCTGTGTCTATTTCTATTTGACTCCAATTCTGAGTCTATTTCTATTTGACTCCAAGTCTGAGTCTATTTCTATTTGACTCCAAGTCTGAGTATGTTCTATTTGACTCCAAGTCTGAGTCTTTATCTACTTGACTCCAATTCTGAGTCTATTTCTATTTGTCTCCAAGTCTGAGTCCATTTTGATTTGTCTCCAAGTCTAGGTATGTTCTATTTGACTCCAAGTCTGAGTCTTTTTCTACTTGACTCCAAGTCTGAGTATGTTCTATTTGACTCCAAGTCTGAGTCTTTTTCTACTTGACTCCAAGTCTGAGTATGTTCTATTTGACTCCTAGTCTGAGTCTATTTCTATTTGTCTCCAAGTCTGAGTCTTTTTCTACTTGACTCCAATTCTGAGTCTATTTCTATTTGTCTCCAAGTCTGAGTCTATTTCTATTTGTTTCCAAGTCTGAGTCTATTTCTATTTGTCTCCAAGTCTGAGTCTATTTCTATTTGTCTCCAAGTCTGAGTATGTTCTATTTGACTCCAAGTCTGAGTATTTTTCTACTTGACTCCAATTCTGAGTCTATTTCTATTTGTCTCCAAGTCTGAGTCTATTTATATTTGACTCCAAGTCTGAGTCTATTTATATTTGACTCCAAGTCTGAGTCGATTTCTATTTGACTCCAAGTCTGAGTCGATTTCTATTTGACTCCAAGTCTGAGTATGTTCTATTTGACTCCAAGTCTGAGTCTTTATCTACTTGACTCCAATTCTGAGTCTATTTCTATTTGTCTCCAAGTCTGAGTCTATTTCGATTTGTCTCCAAGTCTGAGTATGTTATATTTGACTCCAAGTCTGAGTCTTTTTCTACTTGACTCCAAGTCTGAGTCTATTTCTATTTGTCTCCAAGTCTGAGTATGTTCTCTTTGTCTCCAAGTCTGAGTCTATTTCTATTTGACTCCAAGTCTGAGTATGTTCTATTTGTCTCCAAGTCTGAGTATGTTCTATTTGTCTCCAAGTCTGAGTATGTTCTATTTGACTCCAAGTCTGAGTATGTTCTATTTGACTCCAAGTCTGAGTATGTTCGATTTGACTCCAAGTCTGAGTCTATTTCTATTTGTCTTCAGGTCTGAGTATGTTCGACTTGACTCCAATTCTGAGTCTATTTCTATTTGTCTCCAAGTCTGAGTCTATTTCTATTTGTCTCCAAGTCTGAGTATGTTCTATTTGACTCCAATTCTGAGTCTATTTCTATTTGTCTCCAAGTCTGAGTCTATTTATATTTGACTCCAAGTCTGAGTCCATTTATATTTGACTCCAAGTCTGAGTCGATTTATATTTGACTTCATGTCTGTGTCTATTTCTATTTGACTCCAATTCTGAGTCTATTTCTATTTGACTCCAAGTCTGAGTCTATTTCTATTTGACTCCAAGTCTGAGTATGTTCTATTTGACTCCAAGTCTGAGTCTTTATCTACTTGACTCCAATTCTGAGTCTATTTCTATTTGTCTCCAAGTCTGAGTCTATTTATATTTGACTCCAAGTCTGAGTCTATTTATATTTGACTCCAAGTCTGAGTCGATTTATATTTGACTCCATGTCTGTGTCTATTTCTTTTTGACTCCAAGTCTGAGTCTATTTCTATTTGACTCCAAGTCTGAGTATGTTCTATTTGACTCCAAGTCTGAGTCTTTATCTACTTGACTCCAATTCTGAGTCTATTTCTATTTGTCTCCAAGTCTGAGTCTATTTCGATTTGTCTCCAAGTCTGAGTATGTTCTATTTGACTCCAAGTCTGAGTCTTTTTCTACTTGACTCCAAGTCTGAGTACGTTCTATTTGACTCCAAGTCTGAGTCTATTTCTATTTGTCTCCAAGTCTGAGTATGTTCTATTTGACTCCAAGTCTGAGTCTTTTTCTACTTGACTCCAAGTCTGAGTATGTTCTATTTGACTCCAAGTCTGAGTATGTTCTATTTGACTCCAAGTCTGAGTCTTTTTCTACTTGACTCCAAGTCTGAATTTGTTCTATTTGACTCCAAGTCTGAGTCTATTTCTATTTGACTCCAAGTCTGAGTCTATTTCTATTTGACTCCAAGTCTGAGTCTATTTCTATTCGACTCCAAGTCTGAGTATGTTCTATTTGACTCCAAGTCTGAGTATGTTCTATTTGTCTCCAAGTCTGAGTCTATTTCTATTTGACTCCAAGTCTGAGTATGTTCTCTTTGTCTCCAAGTCTGAGTCTATTTCTATTTGACTCCAAGTCTGAGTATGTTCTATTTGTCTCCAAGTCTGAGTATGTTCTATTTGTCTCCAAGTCTGAGTATGTTCTATTTGACTCCAAGTCTGAGTATGTTCTATTTGTCTCCAAGTCTGAGTCTATTTCTATTTGACTCCAAGTCTGAGTATGTTCTATTTGCCTCCAAGTCTGAGTATGTTCTATTTGTCTCCAAGTCTGAGTATGGTCTATTTGTCTCCAAGTCTGAGTATGTTCTATTTGACTCCAAGTCTGAGTATGTTCTATTTGACTCCAAGTCTGAGTATGTTCTATTTGACTCCAAGTCTGAGTCTATTTCTATTTGTCTTCAGGTCTGAGTATGTTCTACTTGACTCCAATTCTGAGTCTATTTCTATTTGTCTCCAAGTCTGAGTCTATTTCTATTTGTCTCCAAGTCTGAGTATGTTCTATTTGACTCCAAGTCTGAGTCTTTTTCTACTTGACTCCAATTCTGAGTCTATTTCTATTTGTCTCCAAGTCTGAGTCTATTTATATTTGACTCCAAGTCTGAGTCTATTTATATTTGACTCCAAGTCTGAGTCGATTTATATTTGACTTCATGTCTGTGTCTATTTCTATTTGACTCCAATTCTGAGTCTATTTCTATTTGACTCCAAGTCTGAGTCTATTTCTATTTGACTCCAAGTCTGAGTATGTTCTATTTGACTCCAAGTCTGAGTCTTTATCTACTTGACTCCAATTCTGAGTCTATTTCTATTTGTCTCCAAGTCTGAGTCCATTTTGATTTGTCTCCAAGTCTAGGTATGTTCTATTTGACTCCAAGTCTGAGTCTTTTTCTACTTGACTCCAAGTCTGAGTATGTTCTATTTGACTCCAAGTCTGAGTCTTTTTCTACTTGACTCCAAGTCTGAGTATGTTCTATTTGACTCCTAGTCTGAGTCTATTTCTATTTGTCTCCAAGTCTGAGTCTTTTTCTACTTGACTCCAATTCTGAGTCTATTTCTATTTGTCTCCAAGTCTGAGTCTATTTCTATTTGTTTCCAAGTCTGAGTCTATTTCTATTTGTCTCCAAGTCTGAGTCTATTTCTATTTGTCTCCAAGTCTGAGTATGTTCTATTTGACTCCAAGTCTGAGTATTTTTCTACTTGACTCCAATTCTGAGTCTATTTCTATTTGTCTCCAAGTCTGAGTCTATTTATATTTGACTCCAAGTCTGAGTCTATTTATATTTGACTCCAAGTCTGAGTCGATTTCTATTTGACTCCAAGTCTGAGTCGATTTCTATTTGACTCCAAGTCTGAGTATGTTCTATTTGACTCCAAGTCTGAGTCTTTATCTACTTGACTCCAATTCTGAGTCTATTTCTATTTGTCTCCAAGTCTGAGTCTATTTCGATTTGTCTCCAAGTCTGAGTATGTTATATTTGACTCCAAGTCTGAGTCTTTTTCTACTTGACTCCAAGTCTGAGTCTATTTCTATTTGTCTCCAAGTCTGAGTATGTTCTCTTTGTCTCCAAGTCTGAGTCTATTTCTATTTGACTCCAAGTCTGAGTATGTTCTATTTGTCTCCAAGTCTGAGTATGTTCTATTTGTCTCCAAGTCTGAGTATGTTCTATTTGACTCCAAGTCTGAGTATGTTCTATTTGACTCCAAGTCTGAGTATGTTCGATTTGACTCCAAGTCTGAGTCTATTTCTATTTGTCTTCAGGTCTGAGTATGTTCGACTTGACTCCAATTCTGAGTCTATTTCTATTTGTCTCCAAGTCTGAGTCTATTTCTATTTGTCTCCAAGTCTGAGTATGTTCTATTTGACTCCAATTCTGAGTCTATTTCTATTTGTCTCCAAGTCTGAGTCTATTTATATTTGACTCCAAGTCTGAGTCCATTTATATTTGACTCCAAGTCTGAGTCGATTTATATTTGACTTCATGTCTGTGTCTATTTCTATTTGACTCCAATTCTGAGTCTATTTCTATTTGACTCCAAGTCTGAGTCTATTTCTATTTGACTCCAAGTCTGAGTATGTTCTATTTGACTCCAAGTCTGAGTCTTTATCTACTTGACTCCAATTCTGAGTCTATTTCTATTTGTCTCCAAGTCTGAGTCTATTTATATTTGACTCCAAGTCTGAGTCTATTTATATTTGACTCCAAGTCTGAGTCGATTTATATTTGACTCCATGTCTGTGTCTATTTCTTTTTGACTCCAAGTCTGAGTCTATTTCTATTTGACTCCAAGTCTGAGTATGTTCTATTTGACTCCAAGTCTGAGTCTTTATCTACTTGACTCCAATTCTGAGTCTATTTCTATTTGTCTCCAAGTCTGAGTCTATTTCGATTTGTCTCCAAGTCTGAGTATGTTCTATTTGACTCCAAGTCTGAGTCTTTTTCTACTTGACTCCAAGTCTGAGTACGTTCTATTTGACTCCAAGTCTGAGTCTATTTCTATTTGTCTCCAAGTCTGAGTATGTTCTATTTGACTCCAAGTCTGAGTCTTTTTCTACTTGACTCCAAGTCTGAGTATGTTCTATTTGACTCCAAGTCTGAGTATGTTCTATTTGACTCCAAGTCTGAGTCTTTTTCTACTTGACTCCAAGTCTGAATTTGTTCTATTTGACTCCAAGTCTGAGTCTATTTCTATTTGACTCCAAGTCTGAGTCTATTTCTATTTGACTCCAAGTCTGAGTCTATTTCTATTCGACTCCAAGTCTGAGTATGTTCTATTTGACTCCAAGTCTGAGTATGTTCTATTTGTCTCCAAGTCTGAGTCTATTTCTATTTGACTCCAAGTCTGAGTATGTTCTCTTTGTCTCCAAGTCTGAGTCTATTTCTATTTGACTCCAAGTCTGAGTATGTTCTATTTGTCTCCAAGTCTGAGTATGTTCTATTTGTCTCCAAGTCTGAGTATGTTCTATTTGACTCCAAGTCTGAGTATGTTCTATTTGTCTCCAAGTCTGAGTCTATTTCTATTTGACTCCAAGTCTGAGTATGTTCTATTTGCCTCCAAGTCTGAGTATGTTCTATTTGTCTCCAAGTCTGAGTATGGTCTATTTGTCTCCAAGTCTGAGTATGTTCTATTTGACTCCAAGTCTGAGTATGTTCTATTTGACTCCAAGTCTGAGTATGTTCTATTTGACTCCAAGTCTGAGTCTATTTCTATTTGTCTTCAGGTCTGAGTATGTTCTACTTGACTCCAATTCTGAGTCTATTTCTATTTGTCTCCAAGTCTGAGTCTATTTCTATTTGTCTCCAAGTCTGAGTATGTTCTATTTGACTCCAAGTCTGAGTCTTTTTCTACTTGACTCCAATTCTGAGTCTATTTCTATTTGTCTCCAAGTCTGAGTCTATTTATATTTGACTCCAAGTCTGAGTCTATTTATATTTGACTCCAAGTCTGAGTCGATTTATATTTGACTTCATGTCTGTGTCTATTTCTATTTGACTCCAATTCTGAGTCTATTTCTATTTGACTCCAAGTCTGAGTCTATTTCTATTTGACTCCAAGTCTGAGTATGTTCTATTTGACTCCAAGTCTGAGTCTTTATCTACTTGACTCCAATTCTGAGTCTATTTCTATTTGTCTCCAAGTCTGAGTCCATTTTGATTTGTCTCCAAGTCTAGGTATGTTCTATTTGACTCCAAGTCTGAGTCTTTTTCTACTTGACTCCAAGTCTGAGTATGTTCTATTTGACTCCAAGTCTGAGTCTTTTTCTACTTGACTCCAAGTCTGAGTATGTTCTATTTGACTCCTAGTCTGAGTCTATTTCTATTTGTCTCCAAGTCTGAGTCTTTTTCGACTTGAATCCAATTCTGAGTCTATTTCTATTTGTCTCCAAGTCTGAGTCTATTTCTATTTGTTTCCAAGTCTGAGTCTATTTCTATTTGTCTCCAAGTCTGAGTCTATTTCTATTTGTCTCCAAGTCTGAGTATGTTCTATTTGACTCCAAGTCTGAGTATTTTTCTACTTGACTCCAATTCTGAGTCTATTTCTATTTGTCTCCAAGTCTGAGTCTATTTATATTTGACTCCAAGTCTGAGTCTATTTATATTTGACTCCAAGTCTGAGTCGATTTCTATTTGACTCCAAGTCTGAGTCGATTTCTATTTGACTCCAAGTCTGAGTATGTTCTATTTGACTCCAAGTCTGAGTCTATTTCTATTTGACTCCAAGTCTGAGTATGTTCTATTTGACTCCAAGTCTGAGTCTTTATCTACTTGACTCCAATTCTGAGTCTATTTCTATTTGTCTCCAAGTCTGAGTCCATTTTGATTTGTCTCCAAGTCTAGGTATGTTCTATTTGACTCCAAGTCTGAGTCTTTTTCTACTTGACTCCAAGTCTGAGTATGTTCTATTTGACTCCAAGTCTGAGTCTTTTTCTACTTGACTCCAAGTCTGAGTATGTTCTATTTGACTCCTAGTCTGAGTCTATTTCTATTTGTCTCCAAGTCTGAGTCTTTTTCTACTTGACTCCAATTCTGAGTCTATTTCTATTTGTCTCCAAGTCTGAGTCTATTTCTATTTGACTCCAAGTCTGAGTATGTTCTATTTGACTCCAAGTCTGAGTCTTTATCTACTTGACTCCAATTCTGAGTCTATTTCTATTTGTCTCCAAGTCTGAGTCTATTTCGATTTGTCTCCAAGTCTGAGTATGTTCTATTTGACTCCAAGTCTGAGTCTTTTTCTACTTGACTCCAAGTCTGAGTACGTTCTATTTGACTCCAAGTCTGAGTCTATTTCTATTTGTCTCCAAGTCTGAGTATGTTCTATTTGACTCCAAGTCTGAGTCTTTTTCTACTTGACTCCAAGTCTGAGTATGTTCTATTTGACTCCAAGTCTGAGTATGTTCTATTTGACTCCAAGTCTGAGTCTTTTTCTACTTGACTCCAAGTCTGAATTTGTTCTATTTGACTCCAAGTCTGAGTCTATTTCTATTTGACTCCAAGTCTGAGTCTATTTCTATTTGACTCCAAGTCTGAGTCTATTTCTATTCGACTCCAAGTCTGAGTATGTTCTATTTGACTCCAAGTCTGAGTATGTTCTATTTGTCTCCAAGTCTGAGTCTATTTCTATTTGACTCCAAGTCTGAGTATGTTCTCTTTGTCTCCAAGTCTGAGTCTATTTCTATTTGACTCCAAGTCTGAGTATGTTCTATTTGTCTCCAAGTCTGAGTATGTTCTATTTGTCTCCAAGTCTGAGTATGTTCTATTTGACTCCAAGTCTGAGTATGTTCTATTTGTCTCCAAGTCTGAGTCTATTTCTATTTGACTCCAAGTCTGAGTATGTTCTATTTGCCTCCAAGTCTGAGTATGTTCTATTTGTCTCCAAGTCTGAGTATGGTCTATTTGTCTCCAAGTCTGAGTATGTTCTATTTGACTCCAAGTCTGAGTATGTTCTATTTGACTCCAAGTCTGAGTATGTTCTATTTGACTCCAAGTCTGAGTCTATTTCTATTTGTCTTCAGGTCTGAGTATGTTCTACTTGACTCCAATTCTGAGTCTATTTCTATTTGTCTCCAAGTCTGAGTCTATTTCTATTTGTCTCCAAGTCTGAGTATGTTCTATTTGACTCCAAGTCTGAGTCTTTTTCTACTTGACTCCAATTCTGAGTCTATTTCTATTTGTCTCCAAGTCTGAGTCTATTTATATTTGACTCCAAGTCTGAGTCTATTTATATTTGACTCCAAGTCTGAGTCGATTTATATTTGACTTCATGTCTGTGTCTATTTCTATTTGACTCCAATTCTGAGTCTATTTCTATTTGACTCCAAGTCTGAGTCTATTTCTATTTGACTCCAAGTCTGAGTATGTTCTATTTGACTCCAAGTCTGAGTCTTTATCTACTTGACTCCAATTCTGAGTCTATTTCTATTTGTCTCCAAGTCTGAGTCCATTTTGATTTGTCTCCAAGTCTAGGTATGTTCTATTTGACTCCAAGTCTGAGTCTTTTTCTACTTGACTCCAAGTCTGAGTATGTTCTATTTGACTCCAAGTCTGAGTCTTTTTCTACTTGACTCCAAGTCTGAGTATGTTCTATTTGACTCCTAGTCTGAGTCTATTTCTATTTGTCTCCAAGTCTGAGTCTTTTTCTACTTGACTCCAATTCTGAGTCTATTTCTATTTGTCTCCAAGTCTGAGTCTATTTCTATTTGTTTCCAAGTCTGAGTCTATTTCTATTTGTCTCCAAGTCTGAGTCTATTTCTATTTGTCTCCAAGTCTGAGTATGTTCTATTTGACTCCAAGTCTGAGTATTTTTCTACTTGACTCCAATTCTGAGTCTATTTCTATTTGTCTCCAAGTCTGAGTCTATTTATATTTGACTCCAAGTCTGAGTCTATTTATATTTGACTCCAAGTCTGAGTCGATTTCTATTTGACTCCAAGTCTGAGTCGATTTCTATTTGACTCCAAGTCTGAGTATGTTCTATTTGACTCCAAGTCTGAGTCTTTATCTACTTGACTCCAATTCTGAGTCTATTTCTATTTGTCTCCAAGTCTGAGTCTATTTCGATTTGTCTCCAAGTCTGAGTATGTTATATTTGACTCCAAGTCTGAGTCTTTTTCTACTTGACTCCAAGTCTGAGTCTATTTCTATTTGTCTCCAAGTCTGAGTATGTTCTCTTTGTCTCCAAGTCTGAGTCTATTTCTATTTGACTCCAAGTCTGAGTATGTTCTATTTGTCTCCAAGTCTGAGTATGTTCTATTTGTCTCCAAGTCTGAGTATGTTCTATTTGACTCCAAGTCTGAGTATGTTCTATTTGACTCCAAGTCTGAGTATGTTCGATTTGACTCCAAGTCTGAGTCTATTTCTATTTGTCTTCAGGTCTGAGTATGTTCGACTTGACTCCAATTCTGAGTCTATTTCTATTTGTCTCCAAGTCTGAGTCTATTTCTATTTGTCTCCAAGTCTGAGTATGTTCTATTTGACTCCAATTCTGAGTCTATTTCTATTTGTCTCCAAGTCTGAGTCTATTTATATTTGACTCCAAGTCTGAGTCCATTTATATTTGACTCCAAGTCTGAGTCGATTTATATTTGACTTCATGTCTGTGTCTATTTCTATTTGACTCCAATTCTGAGTCTATTTCTATTTGACTCCAAGTCTGAGTCTATTTCTATTTGACTCCAAGTCTGAGTATGTTCTATTTGACTCCAAGTCTGAGTCTTTATCTACTTGACTCCAATTCTGAGTCTATTTCTATTTGTCTCCAAGTCTGAGTCTATTTATATTTGACTCCAAGTCTGAGTCTATTTATATTTGACTCCAAGTCTGAGTCGATTTATATTTGACTCCATGTCTGTGTCTATTTCTTTTTGACTCCAAGTCTGAGTCTATTTCTATTTGACTCCAAGTCTGAGTATGTTCTATTTGACTCCAAGTCTGAGTCTTTATCTACTTGACTCCAATTCTGAGTCTATTTCTATTTGTCTCCAAGTCTGAGTCTATTTCGATTTGTCTCCAAGTCTGAGTATGTTCTATTTGACTCCAAGTCTGAGTCTTTTTCTACTTGACTCCAAGTCTGAGTACGTTCTATTTGACTCCAAGTCTGAGTCTATTTCTATTTGTCTCCAAGTCTGAGTATGTTCTATTTGACTCCAAGTCTGAGTCTTTTTCTACTTGACTCCAAGTCTGAGTATGTTCTATTTGACTCCAAGTCTGAGTATGTTCTATTTGACTCCAAGTCTGAGTCTTTTTCTACTTGACTCCAAGTCTGAATTTGTTCTATTTGACTCCAAGTCTGAGTCTATTTCTATTTGACTCCAAGTCTGAGTCTATTTCTATTTGACTCCAAGTCTGAGTCTATTTCTATTCGACTCCAAGTCTGAGTATGTTCTATTTGACTCCAAGTCTGAGTATGTTCTATTTGTCTCCAAGTCTGAGTCTATTTCTATTTGACTCCAAGTCTGAGTATGTTCTCTTTGTCTCCAAGTCTGAGTCTATTTCTATTTGACTCCAAGTCTGAGTATGTTCTATTTGTCTCCAAGTCTGAGTATGTTCTATTTGTCTCCAAGTCTGAGTATGTTCTATTTGACTCCAAGTCTGAGTATGTTCTATTTGTCTCCAAGTCTGAGTCTATTTCTATTTGACTCCAAGTCTGAGTATGTTCTATTTGCCTCCAAGTCTGAGTATGTTCTATTTGTCTCCAAGTCTGAGTATGGTCTATTTGTCTCCAAGTCTGAGTATGTTCTATTTGACTCCAAGTCTGAGTATGTTCTATTTGACTCCAAGTCTGAGTATGTTCTATTTGACTCCAAGTCTGAGTCTATTTCTATTTGTCTTCAGGTCTGAGTATGTTCTACTTGACTCCAATTCTGAGTCTATTTCTATTTGTCTCCAAGTCTGAGTCTATTTCTATTTGTCTCCAAGTCTGAGTATGTTCTATTTGACTCCAAGTCTGAGTCTTTTTCTACTTGACTCCAATTCTGAGTCTATTTCTATTTGTCTCCAAGTCTGAGTCTATTTATATTTGACTCCAAGTCTGAGTCTATTTATATTTGACTCCAAGTCTGAGTCGATTTATATTTGACTTCATGTCTGTGTCTATTTCTATTTGACTCCAATTCTGAGTCTATTTCTATTTGACTCCAAGTCTGAGTCTATTTCTATTTGACTCCAAGTCTGAGTATGTTCTATTTGACTCCAAGTCTGAGTCTTTATCTACTTGACTCCAATTCTGAGTCTATTTCTATTTGTCTCCAAGTCTGAGTCCATTTTGATTTGTCTCCAAGTCTAGGTATGTTCTATTTGACTCCAAGTCTGAGTCTTTTTCTACTTGACTCCAAGTCTGAGTATGTTCTATTTGACTCCAAGTCTGAGTCTTTTTCTACTTGACTCCAAGTCTGAGTATGTTCTATTTGACTCCTAGTCTGAGTCTATTTCTATTTGTCTCCAAGTCTGAGTCTTTTTCGACTTGAATCCAATTCTGAGTCTATTTCTATTTGTCTCCAAGTCTGAGTCTATTTCTATTTGTTTCCAAGTCTGAGTCTATTTCTATTTGTCTCCAAGTCTGAGTCTATTTCTATTTGTCTCCAAGTCTGAGTATGTTCTATTTGACTCCAAGTCTGAGTATTTTTCTACTTGACTCCAATTCTGAGTCTATTTCTATTTGTCTCCAAGTCTGAGTCTATTTATATTTGACTCCAAGTCTGAGTCTATTTATATTTGACTCCAAGTCTGAGTCGATTTCTATTTGACTCCAAGTCTGAGTCGATTTCTATTTGACTCCAAGTCTGAGTATGTTCTATTTGACTCCAAGTCTGAGTCTATTTCTATTTGACTCCAAGTCTGAGTATGTTCTATTTGACTCCAAGTCTGAGTCTTTATCTACTTGACTCCAATTCTGAGTCTATTTCTATTTGTCTCCAAGTCTGAGTCCATTTTGATTTGTCTCCAAGTCTAGGTATGTTCTATTTGACTCCAAGTCTGAGTCTTTTTCTACTTGACTCCAAGTCTGAGTATGTTCTATTTGACTCCAAGTCTGAGTCTTTTTCTACTTGACTCCAAGTCTGAGTATGTTCTATTTGACTCCTAGTCTGAGTCTATTTCTATTTGTCTCCAAGTCTGAGTCTTTTTCTACTTGACTCCAATTCTGAGTCTATTTCTATTTGTCTCCAAGTCTGAGTCTATTTCTATTTGTTTCCAAGTCTGAGTCTATTTCTATTTGTCTCCAAGTCTGAGTCTATTTCTATTTGTCTCCAAGTCTGAGTATGTTCTATTTGACTCCAAGTCTGAGTATTTTTCTACTTGACTCCAATTCTGAGTCTATTTCTATTTGTCTCCAAGTCTGAGTCTATTTATATTTGACTCCAAGTCTGAGTCTATTTATATTTGACTCCAAGTCTGAGTCGATTTCTATTTGACTCCAAGTCTGAGTCGATTTCTATTTGACTCCAAGTCTGAGTATGTTCTATTTGACTCCAAGTCTGAGTCTTTATCTACTTGACTCCAATTCTGAGTCTATTTCTATTTGTCTCCAAGTCTGAGTCTATTTCGATTTGTCTCCAAGTCTGAGTATGTTATATTTGACTCCAAGTCTGAGTCTTTTTCTACTTGACTCCAAGTCTGAGTCTATTTCTATTTGTCTCCAAGTCTGAGTATGTTCTCTTTGTCTCCAAGTCTGAGTCTATTTCTATTTGACTCCAAGTCTGAGTATGTTCTATTTGTCTCCAAGTCTGAGTATGTTCTATTTGTCTCCAAGTCTGAGTATGTTCTATTTGACTCCAAGTCTGAGTATGTTCTATTTGACTCCAAGTCTGAGTATGTTCGATTTGACTCCAAGTCTGAGTCTATTTCTATTTGTCTTCAGGTCTGAGTATGTTCGACTTGACTCCAATTCTGAGTCTATTTCTATTTGTCTCCAAGTCTGAGTCTATTTCTATTTGTCTCCAAGTCTGAGTATGTTCTATTTGACTCCAATTCTGAGTCTATTTCTATTTGTCTCCAAGTCTGAGTCTATTTATATTTGACTCCAAGTCTGAGTCCATTTATATTTGACTCCAAGTCTGAGTCGATTTATATTTGACTTCATGTCTGTGTCTATTTCTATTTGACTCCAATTCTGAGTCTATTTCTATTTGACTCCAAGTCTGAGTCTATTTCTATTTGACTCCAAGTCTGAGTATGTTCTATTTGACTCCAAGTCTGAGTCTTTATCTACTTGACTCCAATTCTGAGTCTATTTCTATTTGTCTCCAAGTCTGAGTCTATTTATATTTGACTCCAAGTCTGAGTCTATTTATATTTGACTCCAAGTCTGAGTCGATTTATATTTGACTCCATGTCTGTGTCTATTTCTTTTTGACTCCAAGTCTGAGTCTATTTCTATTTGACTCCAAGTCTGAGTATGTTCTATTTGACTCCAAGTCTGAGTCTTTATCTACTTGACTCCAATTCTGAGTCTATTTCTATTTGTCTCCAAGTCTGAGTCTATTTCGATTTGTCTCCAAGTCTGAGTATGTTCTATTTGACTCCAAGTCTGAGTCTTTTTCTACTTGACTCCAAGTCTGAGTACGTTCTATTTGACTCCAAGTCTGAGTCTATTTCTATTTGTCTCCAAGTCTGAGTATGTTCTATTTGACTCCAAGTCTGAGTCTTTTTCTACTTGACTCCAAGTCTGAGTATGTTCTATTTGACTCCAAGTCTGAGTATGTTCTATTTGACTCCAAGTCTGAGTCTTTTTCTACTTGACTCCAAGTCTGAATTTGTTCTATTTGACTCCAAGTCTGAGTCTATTTCTATTTGACTCCAAGTCTGAGTCTATTTCTATTTGACTCCAAGTCTGAGTCTATTTCTATTCGACTCCAAGTCTGAGTATGTTCTATTTGACTCCAAGTCTGAGTATGTTCTATTTGTCTCCAAGTCTGAGTCTATTTCTATTTGACTCCAAGTCTGAGTATGTTCTCTTTGTCTCCAAGTCTGAGTCTATTTCTATTTGACTCCAAGTCTGAGTATGTTCTATTTGTCTCCAAGTCTGAGTATGTTCTATTTGTCTCCAAGTCTGAGTATGTTCTATTTGACTCCAAGTCTGAGTATGTTCTATTTGTCTCCAAGTCTGAGTCTATTTCTATTTGACTCCAAGTCTGAGTATGTTCTATTTGCCTCCAAGTCTGAGTATGTTCTATTTGTCTCCAAGTCTGAGTATGGTCTATTTGTCTCCAAGTCTGAGTATGTTCTATTTGACTCCAAGTCTGAGTATGTTCTATTTGACTCCAAGTCTGAGTATGTTCTATTTGACTCCAAGTCTGAGTCTATTTCTATTTGTCTTCAGGTCTGAGTATGTTCTACTTGACTCCAATTCTGAGTCTATTTCTATTTGTCTCCAAGTCTGAGTCTATTTCTATTTGTCTCCAAGTCTGAGTATGTTCTATTTGACTCCAAGTCTGAGTCTTTTTCTACTTGACTCCAATTCTGAGTCTATTTCTATTTGTCTCCAAGTCTGAGTCTATTTATATTTGACTCCAAGTCTGAGTCTATTTATATTTGACTCCAAGTCTGAGTCGATTTATATTTGACTTCATGTCTGTGTCTATTTCTATTTGACTCCAATTCTGAGTCTATTTCTATTTGACTCCAAGTCTGAGTCTATTTCTATTTGACTCCAAGTCTGAGTATGTTCTATTTGACTCCAAGTCTGAGTCTTTATCTACTTGACTCCAATTCTGAGTCTATTTCTATTTGTCTCCAAGTCTGAGTCCATTTTGATTTGTCTCCAAGTCTAGGTATGTTCTATTTGACTCCAAGTCTGAGTCTTTTTCTACTTGACTCCAAGTCTGAGTATGTTCTATTTGACTCCAAGTCTGAGTCTTTTTCTACTTGACTCCAAGTCTGAGTATGTTCTATTTGACTCCTAGTCTGAGTCTATTTCTATTTGTCTCCAAGTCTGAGTCTTTTTCGACTTGAATCCAATTCTGAGTCTATTTCTATTTGTCTCCAAGTCTGAGTCTATTTCTATTTGTTTCCAAGTCTGAGTCTATTTCTATTTGTCTCCAAGTCTGAGTCTATTTCTATTTGTCTCCAAGTCTGAGTATGTTCTATTTGACTCCAAGTCTGAGTATTTTTCTACTTGACTCCAATTCTGAGTCTATTTCTATTTGTCTCCAAGTCTGAGTCTATTTATATTTGACTCCAAGTCTGAGTCTATTTATATTTGACTCCAAGTCTGAGTCGATTTCTATTTGACTCCAAGTCTGAGTCGATTTCTATTTGACTCCAAGTCTGAGTATGTTCTATTTGACTCCAAGTCTGAGTCTTTATCTACTTGACTCCAATTCTGAGTCTATTTCTATTTGTCTCCAAGTCTGAGTCTATTTCGATTTGTCTCCAAGTCTGAGTATGTTATATTTGACTCCAAGTCTGAGTCTTTTTCTACTTGACTCCAAGTCTGAGTATGTTCTATTTGACTCCAAGTCTGAATCTTTTTCTACTTGACTCCAAGTCTGAGTATGTTCTATTTGACTCCAAGTCTGAGTCTATTTCTATTTGTCTCCAAGTCTGAGTCTATTTCGATTTGTCTCCAAGTCTGAGTATGTTCTATTTGACTCCAAGTCTGAGTCTTTTTCCACTTGACTCCAAGTCTGAGTATGTTCTATTTGACTCCTAGTCTGAGTCTTTTTCTACTTGACTCCAAGTCTGAGTATGTTCTATTTGACTCCAAGTCTGAGTCTATTTCTATTTGACTCCAAGTCTGAGTCTATTTCTATTTGACTCCAAGTCAGAGTCTATTTCCATTTGACTCCAAGTCTGAGTATGTTCTACTTGACTCCAAGTCTGAGTCTATTTCTATTTGACTCCAAGTCTGAGTATGTTCTACTTGACTCCAAGTCTGAGTCTATTTCTATTTGACTCCAATTCTGAGTATGTTCTATTTGACTCCAAGTCTGAGTATGTTCTATTTGACTCCAAGTCTGAGTATGTTCTATTTGACTCCAAGTCTGAGTTTATTTCTATTTGACTCCAAGTCTGAGTTTATTTCTATTTGACTCCAAGTCTGAGTTTATTTCTATTTGACTCCAAGTCTGAGTATGTTCTATTTGACTCCAAGTCTGAGTATGTTCTATTTGACTCCAAGTCTGAGTTTATTTCTATTTGACTCCAAGTCTGAGTTTATTTCTATTTGACTCCAAGTCTGAGTCTTTTTCCACTTGACTCCAAGTCTGAGTATGTTCTATTTGTCTCCAAGTCTGAGTCTATTTCGATTTGTCTCCAAGTCTGAGTATGTTCTATTTGACTCCTAGTCTGAGTCTTTTTCTACTTGACTCCAAGTCTGAGTATGTTCTATTTGACTCCAAGTCTGAGTCTATTTCTATTTGACTCCAAGTCTGAGTCTATTTCTATTTGACTCCAAGTCAGAGTCTATTTCCATTTGACTCCAAGTCTGAGTATATTCTACTTGACTCCAAGTCTGAGTCTATTTCTATTTGACTCCAAGTCTGAGTATGTTCTACTTGACTCCAAGTCTGAGTCTATTTCTATTTGACTCCAAGTCTGAGTATGTTCTACTTGACTCCAAGTCTGAGTCTATTTCTATTTGACTCCAAGTCTGAGTATGTTCTATTTGACTCCAAGTCTGAGTATGTTCTATTTGACTCCAAGTCTGAGTTTATTTCTATTTGACTCCAAGTCTGAGTCTTTTTCTACTTGACTCCAAGTCTGAGTCTATTTCTATTTGTCTCCAAGTCTGAGTCTATTTCTATTTGTCTCCAAGTCTGAGTCTATTTATATTTGACTCCAAGTCTGAGTCTATTTCTATTTGACTCCAATTCTGAGTCTATTTCTATTTGACTCCAAGTCTGAGTCTATTTCTATTTGACTCCAAGTCTGAGTCTATTTCTATTTGACTCCAAGTCTGAGTCTATTTATATTTGACTCCAATTCTGAGTCTATTTATACTTGACTCCAAGTCTGAGTCTATTTCTATTTGACCCCAAGTCTGAGTCTATTTCTACTTGACTCCAAGTCTGAGTTTATTTCTATTTGACTCCAAGTCTGAGTCTATTTCTATTTGACTCCATTTCTGAGTCTATTTCTACTTGACTCAAAGTCTGAGTTTATTTCTATTTGACTCCAAGTCTGAGTCTATTTCTATTTGACTCCAAGTCTGAGTCTATTTCTATTTGACTCCAATTCTGAGTCTATTTCTATTTGACTCTAAGTCTGAGTCTATTTCTATTTGACTCCAAGTCTGAGTCTATTTCTATTTGACTCCAAGTCTGAGTCTTTTTCTATTTGTCTCCAAGTCTGAGTCTATTTCTATTTGTCTCCAAGTCTGAGTCTATTTCTATTTGACTCCAATTCTGAGTCTATTTCTATTTGACTCCAAATCTGAGTCTATTTCGATTTGACTCCAAGTCTGAGTCTTTTTCTATTTGACTCCAAGTCTGAGTCTTTATCTACTTGACTCCAATTCTGAGTCTATTTCTATTTGTCTCCAAGTCTGAGTCTATTTCTATTTGTCTCCAAGTCTGAGTATGTTCTATTTGACTCCAAGTCTGAGTCTTTTTCTACTTGACTCCAATTCTGAGTCTACTTCTATTTGTCTCCAAGTCTGAGTCTATTTATATTTGACTCCAAGTCTGAGTCTATTTATATTTGACTCCAAGTCTGAGTCGATTTATATTTGACTCCATGTCTGTGTCTATTTCTATTTGACTCCAAGTCTGAGTATGTTCTATTTGACTCCAAGTCTGATTCTTTTTCTACTTGACTCCAAGTCTGAGTATGTTCTATTTGACTCCAAGTCTGATGCTATTTCTATTTAACTCCAAGTCTGAGTCTATTTCTATTTGACTCCAAGTCTGAGTCTATTTCTATTTGACTCCAAGTCTGAGTCTATTTCTATTTGACTCCAAGTCTGAGTCAATTTCTATTTGATTCCAAGTCTGAGTCTATTTCTATTTGACTCCAAGTCTGAGTATGTTCTATTTGACTCCAAGTCTGAGTCTATTTCTATTTGACTCCAAGTCTGAGTCTATTTCTATTTGACTCCAATTCTGAGTCTATTTCTATTTGACTCCAAGTCTGAGTCTATTTCTATTTGACTCCAAGTCTGAGTCTTATTCTATTTGACGCCAAGTCTGAGTCTTTATCTACTTGACTCCAATTCTGAGTCTATTTCTATTTGTCTCCAAGTCTGAGTCTATTTCTATTTGTCTCCAAGTCTGAGTATGTACTATTTGACTCCAAGTCTGAGTCTATTTCTATTTGACTCCAAGTCTGAGTCTATTTATATTTGACTCCAAGTCTGAGTCGATTTATATTTGACTCCATGTCTGTGTCTATTTCTATTTGACTCCAAGTCTGAGTATGTTCTATTTGTCTCCAAGTCTGAGTATGGTCTATTTGTCTCCAAGTCTGAGTATGTTCTATTTGACTCCAAGTCTGAGTATGTTCTATTTGACTCCAAGTCTGAGTATGTTCTATTTGACTCCAAGTCTGAGTCTATTTCTATTTGTCTTCAGGTCTGAGTATGTTCTACTTGACTCCAATTCTGAGTCTATTTCTATTTGTCTCCAAGTCTGAGTCTATTTCTATTTGTCTCCAAGTCTGAGTCTATTTATATTTGACTCCAAGTCTGAGTCTATTTATATTTGACTCCAAGTCTGAGTCGATTTCTATTTGACTCCAAGTCTGAGTCGATTTCTATTTGACTCCAAGTCTGAGTATGTTCTATTTGACTCCAAGTCTGAGTCTTTATCTACTTGACTCCAATTCTGAGTCTATTTCTATTTGTCTCCAAGTCTGAGTCTATTTCGATTTGTCTCCAAGTCTGAGTATGTTATATTTGACTCCAAGTCTGAGTCTTTTTCTACTTGACTCCAAGTCTGAGTATGTTCTATTTGACTCCAAGTCTGAATCTTTTTCTACTTGACTCCAAGTCTGAGTATGTTCTATTTGACTCCAAGTCTGAGTCTATTTCTATTTGTCTCCAAGTCTGAGTCTATTTCGATTTGTCTCCAAGTCTGAGTATGTTCTATTTGACTCCAAGTCTGAGTCTTTTTCCACTTGACTCCAAGTCTGAGTATGTTCTATTTGACTCCTAGTCTGAGTCTTTTTCTACTTGACTCCAAGTCTGAGTATGTTCTATTTGACTCCAAGTCTGAGTCTATTTCTATTTGACTCCAAGTCTGAGTCTATTTCTATTTGACTCCAAGTCAGAGTCTATTTCCATTTGACTCCAAGTCTGAGTATGTTCTACTTGACTCCAAGTCTGAGTCTATTTCTATTTGACTCCAAGTCTGAGTATGATCTACTTGACTCCAAGTCTGAGTCTATTTCTATTTGACTCCAATTCTGAGTATGTTCTATTTGACTCCAAGTCTGAGTATGTTCTATTTGACTCCAAGTCTGAGTATGTTCTATTTGACTCCAAGTCTGAGTTTATTTCTATTTGACTCCAAGTCTGAGTTTATTTCTATTTGACTCCAAGTCTGAGTTTATTTCTATTTGACTCCAAGTCTGAGTATGTTCTATTTGACTCCAAGTCTGAGTATGTTCTATTTGACTCCAAGTCTGAGTTTATTTCTATTTGACTCCAAGTCTGAGTTTATTTCTATTTGACTCCAAGTCTGAGTCTTTTTCCACTTGACTCCAAGTCTGAGTATGTTCTATTTGTCTCCAAGTCTGAGTCTATTTCGATTTGTCTCCAAGTCTGAGTATGTTCTATTTGACTCCTAGTCTGAGTCTTTTTCTACTTGACTCCAAGTCTGAGTATGTTCTATTTGACTCCAAGTCTGAGTCTATTTCTATTTGACTCCAAGTCTGAGTCTATTTCTATTTGACTCCATGTCAGAGTCTATTTCCATTTGACTCCAAGTCTGAGTATATTCTACTTGACTCCAAGTCTGAGTCTATTTCTATTTGACTCCAAGTCTGAGTATGTTCTACTTGACTCCAAGTCTGAGTCTATTTCTATTTGACTCCAAGTCTGAGTATGTTCTACTTGACTCCAAGTCTGAGTCTATTTCTATTTGACTCCAAGTCTGAGTATGTTCTATTTGACTCCAAGTCTGAGTATGTTCTATTTGACTCCAAGTCTGAGTTTATTTCTATTTGACTCCAAGTCTGAGTCTTTTTCTACTTGACTCCAAGTCTGAGTCTATTTCTATTTGTCTCCAAGTCTGAGTCTATTTCTATTTGTCTCCAAGTCTGAGTCTATTTATATTTGACTCCAAGTCTGAGTCTATTTCTATTTGACTCCAATTCTGAGTCTATTTCTATTTGACTCCAAGTCTGAGTCTATTTCTATTTGACTCCAAGTCTGAGTCTATTTCTATTTGACTCCAAGTCTGAGTCTATTTATATTTGACTCCAATTCTGAGTCTATTTCTACTTGACTCCAAGTCTGAGTCTATTTCTATTTGACCCCAAGTCTGAGTCTATTTCTACTTGACTCCAAGTCTGAGTTTATTTCTATTTGACTCCAAGTCTGAGTCTATTTCTATTTGACTCCATTTCTGAGTCTATTTCTATTTGACTCAAAGTCTGAGTTTATTTCTATTTGACTCCAAGTCTGAGTCTATTTCTATTTGACTCCAAGTCTGAGTCTATTTCTATTTGACTCCAATTCTGAGTCTATTTCTATTTGACTCTAAGTCTGAGTCTATTTCTATTTGACTCCAAGTCTGAGTCTATTTCTATTTGACTCCAAGTCTGAGTCTTTTTCTATTTGTCTCCAAGTCTGAGTCTATTTCTATTTGTCTCCAAGTCTGAGTCTATTTCTATTTGACTCCAATTCTGAGTCTATTTCTATTTGACTCCAAATCTGAGTCTATTTCGATTTGACTCCAAGTCTGAGTCTTTTTCTATTTGACTCCAAGTCTGAGTCTTTATCTACTTGACTCCAATTCTGAGTCTATTTCTATTTGTCTCCAAGTCTGAGTCTATTTCTATTTGTCTCCAAGTCTGAGTATGTTCTATTTGACTCCAAGTCTGAGTCTTTTTCTACTTGACTCCAATTCTGAGTCTAGTTCTATTTGTCTCCAAGTCTGAGTCTATTTATATTTGACTCCAAGTCTGAGTCTATTTATATTTGACTCCAAGTCTGAGTCGATTTATATTTGACTCCATGTCTGTGTCTATTTCTATTTGACTCCAAGTCTGAGTATGTTCTATTTGACTCCAAGTCTGATTCTTTTTCTACTTGACTCCAAGTCTGAGTATGTTCTATTTGACTCCAAGTCTGATGCTATTTCTATTTAACTCCAAGTCTGAGTCTATTTCTATTTGACTCCAAGTCTGAGTCTATTTCTATTTGACTCCAAGTCTGAGTCTATTTCTATTTGACTCCAAGTCTGAGTCAATTTCTATTTGACTCCAAGTCTGAGTCTATTTCTATTTGACTCCAAGTCTGAGTATGTTCTATTTGACTCCAAGTCTGAGTCTATTTCTATTTGACTCCAAGTCTGAGTCTATTTCTATTTGACTCCAATTCTGAGTCTATTTCTATTTGACTCCAAGTCTGAGTCTATTTCTATTTGACTCCAAGTCTGAGTCTTATTCTATTTGACGCCAAGTCTGAGTCTTTATCTACTTGACTCCAATTCTGAGTCTATTTCTATTTGTCTCCAAGTCTGAGTCTATTTCTATTTGTCTCCAAGTCTGAGTATGTACTATTTGACTCCAAGTCTGAGTCTATTTCTATTTGACTCCAAGTCTGAGTCTATTTATATTTGACTCCAAGTCTGAGTCGATTTATATTTGACTCCATGTCTGTGTCTATTTCTATTTGATTCCAAGTCTGAGTATGTTCTATTTGTCTCCAAGTCTGAGTATGGTCTATTTGTCTCCAAGTCTGAGTATGTTCTATTTGACTCCAAGTCTGAGTATGTTCTATTTGACTCCAAGTCTGAGTATGTTCTATTTGACTCCAAGTCTGAGTCTATTTCTATTTGTCTTCAGGTCTGAGTATGTTCTACTTGACTCCAATTCTGAGTCTATTTCTATTTGTCTCCAAGTCTGAGTCTATTTCTATTTGTCTCCAAGTCTGAGTATGTTCTATTTGACTCCAAGTCTGAGACTTTTTCTACTTGACTCCAATTCTGAGTCTATTTCTATTTGTCTCCAAGTCTGAGTCTATTTATATTTGACTCCAAGTCTGAGTCTATTTATATTTGACTCCAAGTCTGAGTCGATTTATATTTGACTTCATGTCTGTGTCTATTTCTATTTGACTCCAATTCTGAGTCTATTTCTATTTGACTCCAAGTCTGAGTCTATTTCTATTTGACTCCAAGTCTGAGTATATTCTATTTGACTCCAAGTCTGAGTCTTTATCTATTTGTCTCCAAGTCTGAGTATGTTCTATTTGACTCCAAGTCTGAGTCTTTTTCTACTTGACTCCAAGTCTGAGTATGTTCTATTTGACTCCAAGTCTGAGTCTATTTCTATTTGTCTCCAAGTCTGAGTTTTTTCTACTTGACTCCAATTCTGAGTCTATTTCTATTTGTCTCCAAGTCTGAGTCTATTTCTATTTGTCTCCAAGTCTGAGTCTATTTCTATTTGTCTCCAAGTCTGAGTATGTACTATTTGACTCCAAGTCTGAGTCTATTTCTATTTGACTCCAAGTCTGAGTCTATTTATATTTGACTCCAAGTCTGAGTCGATTTATATTTGACTCCATGTCTGTGTCTATTTCTATTTGACTCCAAGTCTGAGTATGTTCTATTTGTCTCCAAGTCTGAGTATGGTCTATTTGTCTCCAAGTCTGAGTATGTTCTATTTGACTCCAAGTCTGAGTATGTTCTATTTGACTCCAAGTCTGAGTATGTTCTATTTGACTCCAAGTCTGAGTCTATTTCTATTTGTCTTCAGGTCTGAGTATGTTCTACTTGACTCCAATTCTGAGTCTATTTCTATTTGTCTCCAAGTCTGAGTCTATTTCTATTTGTCTCCAAGTCTGAGTCTATTTATATTTGACTCCAAGTCTGAGTCTATTTATATTTGACTCCAAGTCTGAGTCGATTTCTATTTGACTCCAAGTCTGAGTCGATTTCTATTTGACTCCAAGTCTGAGTATGTTCTATTTGACTCCAAGTCTGAGTCTTTATCTACTTGACTCCAATTCTGAGTCTATTTCTATTTGTCTCCAAGTCTGAGTCTATTTCGATTTGTCTCCAAGTCTGAGTATGTTATATTTGACTCCAAGTCTGAGTCTTTTTCTACTTGACTCCAAGTCTGAGTATGTTCTATTTGACTCCAAGTCTGAATCTTTTTCTACTTGACTCCAAGTCTGAGTATGTTCTATTTGACTCCAAGTCTGAGTCTATTTCTATTTGTCTCCAAGTCTGAGTCTATTTCGATTTGTCTCCAAGTCTGAGTATGTTCTATTTGACTCCAAGTCTGAGTCTTTTTCCACTTGACTCCAAGTCTGAGTATGTTCTATTTGACTCCTAGTCTGAGTCTTTTTCTACTTGACTCCAAGTCTGAGTATGTTCTATTTGACTCCAAGTCTGAGTCTATTTCTATTTGACTCCAAGTCTGAGTCTATTTCTATTTGACTCCAAGTCAGAGTCTATTTCCATTTGACTCCAAGTCTGAGTATGTTCTACTTGACTCCAAGTCTGAGTCTATTTCTATTTGACTCCAAGTCTGAGTATGATCTACTTGACTCCAAGTCTGAGTCTATTTCTATTTGACTCCAATTCTGAGTATGTTCTATTTGACTCCAAGTCTGAGTATGTTCTATTTGACTCCAAGTCTGAGTATGTTCTATTTGACTCCAAGTCTGAGTTTATTTCTATTTGACTCCAAGTCTGAGTTTATTTCTATTTGACTCCAAGTCTGAGTTTATTTCTATTTGACTCCAAGTCTGAGTATGTTCTATTTGACTCCAAGTCTGAGTATGTTCTATTTGACTCCAAGTCTGAGTTTATTTCTATTTGACTCCAAGTCTGAGTTTATTTCTATTTGACTCCAAGTCTGAGTCTTTTTCCACTTGACTCCAAGTCTGAGTATGTTCTATTTGTCTCCAAGTCTGAGTCTATTTCGATTTGTCTCCAAGTCTGAGTATGTTCTATTTGACTCCTAGTCTGAGTCTTTTTCTACTTGACTCCAAGTCTGAGTATGTTCTATTTGACTCCAAGTCTGAGTCTATTTCTATTTGACTCCAAGTCTGAGTCTATTTCTATTTGACTCCATGTCAGAGTCTATTTCCATTTGACTCCAAGTCTGAGTATATTCTACTTGACTCCAAGTCTGAGTCTATTTCTATTTGACTCCAAGTCTGAGTATGTTCTACTTGACTCCAAGTCTGAGTCTATTTCTATTTGACTCCAAGTCTGAGTATGTTCTACTTGACTCCAAGTCTGAGTCTATTTCTATTTGACTCCAAGTCTGAGTATGTTCTATTTGACTCCAAGTCTGAGTATGTTCTATTTGACTCCAAGTCTGAGTTTATTTCTATTTGACTCCAAGTCTGAGTCTTTTTCTACTTGACTCCAAGTCTGAGTCTATTTCTATTTGTCTCCAAGTCTGAGTCTATTTCTATTTGTCTCCAAGTCTGAGTCTATTTATATTTGACTCCAAGTCTGAGTCTATTTCTATTTGACTCCAATTCTGAGTCTATTTCTATTTGACTCCAAGTCTGAGTCTATTTCTATTTGACTCCAAGTCTGAGTCTATTTCTATTTGACTCCAAGTCTGAGTCTATTTATATTTGACTCCAATTCTGAGTCTATTTCTACTTGACTCCAAGTCTGAGTCTATTTCTATTTGACCCCAAGTCTGAGTCTATTTCTACTTGACTCCAAGTCTGAGTTTATTTCTATTTGACTCCAAGTCTGAGTCTATTTCTATTTGACTCCATTTCTGAGTCTATTTCTATTTGACTCAAAGTCTGAGTTTATTTCTATTTGACTCCAAGTCTGAGTCTATTTCTATTTGACTCCAAGTCTGAGTCTATTTCTATTTGACTCCAATTCTGAGTCTATTTCTATTTGACTCTAAGTCTGAGTCTATTTCTATTTGACTCCAAGTCTGAGTCTATTTCTATTTGACTCCAAGTCTGAGTCTTTTTCTATTTGTCTCCAGGTCTGAGTCTATTTCTATTTGTCTCCAAGTCTGAGTCTATTTCTATTTGACTCCAATTCTGAGTCTATTTCTATTTGACTCCAAATCTGAGTCTATTTCGATTTGACTCCAAGTCTGAGTCTTTTTCTATTTGACTCCAAGTCTGAGTCTTTATCTACTTGACTCCAATTCTGAGTCTATTTCTATTTGTCTCCAAGTCTGAGTCTATTTCTATTTGTCTCCAAGTCTGAGTATGTTCTATTTGACTCCAAGTCTGAGTCTTTTTCTACTTGACTCCAATTCTGAGTCTAGTTCTATTTGTCTCCAAGTCTGAGTCTATTTATATTTGACTCCAAGTCTGAGTCTATTTATATTTGACTCCAAGTCTGAGTCGATTTATATTTGACTCCATGTCTGTGTCTATTTCTATTTGACTCCAAGTCTGAGTATGTTCTATTTGACTCCAAGTCTGATTCTTTTTCTACTTGACTCCAAGTCTGAGTATGTTCTATTTGACTCCAAGTCTGATGCTATTTCTATTTAACTCCAAGTCTGAGTCTATTTCTATTTGACTCCAAGTCTGAGTCTATTTCTATTTGACTCCAAGTCTGAGTCTATTTCTATTTGACTCCAAGTCTGAGTCAATTTCTATTTGACTCCAAGTCTGAGTCTATTTCTATTTGACTCCAAGTCTGAGTATGTTCTATTTGACTCCAAGTCTGAGTCTATTTCTATTTGACTCCAAGTCTGAGTCTATTTCTATTTGACTCCAATTCTGAGTCTATTTCTATTTGACTCCAAGTCTGAGTCTATTTCTATTTGACTCCAAGTCTGAGTCTTATTCTATTTGACGCCAAGTCTGAGTCTTTATCTACTTGACTCCAATTCTGAGTCTATTTCTATTTGTCTCCAAGTCTGAGTCTATTTCTATTTGTCTCCAAGTCTGAGTATGTACTATTTGACTCCAAGTCTGAGTCTATTTCTATTTGACTCCAAGTCTGAGTCTATTTATATTTGACTCCAAGTCTGAGTCGATTTATATTTGACTCCATGTCTGTGTCTATTTCTATTTGATTCCAAGTCTGAGTATGTTCTATTTGTCTCCAAGTCTGAGTATGGTCTATTTGTCTCCAAGTCTGAGTATGTTCTATTTGACTCCAAGTCTGAGTATGTTCTATTTGACTCCAAGTCTGAGTATGTTCTATTTGACTCCAAGTCTGAGTCTATTTCTATTTGTCTTCAGGTCTGAGTATGTTCTACTTGACTCCAATTCTGAGTCTATTTCTATTTGTCTCCAAGTCTGAGTCTATTTCTATTTGTCTCCAAGTCTGAGTATGTTCTATTTGACTCCAAGTCTGAGACTTTTTCTACTTGACTCCAATTCTGAGTCTATTTCTATTTGTCTCCAAGTCTGAGTCTATTTATATTTGACTCCAAGTCTGAGTCTATTTATATTTGACTCCAAGTCTGAGTCGATTTATATTTGACTTCATGTCTGTGTCTATTTCTATTTGACTCCAATTCTGAGTCTATTTCTATTTGACTCCAAGTCTGAGTCTATTTCTATTTGACTCCAAGTCTGAGTATATTCTATTTGACTCCAAGTCTGAGTCTTTATCTATTTGTCTCCAAGTCTGAGTATGTTCTATTTGACTCCAAGTCTGAGTCTTTTTCTACTTGACTCCAAGTCTGAGTATGTTCTATTTGACTCCAAGTCTGAGTCTATTTCTATTTGTCTCCAAGTCTGAGTTTTTTCTACTTGACTCCAATTCTGAGTCTATTTCTATTTGTCTCCAAGTCTGAGTCTATTTCTATTTGTTTCCAAGTCTGAGTCTATTTCTATTTGTCTCCAAGTCTGAGTCTATATCTATTTGTCTCCAAGTCTGAGTATGTTCTATTTGACTCCAAGTCTGAGTATTTTTCTACTTGACTCCAATTCTGAGTCTATTTCTATTTGTCTCCAAGTCTGAGTCTATTTATATTTGACTCCAAGTCTGAGTCTATTTATATTTGCCTCCAAGTCTGAGTATGTTCTATTTGACTCCAAGTCTGAGTCTTTTTCCACTTGACTCCAAGTCTGAGTATGTTCTATTTGTCTCCAAGTCTGAGTCTATTTCGATTTGTCTCCAAGTCTGAGTATGTTCTATTTGACTCCTAGTCTGAGTCTTTTTCTACTTGACTCCAAGTCTGAGTATGTTCTATTTGACTCCAAGTCTGAGTCTATTTCTATTTGACTCCAAGTCTGAGTCTATTTCTATTTGACTCCAAGTCAGAGTCTATTTCCATTTGACTCCAAGTCTGAGTATGTTCTACTTGACTCCAAGTCTGAGTCTATTTCTATTTGACTCCAAGTCTGAGTATGTTCTACTTGACTCCAAGTCTGAGTCTATTTCTATTTGACTCCAAGTCTGAGTATGTTCTACTTGACTCCAAGTCTGAGTCTATTTCTATTTGACTCCAAGTCTGAGTATGTTCTATTTGACTCCAAGTCTGAGTATGTTCTATTTGACTCCAAGTCTGAGTATGTTCTATTTGACTCCAAGTCTGAGTTTATTTCTATTTGACTCCAAGTCTGAGTCTATTTCTATTTGACTCCAAGTCAGAGTCTATTTCCATTTGACTCCAAGTCTGAGTATATTCTACTTGACTCCAAGTCTGAGTCTATTTCTATTTGACTCCAAGTCTGAGTATGTTCTACTTGACTCCAAGTCTGAGTCTATTTCTATTTGACTCCAAGTCTGAGTATGTTCTACTTGACTCCAAGTCTGAGTCTATTTCTATTTGACTCCAAGTCTGAGTATGTTCTATTTGACTCCAAGTCTGAGTATGTTCTATTTGACTCCAAGTCTGAGTTTATTTCTATTTGACTCCAAGTCTGAGTCTTTTTCTACTTGACTCCAAGTCTGAGTCTATTTCTATTTGTCTCCAAGTCTGAGTCTATTTCTATTTGTCTCCAAGTCTGAGTCTATTTATATTTGACTCCAAGTCTGAGTCTATTTCTATTTGACTCCAATTCTGAGTCTATTTCTATTTGACTCCAAGTCTGAGTCTATTTCTATTTGACTCCAAGTCTGAGTCTATTTCTATTTGACTCCAAGTCTGAGTCTATTTATATTTGACTCCAATTCTGAGTCTATTTCTACTTGACTCCAAGTCTGAGTCTATTTCTATTTGACCCCAAGTCTGAGTCTATTTCTACTTGACTCCAAGTCTGAGTTTATTTCTATTTGACTCCAAGTCTGAGTCTATTTCTATTTGACTCCAAGTCTGAGTCTATTTCTATTTGACTCCAAGTCTGAGTCTATTTCTATTTGACTCCAATTCTGAGTCTATTTCTATTTGACTCTAAGTCTGAGTCTATTTCTATTTGACTCCAAGTCTGAGTCTATTTCTATTTGACTCCAAGTCTGAGTCTTTTTCTATTTGTCTCCAAGTCTGAGTCTATTTCTATTTGTCTCCAAGTCTGAGTCTATTTCTATTTGACTCCAATTCTGAGTCTATTTCTATTTGACTCCAAATCTGAGTCTATTTCGATTTGACTCCAAGTCTGAGTCTTTTTCTATTTGACTCCAAGTCTGAGTCTTTATCTACTTGACTCCAATTCTGAGTCTATTTCTATTTGTCTCCAAGTCTGAGTCTATTTCTATTTGTCTCCAAGTCTGAGTATGTTCTATTTGACTCCAAGTCTGAGTCTTTTTCTACTTGACTCCAATTCTGAGTCTACTTCTATTTGTCTCCAAGTCTGAGTCTATTTATATTTGACTCCAAGTCTGAGTCTATTTATATTTGACTCCAAGTCTGAGTCGATTTATATTTGACTCCATGTCTGTGTCTATTTCTATTTGACTCCAAGTCTGAGTATGTTCTATTTGACTCCAAGTCTGATTCTTTTTCTACTTGACTCCAAGTCTGAGTATGTTCTATTTGACTCCAAGTCTGATGCTATTTCTATTTAACTCCAAGTCTGAGTCTATTTCTATTTGACTCCAAGTCTGAGTCTATTTCTATTTGACTCCAAGTCTGAGTCTATTTCTATTTGACTCCAAGTCTGAGTCAATTTCTATTTGACTCCAAGTCTGAGTCTATTTCTATTTGACTCCAAGTCTGAGTATGTTCTATTTGACTCCAAGTCTGAGTCTATTTCTATTTGACTCCAAGTCTGAGTCTATTTCTATTTGACTCCAATTCTGAGTCTATTTCTATTTGACTCCAAGTCTGAGTCTATTTCTATTTGACTCCAAGTCTGAGTCTTATTCTATTTGACGCCAAGTCTGAGTCTTTATCTACTTGACTCCAATTCTGAGTCTATTTCTATTTGTCTCCAAGTCTGAGTCTATTTCTATTTGTCTCCAAGTCTGAGTATGTACTATTTGACTCCAAGTCTGAGTCTATTTCTATTTGACTCCAAGTCTGAGTCTATTTATATTTGACTCCAAGTCTGAGTCGATTTATATTTGACTCCATGTCTGTGTCTATTTCTATTTGACTCCAAGTCTGAGTATGTTCTATTTGTCTCCAAGTCTGAGTATGGTCTATTTGTCTCCAAGTCTGAGTATGTTCTATTTGACTCCAAGTCTGAGTATGTTCTATTTGACTCCAAGTCTGAGTATGTTCTATTTGACTCCAAGTCTGAGTCTATTTCTATTTGTCTTCAGGTCTGAGTATGTTCTACTTGACTCCAATTCTGAGTCTATTTCTATTTGTCTCCAAGTCTGAGTCTATTTCTATTTGTCTCCAAGTCTGAGTATGTTCTATTTGACTCCAAGTCTGAGACTTTTTCTACTTGACTCCAATTCTGAGTCTATTTCTATTTGTCTCCAAGTCTGAGTCTATTTATATTTGACTCCAAGTCTGAGTCTATTTATATTTGACTCCAAGTCTGAGTCGATTTATATTTGACTTCATGTCTGTGTCTATTTCTATTTGACTCCAATTCTGAGTCTATTTCTATTTGACTCCAAGTCTGAGTCTATTTCTATTTGACTCCAAGTCTGAGTATATTCTATTTGACTCCAAGTCTGAGTCTTTATCTATTTGTCTCCAAGTCTGAGTATGTTCTATTTGACTCCAAGTCTGAGTCTTTTTCTACTTGACTCCAAGTCTGAGTATGTTCTATTTGACTCCAAGTCTGAGTCTATTTCTATTTGTCTCCAAGTCTGAGTTTTTTCTACTTGACTCCAATTCTGAGTCTATTTCTATTTGTCTCCAAGTCTGAGTCTATTTCTATTTGTTTCCAAGTCTGAGTCTATTTCTATTTGTCTCCAAGTCTGAGTCTATATCTATTTGTCTCCAAGTCTGAGCATGTTCTATTTGACTCCAAGTCTGAGTATTTTTCTACTTGACTCCAATTCTGAGTCTATTTCTATTTGTCTCCAAGTCTGAGTCTATTTATATTTGACTCCAAGTCTGAGTCTATTTATATTTGCCTCCAAGTCTGAGTATGTTCTATTTGACTCCAAGTCTGAGTCTTTTTCCACTTGACTCCAAGTCTGAGTATGTTCTATTTGTCTCCAAGTCTGAGTCTATTTCGATTTGTCTGCAAGTCTGAGTATGTTCTATTTGACTCCTAGTCTGAGTCTTTTTCTACTTGACTCCAAGTCTGAGTATGTTCTATTTGACTCCAAGTCTGAGTCTATTTCTATTTGACTCCAAGTCTGAGTCTATTTCTATTTGACTCCAAGTCAGAGTCTATTTCCATTTGACTCCAAGTCTGAGTATGTTCTACTTGACTCCAAGTCTGAGTCTATTTCTATTTGACTCCAAGTCTGAGTATGTTCTACTTGACTCCAAGTCTGAGTCTATTTCTATTTGACTCCAAGTCTGAGTATATTCTACTTGACTCCAAGTCTGAGTCTATTTCTATTTGACTCCAAGTCTGAGTATGTTCTATTTGACTCCAAGTCTGAGTATGTTCTATTTGACTCCAAGTCTGAGTATGTTCTATTTGACTCCAAGTCTGAGTTTATTTCTATTTGACTCCAAGTCTGAGTTTATTTCTATTTGACTCCAAGTCTGAGTTTATTTCTATTTGACTCCAAGTCTGAGTATGTTCTATTTGACTCCAATTCTGAGTATGTTCTATTTGACTCCAAGTCTGAGTTTATTTCGATTTGACTCCAAGTCTGAGTTTATTTCTATTTGACTCCAAGTCTGAGTCTTTTTCCACTTGACTCCAAGTCTGAGTATGTTCTATTTGTCTCCAAGTCTGAGTCTATTTCGATTTGTCTCCAAGTCTGAGTATGTTCTATTTGACTCCTAGTCTGAGTCTTTTTCTACTTGACTCCAAGTCTGAGTATGTTCTATTTGACTCCAAGTCTGAGTCTATTTCTATTTGACTCCAAGTCTGAGTCTATTTCTATTTGACTCCAAGTCTGAGTCTATTTCTATTTGACTCCAAGTCTGAGTATGTTCTACTTGACTCCAAGTCTGAGTCTATTTCTATTTGACTCCAAGTCTGAGTATGTTCTACTTGACTCCAAGTCTGAGTCTATTTCTATTTGACTCCAAGTCTGAGTATGTTCTATTTGACTCCAAGTCTGAGTATGTTCTATTTGACTCCAAGTCTGAGTTTATTTCTATTTGACTCCAAGTCTGAGTCTATTTCTATTTGACTCCAAGTCTGAGTATATTCTATTTGACTCCAAGTCTGAGTCTTTATCTATTTGTCTCCAAGTCTGAGTATGTTCTATTTGACTCCAAGTCTGAGTCTTTTTCTACTTGACTCCAAGTCTGAGTATGTTCTATTTGACTCCAAGTCTGAGTCTATTTCTATTTGTCTCCAAGTCTGAGTTTTTTTCTACTTGACTCCAATTCTGAGTCTATTTCTATTTGTCTCCAAGTCTGAGTCTATTTCTATTTGTTTCCAAGTCTGAGTCTATTTCTATTTGTCTCCAAGTCTGAGTCTATATCTATTTGTCTCCAAGTCTGAGTATGTTCTATTTGACTCCAAGTCTGAGTATTTTTCTACTTGACTCCAATTCTGAGTCTATTTCTATTTGTCTCCAAGTCTGAGTCTATTTATATTTGACTCCAAGTCTGAGTCTATTTATATTTGCCTCCAAGTCTGAGTATGTTCTATTTGACTCCAAGTCTGAGTCTTTTTCCACTTGACTCCAAGTCTGAGTATGTTCTATTTGTCTCCAAGTCTGAGTCTATTTCGATTTGTCTCCAAGTCTGAGTATGTTCTATTTGACTCCTAGTCTGAGTCTTTTTCTACTTGACTCCAAGTCTGAGTATGTTCTATTTGACTCCAAGTCTGAGTCTATTTCTATTTGACTCCAAGTCTGAGTCTATTTCTATTTGACTCCAAGTCAGAGTCTATTTCCATTTGACTCCAAGTCTGAGTATGTTCTACTTGACTCCAAGTCTGAGTCTATTTCTATTTGACTCCAAGTCTGAGTATGTTCTACTTGACTCCAAGTCTGAGTCTATTTCTATTTGACTCCAAGTCTGAGTATGTTCTACTTGACTCCAAGTCTGAGTCTATTTCTATTTGACTCCAAGTCTGAGTATGTTCTATTTGACTCCAAGTCTGAGTATGTTCTATTTGACTCCAAGTCTGAGTATGTTCTATTTGACTCCAAGTCTGAGTTTATTTCTATTTGACTCCAAGTCTGAGTTTATTTCTATTTGACTCCAAGTCTGAGTTTATTTCTATTTGACTCCAAGTCTGAGTATGTTCTATTTGACTCCAATTCTGAGTATGTTCTATTTGACTCCAAGTCTGAGTTTATTTCGATTTGACTCCAAGTCTGAGTTTATTTCTATTTGACTCCAAGTCTGAGTCTTTTTCCACTTGACTCCAAGTCTGAGTATGTTCTATTTGTCTCCAAGTCTGAGTCTATTTCGATTTGTCTCCAAGTCTGAGTATGTTCTATTTGACTCCTAGTCTGAGTCTTTTTCTACTTGACTCCAAGTCTGAGTATGTTCTATTTGACTCCAAGTCTGAGTCTATTTATATTTGACTCCAAGTCTGAGTCTATTTCTATTTGACTCCAAGTCTGAGTCTATTTCTATTTGACTCCAAGTCTGAGTATGTTCTACTTGACTCCAAGTCTGAGTCTATTTCTATTTGACTCCAAGTCTGAGTATGTTCTACTTGACTCCAAGTCTGAGTCTATTTCTATTTGACTCCAAGTCTGAGTATGTTCTATTTGACTCCAAGTCTGAGTATGTTCTATTTGACTCCAAGTCTGAGTTTATTTCTATTTGACTCCAAGTCTGAGTTTATTTCTATTTGACTCCAAGTCTGAGTTTATTTCTATTTGACTCCAAGTCTGAGTCTATTTCTATTTGTCTCCAAGTCTGAGTCTATTTATATTTGTCTCCAAGTCTGAGTCTATTTATATTTGTCTCCAAGTCTGAGTCTATTTATATTTAACTCCAAGTCTGAGTCTTTTTCTACTTGACTCCAAGTCTGAGTCTATTTCTATTTGTCTCCAAGTCTGAGTCTATTTCTATTTGTCTCCAAGTCTGAGTCTATTTATATTTGACTCCAAGTCTGAGTATGTTCTATTTGACTCCAAGTCTGAGTCTATTTCTATTTGTCTCCAAGTCTGAGTCTATTTATATTTAACTCCAAGTCTGAGTCTTTTTCTACTTGACTCCAAGTCTGAGTCTATTTCTATTTGTCTCCAAGTCTGAGTCTATTTCTATTTGTCTCCAAGTCTGAGTCTATTTATATTTGACTCCAAGTCTGAGTCTATTTCTATTTGACTCCAATTCTGAGTCTATTTCTATTTGACTCCAAGTCTGAGTCTATTTCTATTTGACTCCAAGTCTGAGTCTATTTATATTTGACTCCAATTCTGAGTCTATTTCTACTTGACTCCAAGTCTGAGTCTATTTCTATTTGACCCCAAGTCTGAGTCTATTTCTACTTGACTCCAAGTCTGAGTTTATTTCTATTTGACTCCAAATCTGAGTCTATTTCTATTTGACTCCAATTCTGAGTCTTTTTCTACTTGACTCAAAGTCTGAGTTTATTTCTATTTGACTCCAAGTCTGAGTCTATTTCTATTTGACTCCAAGTCTGAGTCTATTTCTATTTGACTCCAATTCTGAGTCTATTTCTATTTGACTCCAAGTCTGAGTCTATTTCTATTTGACTCCAAGTCTGAGTCTATTTCTATTTGACTCCAAGTCTGAGTCTTTTTCTATTTGACTCCAAGTCTGAGTCTATTTCTATTTGTCTCCAAGTCTGAGTCTATTTCTATTTGACTCCAATTCTGAGTCTATTTCTATTTCACTCCAAATCTGAGTCTATTTCTATTTGATTCCAAGTCTGAGTCTTTTTCTATTTGACTCCAAGTCTGAGTCTTTATCTACTTGACTCCAATTCTGAGTCTATTTCTATTTGTCTCCAAGTCTGAGTCTATTTCTATTTGGCTCCAAGTCTGAGTATGTTCTATTTGACTCCAAGTCTGAGTCTTTTTCTACTTGACTCCAATTCTGAGTCTACTTCTATTTGTCTCCAAGTCTGAGTCTATTTATATTTGACTCCAAGTCTGAGTCTATTTATATTTGACTCCAAGTCTGAGTCGATTTATATTTGACTCCATGTCTGTGTCTATTTCTATTTGACTCCAAGTCTGAGTATGTTCTATTTGACTCCAAGTCTGAGTCTATTTCTATTTGACTCCAATTCTGAGTCTATTTCTATTTGACTCCAAGTCTGAGTCTATTTCTATTTGACTCCAAGTCTGAGTCTTTTTCTATTTGACGCCAAGTCTGAGTCTTTATCTACTTGACTCCAATTCTGAGTCTATTTCTATTTGTCTCCAAGTCTGAGTCTATTTCTATTTGTCTCCAAGTCTGAGTATGTACTATTTGACTCCAAGTCTGAGTCTATTTCTATTTGACTCCAAGTCTGAGTCTATTTCTATTTGACTCCAAGTCTGAGTCGATTTATATTTGACTCCATGTCTGTGTCTATTTCTATTTGACTCCAAGTCTGAGTATGTTCCATTTGACTCCAAGTCTGAGTCTATTTCTATTTGACTCCAAGTCTGAGTCTATTTCTATTTGACTCCAAGTCTGAGTCTATTTCTATTTGACTCCAAGTCTGTGTCTATTTATATTTGACTCCAAGTCTGTGTCTATTTCTATTTGACTCCAAGTCTGAGTATGTTCTATTTGACTCCAAGTCTGAGTCTATTTCTATTTGACTCCAATTCTGAGTCTATTTCTATTTGACTCCAATTCTGAGTCTATTTCTATTTGACTCTAATTCTGAGTCTATTTCTACTTGACTCCAAGTCTGAGTCTATTTCTATTTGACCCCAAGTCTGAGTCTATTTCTACTTGACTCCAAGTCTGAGTTTATTTCTATTTGACTCCAAGTCTGAGTCTATTTCTATTTGACTCCAATTCTGAGTCTATTTCTACTTGACTCAAAGTCTGAGTTTATTTCTATTTGACTCCAAGTCTGAGTCTATTTCTATTTGACTCCAAGTCTGAGTCTATTTCTATTTGACTCCAAGTCTGAGTCTATTTCTATTTGTCTCCAAGTCTGAGTCTATTTATATTTGACTCCAAGTCTGAGTCTATTTCTATTTAACTAAAAGTGTGAGTCTATTTCTGTTTGACTCCAAGTCTGAGTCTATTTCTATTTGACTCAAAGTCTGAGTCGATTTCTATTTGACTCCAATTCTGAGTCTATTTCTATTTGACTCCAAGTCTGAGTCTTTTTCTACTTGACTCCAAGTCTGAGTATGTTCTATTTGACTCCAAGTCTGAGTCTTTTTCTACTTGACTCCAAGTCTGAGTATGTTCTATTTGACTCCAAGTCTGAGTCTATTTCTATTTGTCTCCAAGTCTGAGTCTATTTCGATTTGTCTCCAAGTCTGAGTATGTTCTATTTGACTCCAAGTCTGAGTCTTTTTCCACTTGACTCCAAGTCTGAGTATGTTCTATTTGTCTCCAAGTCTGAGTCTATTTCGATTTGTCTCCAAGTCTGAGTATGTTCTATTTGACTCCTAGTCTGAGTCTTTTTCTACTTGACTCCAAGTCTGAGTATGTTCTATTTGACTCCAAGTCTGAGTCTATTTCTATTTGACTCCAAGTCTGAGTCTATTTCTATTTGACTCCAAGTCAGAGTCTATTTCCATTTGACTCCAAGTCTGAGTATGTTCTACTTGACTCCAAGTCTGAGTCTATTTCTATTTGACTCCAAGTCTGAGTATGTTCTACTTGACTCCAAGTCTGAGTCTATTTCTATTTGACTCCAAGTCTGAGTATGTTCTACTTGACTCCAAGTCTGAGTATGTTCTATTTGACTCCAAGTCTGAGTTTATTTCTATTTGACTCCAAGTCTTTTTTTATTTCTATTTGACTCCAAGTCTGAGTTTATTTCTATTTGACTCCAAGTCTGAGTATGTTCTATTTGACTCCAAGTCTGAGTATGTTCTATTTGACTCCAAGTCTGAGTTAATTTCTATTTGACTCCAAGTCTGAGTCTTTTTCTATTTGACTCCAAGTCTGAGTCTATTTCTATTTGTCTCCAAGTCTGAGTCTATTTCTATTTGACTCCAATTCTGAGTCTATTTCTATTTGACTCCAAATCTGAGTCTATTTCTATTTGACTCCAAGTCTGAGTCTTTTTCTATTTGACTCCAAGTCTGAGTCTTTATCTACTTGACTCCAATTCTGAGTCTATTTCTATTTGTCTCCAAGTCTGAGTCTATTTCTATTTGTCTCCAAGTCTGAGTATGTTCTATTTGACTCCAAGTCTGAGTCTTTTTCTACTTGACTCCAATTCTGAGTCTACTTCTATTTGTCTCCAAGTCTGAGTCTATTTATATTTGACTCCAAGTCTGAGTCTATTTATATTTGACTCCAAGTCTGAGTCGATTTATATTTGACTCCATGTCTGTGTCTATTTCTATTTGACTCCAAGTCTGAGTATGTTCTATTTGACTCCAAGTCTGATGCTATTTCTATTTAACTCCAAGTCTGAGTCTATTTCTATTTGACTCCAAGTCTGAGTCTATTTCTATTTGACTCCAAGTCTGAGTCTATTTCTATTTGACTCCAAGTCTGAGTCTATTTCTATTTGACTCCAAGTCTGAGTCTATTTCTATTTGACTCCAAGTCTGAGTATGTTCTATTCGACTCCAAGTCTGAGTCTATTTCTATTTTACTCCAAGTCTGAGTCTATTTCTATTTGACTCCAATTCTGAGTCTATTTCTATTTGACTCCAAGTCTGAGTCTATTTCTATTTGACTCCAAGTCTGAGTCTTTTTCTATTTGACGCCAAGTCTGAGTCTTTATCTACTTGACTCCAATTGTGAGTCTATTTCTATTTGTCTCCAAGTCTGAGTCTATTTCTATTTGTCTCCAAGTCTGAGTATGTACTATTTGACTCCAAGTCTGAGTCTATTTCTATTTGACTCCAAATCTGAGTCTATTTATATTTGACTCCAAGTCTGAGTCGATTTATATTTGACTCCATGTCTGTGTCTATTTCTATTTGACTCCAAGTCTGAGTATGTTCTATTTGTCTCCAAGTCTGAGTATGGTCTATTTGTCTCCAAGTCTGAGTATGTTCTATTTGACTCCAAGTCTGAGTATGTTCTATTTGACTCCAAGTCTGAGTATGTTCTATTTGACTCCAAGTCTGAGTCTATTTCTATTTGTCTTCAGGTCTGAGTATGTTCTACTTGACTCCAATTCTGAGTCTATTTCTATTTGTCTCCAAGTCTGAGTCTATTTCTATTTGTCTCCAAGTCTGAGTATGTTCTATTTGACTCCAAGTCTGAGTCTTTTTCTACTTGACTCCAATTCTGAGTCTATTTCTATTTGTCTCCAAGTCTGAGTCTATTTATATTTGACTCCAAGTCTGAGTCTATTTATATTTGACTCCAAGTCTGAGTCGATTTATATTTGACTTCATGTCTGTGTCTATTTCTATTTGACTCCAATTCTGAGTCTATTTCTATTTGACTCCAAGTCTGAGTCTATTTCTATTTGACTCCAAGTCTGAGTATGTTCTATTTGACTCCAAGTCTGAGTCTTTATCTACTTGACTCCACTTCTGAGTCTATTTCTATTTGTCTCCAAGTCTGAGTCTATTTCGATTTGTCTCCAAGTCTGAGTATGTTCTATTTGACTCCAAGTCTGAGTCTTTTTCTACTTGACTCCAAGTCTGAGTATGTTCTATTTGACTCCAAGTCTGAGTTTATTTCTATTTGACTCCAAGTCTGAGTATGTTCTATTTGACTCCAAGTCTGAGTTTATTTCTATTTGACTCCAAGTCTGAGTTTATTTCTATTTGACTCCAAGTCTGAGTATGTTCTACTTGACTCCAAGTCTGAGTCTATTTCTATTTGACTCCAAGTCTGAGTATGTTCTACTTGACTCCAAGTCTGAGTCTATTTCTATTTGACTCCAAGTCTGAGTTTATTTCTATTTGACTCCAAGTCTGAGTTTATTTCTATTTGACTCCAAGTCTGAGTATGTTCTATTTGACTCCAAGTCTGAGTTTATTTCTATTTGACTCCAAGTCTGAGTTTATTTCTATTTGACTCCAAGTCTGAGTATGTTCTACTTGACTCCAAGTCTGAGTCTATTTCTATTTGACTCCAAGTCTGAGTATGTTCTACTTGACTCCAAGTCTGAGTCTATTTCTATTTGACTCCAAGTCTGAGTTTATTTCTATTTGACTCCAAGTCTGAGTTTATTTCTATTTGACTCCAAGTCTGAGTATGTTCTATTTGACTCCAAGTCTGAGTTTATTTCTATTTGACTCCAAGTCTGAGTATGTTCTACTTGACTCCAAGTCTGAGTCTATTTCTATTTGACTCCAAGTCTGAGTATGTTCTACTTGACTCCAAGTCTGAGTCTATTTCTATTTGACTCCAAGTCTGAGTTTATTTCTATTTGACTCCAAGTCTGAGTTTATTTCTATTTGACTCCAAGTCTGAGTATGTTCTATTTGACTCCAAGTCTGAGTTTATTTCTATTTGACTCCAAGTCTGAGTTTATTTCTATTTGACTCCAAGTCTGAGTCTTTTTCCACTTGACTCCAAGTCTGAGTATGTTCTATTTGTCTCCAAGTCTGAGTCTATTTCGATTTGTCTCCAAGTCTGAGTATGTTCTATTTGACTCCTAGTCTGAGTCTTTTTCTACTTGACTCCAAGTCTGAGTATGTTCTATTTGACTCCAATTCTGAGTCTATTTCTACTTGACTCAAAGTCTGAGTTTATTTCTATTTGACTCCAAGTCTGAGTCTATTTCTATTTGACTCCAAGTCTGAGTCTATTTCTATTTGACTCCAAGTCTGAGTCTATTTCTATTTGTCTCCAAGTCTGAGTCTATTTATATTTGACTCCAAGTCTGAGTCTATTTCTATTTAACTAAAAGTGTGAGTCTATTTCTGTTTGACTCCAAGTCTGAGTCTATTTCTATTTGACTCAAAGTCTGAGTCGATTTCTATTTGACTCCAAGTCTGAGTCTATTTCTATTTGACTCCAAGTCTGAGTCTTTATCTACTTGACTCCAATTCTGAGTCTATTTCTATTTGTCTCCAAGTCTGAGTCTATTTCGATTTGTCTCCAAGTCTGAGTATGTTCTATTTGACTCCAAGTCTGAGTCTTTTTCTACTTGACTCCAAGTCTGAGTATGTTCTATTTGACTCCAAGTCTGAGTCTTTTTCTACTTGACTCCAAGTCTGAGTATGTTCTATTTGACTCCAAGTCTGAGTCTATTTCTATTTGTCTCCAAGTCTGAGTCTTTTTCTACTTGACTCCAATTCTGAGTCTATTTATATTTGTCTCCAAGTCTGAGTCTATTTCTATTTGTCTCCAAGTCTGAGTATGTTCTATTTGACTCCAAGTCTGAGTATTTTTCTACTTGACTCCAATTCTGAGTCTATTTCTATTTGTCTCCAAGTCTGAGTCTATTTATATTTGACTCCAAGTCTGAGTCTATTTATATTTAACTCCAAGTCTGAGTCGATTTCTATTTGACTCCAAGTCTGAGTCTATTTCTATTTGACTCCAAGTCTGAGTATGTTCTATTTGACTCCAAGTCTGAGTCTTTATCTACTTGACTCCAATTCTGAGTCTATTTCTATTTGTCTCCAAGTCTGAGTCTATTTCGATTTGTCTCCAAGTCTGAGTATGTTATATTTGACTCCAAGTCTGAGTCTTTTTCTACTTGACTCCAAGTCTGAGTATGTTCTATTTGACTCCAAGTCTGATTCTTTTTCTACTTGACTCCAAGTCTGAGTATGTTCTATTTGACTCCAAGTCTGAGTCTATTTCTATTTGTCTCCAAGTCTGAGTCTATTTCGATTTGTCTCCAAGTCTGAGTATGTTCTATTTGACTCCAAGTCTGAGTCTTTTTCCACTTGACTCCAAGTCTGAGTATGTTCTATTTGTCTCCAAGTCTGAGTCTATTTCGATTTGTCTCCAAGTCTGAGTATGTTCTATTTGACTCCTAGTCTGAGTCTTTTTCTACTTGACTCCAAGTCTGAGTATGTTCTATTTGACTCCAAGTCTGAGTCTATTTCTATTTGACTCCAAGTCTGAGTCTATTTCTATTTGACTCCAAGTCAGAGTCTAGTTCCATTTGACTCCAAGTCTGAGTATGTTCTACTTGACTCCAAGTCTGAGTCTATTTCTATTTGACTCCAAGTCTGAGTATGTTCTACTTGACTCCAAGTCTGAGTCTATTTCTATTTGACTCCAAGTCTGAGTATGTTCTACTTGACTCCAAGTCTGAGTCTATTTCTATTTGACTCCAAGTCTGAGTATGTTCTATTTGACTCCAAGTCTGAGTATGTTCTATTTGACTCCAAGTCTGAGTATATTTCTATTTGACTCCAAGTCTGAGTTTATTTCTATTTGACTCCAAGTCTGAGTTTATTTCTATTTGACTCCAAGTCTGAGTATGTTCTATTTGACTCCAAGTCTGAGTATGTTCTATTTGACTCCAAGTCTGAGTTTATTTCTATTTGACTCCAAGTCTGAGTTTATTTCTATTTGACTCCAAGTCTGAGTCTTTTTCCACTTGACTCCAAGTCTGAGTATGTTCTATTTGTCTCCAAGTCTGAGTCTATTTCGATTTGTCTCCAAGTCTGAGTATGTTCTATTTGACTCCTAGTCTGAGTCTTTTTCTACTTGACTCCAAGTCTGAGTATGTTCTATTTGACTCCAATTCTGAGTCTATTTCTACTTGACTCAAAGTCTGAGTTTATTTCTATTTGACTCCAAGTCTGAGTCTATTTCTATTTGACTCCAAGTCTGAGTCTATTTCTATTTGACTCCAAGTCTGAGTCTATTTCTATTTGTCTCCAAGTCTGAGTCTATTTATATTTGACTCCAAGTCTGAGTCTATTTCTATTTAACTAAAAGTGTGAGTCTATTTCTGTTTGACTCCAAGTCTGAGTCTATTTCTATTTGACTCAAAGTCTGAGTCGATTTCTATTTGACTCCAAGTCTGAGTCTATTTCTATTTGACTCCAAGTCTGAGTATGTTCTATTTGACTCCAAGTCTGAGTCTTTATCTACTTGACTCCAATTCTGAGTCTATTTCTATTTGTCTCCAAGTCTGAGTATGTTATATTTGACTCCAAGTCTGAGTCTTTTTCTACTTGACTCCAAGTCTGAGTATGTTCTATTTGACTCCAAGTCTGAGTCTTTTTCTACTTGACTCCAAGTCTGAGTATGTTCTATTTGACTCCAAGTCTGAGTCTATTTCTATTTGTCTCCAAGTCTGAGTCTATTTCGATTTGTCTCCAAGTCTGAGTATGTTCTATTTGACTCCAAGTCTGAGTCTTTTTCCACTTGACTCCAAGTCTGAGTATGTTCTATTTGTCTCCAAGTCTGAGTCTATTTCGATTTGTCTCCAAGTCTGAGTATGTTCTATTTGACTCCTAGTCTGAGTCTTTTTCTACTTGACTCCAAGTCTGAGTATGTTCTATTTGACTCCAAGTCTGAGTCTATTTCTATTTGACTCCAAGTCTGAGTCTATTTCTATTTGACTCCAAGTCAGAGTCTATTTCCATTTGACTCCAAGTCTGAGTATGTTCTACTTGACTCCAAGTCTGAGTCTATTTCTATTTGACTCCAAGTCTGAGTATGTTCTACTTGACTCCAAGTCTGAGTCTATTTCTATTTGACTCCAAGTCTGAGTATGTTCTACTTGACTCCAAGTCTGAGTATGTTCTATTTGACTCCAAGTCTGAGTTTATTTCTATTTGACTCCAAGTCTGAGTCTATTTCTATTTGTCTCCAAGTCTGAGTCTATTTCTATTTGACTCCAATTCTGAGTCTATTTCTATTTGACTCCAAATCTGAGTCTATTTCTATTTGACTCCAAGTCTGAGTCTTTTTCTATTTGACTCCAAGTCTGAGTCTTTATCTACTTGACTCCAATTCTGAGTCTATTTCTATTTGTCTCCAAGTCTGAGTCTATTTCTATTTGTCTCCAAGTCTGAGTATGTTCTATTTGACTCCAAGTCTGAGTCTTTTTCTACTTGACTCCAATTCTGAGTCTACTTCTATTTGTCTCCAAGTCTGAGTCTATTTATATTTGACTCCAAGTCTGAGTCTATTTATATTTGACTCCAAGTCTGAGTCGATTTATATTTGACTCCATGTCTGTGTCTATTTCTATTTGACTCCAAGTCTGAGTATGTTCTATTTGACTCCAAGTCTGATGCTATTTCTATTTAACTCCAAGTCTGAGTCTATTTCTATTTGACTCCAGGTCTGAGTCTATTTCTATTTGACTCCAAGTCTGAGTCTATTTCTATTTGACTCCAAGTCTGAGTCTATTTCTATTTGACTCCAAGTCTGAGTCTATTTCTATTTGACTCCAAGTCTGAGTATGTTCTATTTGACTCCAAGTCTGAGTCTATTTCTATTTTACTCCAAGTCTGAGTCTATTTCTATTTGACTCCAATTCTGAGTCTATTTCTATTTGACTCCAAGTCTGAGTCTATTTCTATTTGACTCCAAGTCTGAGTCTTTTTCTATTTGACGCCAAGTCTGAGTCTTTATCTACTTGACTCCAATTCTGAGTCTATTTCTATTTGTCTCCAAGTCTGAGTCTATTTCTATTTGTCTCCAAGTCTGAGTATGTACTATTTGACTCCAAGTCTGAGTCTATTTCTATTTGACTCCAAGTCTGAGTCTATTTATATTTGACTCCAAGTCTGAGTCGATTTATATTTGACTCCATGTCTGTGTCTATTTCTATTTGACTCCAAGTCTGAGTATGTTCTATTTGTCTCCAAGTCTGAGTATGGTCTATTTGTCTCCAAGTCTGAGTATGTTCTATTTGACTCCAAGTCTGAGTATGTTCTATTTGACTCCAAGTCTGAGTATGTTCTATTTGACTCCAAGTCTGAGTCTATTTCTATTTGTCTTCAGGTCTGAGTATGTTCTACTTGACTCCAATTCTGAGTCTATTTCTATTTGTCTCCAAGTCTGAGTCTATTTCTATTTGTCTCCAAGTCTGAGTATGTTCTATTTGACTCCAAGTCTGAGTCTTTTTCTACTTGACTCCAATTCTGAGTCTATTTCTATTTGTCTCCAAGTCTGAGTCTATTTATATTTGACTCCAAGTCTGAGTCGATTTATATTTGACTTCATGTCTGTGTCTATTTCTATTTGACTCCAATTCTGAGTCTATTTCTATTTGACTCCAAGTCTGAGTCTATTTCTATTTGACTCCAAGTCTGAGTATGTTCTATTTGACTCCAAGTCTGAGTCTTTATCTACTTGACTCCAATTCTGAGTCTATTTCTATTTGTCTCCAAGTCTGAGTCTATTTCGATTTGTCTCCAAGTCTGAGTATGTTCTATTTGACTCCAAGTCTGAGTCTTTTTCTACTTGACTCCAAGTCTGAGTATGTTCTATTTGACTCCAAGTCTGAGTCTTTTTCTACTTGACTCCAAGTCTGAGTATGTTCTATTTGACTCCAAGTCTGAGTCTATTTCTATTTGTCTCCAAGTCTGAGTCTTTTTCTACTTGACTCCAATTCTGAGTCTATTTATATTTGTCTCCAAGTCTGAGTCTATTTCTATTTGTCTCCAAGTCTGAGTATGTTCTATTTGACTCCAAGTCTGAGTATTTTTCTACTTGACTCCAATTCTGAGTCTATTTCTATTTGTCTCCAAGTCTGAGTCTATTTATATTTGACTCCAAGTCTGAGTCTATTTATATTTAACTCCAAGTCTGAGTCGATTTCTATTTGACTCCAAGTCTGAGTCTATTTCTATTTGACTCCAAGTCTGAGTATGTTCTATTTGACTCCAAGTCTGAGTCTTTATCTACTTGACTCCAATGCTGAGTCTATTTCTATTTGTCTCCAAGTCTGAGTCTATTTCGATTTGTCTCCAAGTCTGAGTATGTTATATTTGACTCCAAGTCTGAGTCTTTTTCTACTTGACTCCAAGTCTGAGTATGTTCTATTTGACTCCAAGTCTGATTCTTTTTCTACTTGACTCCAAGTCTGAGTATGTTCTATTTGACTCCAAGTCTGAGTCTATTTCTATTTGTCTCCACGTCTGAGTCTATTTCGATTTGTCTCCAAGTCTGAGTATGTTCTATTTGACTCCAAGTCTGAGTCTTTTTCCACTTGACTCCAAGTCTGAGTATGTTCTATTTGTCTCCAAGTCTGAGTCTATTTCGATTTGTCTCCAAGTCTGAGTATGTTCTATTTGACTCCTAGTCTGAGTCTTTTTCTACTTGACTCCAAGTCTGAGTATGTTCTATTTGACTCCAAGTCTGAGTCTATTTCTATTTGACTCCAAGTCTGAGACTATTTCTATTTGACTCCAAGTCAGAGTCTAGTTCCATTTGACTCCAAGTCTGAGTCTATTTCTATTTGACTCCAAGTCTGAGTATGTTCTATTTGACTCCAAGTCTGAGTCTTTATCTACTTGACTCCAATTCTGAGTCTATTTCTATTTGTCTCCAAGTCTGAGTCTATTTCGATTTGTCTCCAAGTCTGAGTATGTTCTATTTGACTCCAAGTCTGAGTCTTTTTCTACTTGACTCCAAGTCTGAGTATGTTCTATTTGACTCCAAGTCTGAGTCTATTTCTATTTGTCTCCAAGTCTGAGTCTTTTTCTACTTGACTCCAATTCTGAGTCTATTTATATTTGTCTCCAAGTCTGAGTCTATTTCTATTTGTCTCCAAGTCTGAGTATGTTCTATTTGACTCCAAGTCTGAGTATTTTTCTACTTGACTCCAATTCTGAGTCTATTTCTATTTGTCTCCAAGTCTGAGTCTATTTATATTTGACTCCAAGTCTGAGTCTATTTATATTTAACTCCAAGTCTGAGTCGATTTCTATTTGACTCCAAGTCTGAGTCTATTTCTATTGGACTCCAAGTCTGAGTATGTTCTATTTGACTCCAAGTCTGAGTCTTTATCTACTTGACTCCAATGCTGAGTCTATTTCTATTTGTCTCCAAGTCTGAGTCTATTTCGATTTGTCTCCAAGTCTGAGTATGTTATATTTGACTCCAAGTCTGAGTCTTTTTCTACTTGACTCCAAGTCTGAGTATGTTCTATTTGACTCCAAGTCTGATTCTTTTTCTACTTGACTCCAAGTCTGAGTATGTTCTATTTGACTCCAAGTCTGAGTCTATTTCTATTTGTCTCCAAGTCTGAGTCTATTTCGATTTGTCTCCAAGTCTGAGTATGTTCTATTTGACTCCAAGTCTGAGTCTTTTTCCACTTGACTCCAAGTCTGAGTATGTTCTATTTGTCTCCAAGTCTGAGTCTATTTCGATTTGTCTCCAAGTCTGAGTATGTTCTATTTGACTCCTAGTCTGAGTCTTTTTCTACTTGACTCCAAGTCTGAGTATGTTCTATTTGACTCCAAGTCTGAGTCTATTTCTATTTGACTCCAAGTCTGAGACTATTTCTATTTGACTCCAAGTCAGAGTCTAGTTCCATTTGACTCCAAGTCTGAGTATGTTCTACTTGACTCCAAGTCTGAGTCTATTTCTATTTGACTCCAAGTCTGAGTATGTTCTACTTGACTCCAAGTCTGAGTCTATTTCTATTTGACTCCAAGTCTGAGTATGTTCTACTTGACTCCAAGTCTGAGTCTATTTCTATTTGACTCCAAGTCTGAGTATGTTCTATTTGACTCCAAGTCTGAGTATGTTCTATTTGACTCCAAGTCTGAGTATATTTCTATTTGACTCCAAGTCTGAGTTTATTTCTATTTGACTCCAAGTCTGAGTTTATTTCTATTTGACTCCAAGTCTGAGTATGTTCTATTTGACTCCAAGTCTGAGTATGTTCTATTTGACTCCAAGTCTGAGTTTATTTCTATTTGACTCCAAGTCTGAGTTTATTTCTATTTGACTCCAAGTCTGAGTCTTTTTCCACTTGACTCCAAGTCTGAGTATGTTCTATTTGTCTCCAAGTCTGAGTCTATTTCGATTTGTCTCCAAGTCTGAGTATGTTCTATTTGACTCCTAGTCTGAGTCTTTTTCTACTTGACTCCAAGTCTGAGTATGTTCTATTTGACTCCAAGTCTGAGTCTATTTCCATTTGACTCCAAGTCTGAGTCTATTTCTATTTGACTCCAAGTCAGAGTCTATTTCCATTTGACTCCAATTCTGAGTATGTTCTATTTGACTCCTAGTCTGAGTCTTTTTCTACTTGACTCCAAGTCTGAGTATGTTCTATTTGACTCCAAGTCTGAGTCTATTTCTATTTGACTCCAAGTCTGAGTCTATTTCTATTTGACTCCAAGTCAGAGTCTATTTCCATTTGACTCCAAGTCTGAGTATGTTCTACTTGACTCCAAGTCTGAGTCTATTTCTATTTGACTCCAAGTCTGAGTATGTTCTACTTGACTCCAAGTCTGAGTCTATTTCTATTTGACTCCAAGTCTGAGTATGTTCTACTTGACTCCAAGTCTGAGTCTATTTCTATTTGACTCCAAGTCTGAGTATGTTCTATTTGACTCCAAGTCTGAGTTTATTTCTATTTGACTCCAAGTCTGAGTTTATTTCTATTTGACTCCAAGTCTGAGTTTATTTCTATTTGACTCCAAGTCTGAGTATGTTCTATTTGACTCCAAGTCTGAGTCTTTTTCGATTTGTCTCCAAGTCTGAGTATGTTCTATTTGACTCCTAGTCTGAGTCTTTTTCTACTTGACTCCAAGTCTGAGTATGTTCTATTTGACTCCAAGTCTGAGTCTATTTCTATTTGACTCCAAGTCTGAGACTATTTCTATTTGACTCCAAGTCAGAGTCTAGTTCCATTTGACTCCAAGTCTGAGTCTATTTCTATTTGACTCCAAGTCTGAGTATGTTCTATTTGACTCCAAGTCTGAGTCTTTATCTACTTGACTCCAATTCTGAGTCTATTTCTATTTGTCTCCAAGTCTGAGTCTATTTCGATTTGTCTCCAAGTCTGAGTATGTTCTATTTGACTCCAAGTCTGAGTCTTTTTCTACTTGACTCCAAGTCTGAGTATGTTCTATTTGACTCCAAGTCTGAGTCTATTTCTATTTGTCTCCAAGTCTGAGTCTTTTTCTACTTGACTCCAATTCTGAGTCTATTTATATTTGTCTCCAAGTCTGAGTCTATTTCTATTTGTCTCCAAGTCTGAGTATGTTCTATTTGACTCCAAGTCTGAGTATTTTTCTACTTGACTCCAATTCTGAGTCTATTTCTATTTGTCTCCAAGTCTGAGTCTATTTATATTTGACTCCAAGTCTGAGTCTATTTATATTTAACTCCAAGTCTGAGTCGATTTCTATTTGACTCCAAGTCTGAGTCTATTTCTATTGGACTCCAAGTCTGAGTATGTTCTATTTGACTCCAAGTCTGAGTCTTTATCTACTTGACTCCAATGCTGAGTCTATTTCTATTTGTCTCCAAGTCTGAGTCTATTTCGATTTGTCTCCAAGTCTGAGTATGTTATATTTGACTCCAAGTCTGAGTCTTTTTCTACTTGACTCCAAGTCTGAGTATGTTCTATTTGACTCCAAGTCTGATTCTTTTTCTACTTGACTCCAAGTCTGAGTATGTTCTATTTGACTCCAAGTCTGAGTCTATTTCTATTTGTCTCCAAGTCTGAGTCTATTTCGATTTGTCTCCAAGTCTGAGTATGTTCTATTTGACTCCAAGTCTGAGTCTTTTTCCACTTGACTCCAAGTCTGAGTATGTTCTATTTGTCTCCAAGTCTGAGTCTATTTCGATTTGTCTCCAAGTCTGAGTATGTTCTATTTGACTCCTAGTCTGAGTCTTTTTCTACTTGACTCCAAGTCTGAGTATGTTCTATTTGACTCCAAGTCTGAGTCTATTTCTATTTGACTCCAAGTCTGAGACTATTTCTATTTGACTCCAAGTCAGAGTCTAGTTCCATTTGACTCCAAGTCTGAGTATGTTCTACTTGACTCCAAGTCTGAGTCTATTTCTATTTGACTCCAAGTCTGAGTATGTTCTACTTGACTCCAAGTCTGAGTCTATTTCTATTTGACTCCAAGTCTGAGTATGTTCTACTTGACTCCAAGTCTGAGTCTATTTCTATTTGACTCCAAGTCTGAGTATGTTCTATTTGACTCCAAGTCTGAGTATGTTCTATTTGACTCCAAGTCTGAGTATATTTCTATTTGACTCCAAGTCTGAGTTTATTTCTATTTGACTCCAAGTCTGAGTTTATTTCTATTTGACTCCAAGTCTGAGTATGTTCTATTTGACTCCAAGTCTGAGTATGTTCTATTTGACTCCAAGTCTGAGTTTATTTCTATTTGACTCCAAGTCTGAGTTTATTTCTATTTGACTCCAAGTCTGAGTCTTTTTCCACTTGACTCCAAGTCTGAGTATGTTCTATTTGTCTCCAAGTCTGAGTCTATTTCGATTTGTCTCCAAGTCTGAGTATGTTCTATTTGACTCCTAGTCTGAGTCTTTTTCTACTTGACTCCAAGTCTGAGTATGTTCTATTTGACTCCAAGTCTGAGTCTATTTCCATTTGACTCCAAGTCTGAGTCTATTTCTATTTGACTCCAAGTCAGAGTCTATTTCCATTTGACTCCAATTCTGAGTATGTTCTATTTGACTCCTAGTCTGAGTCTTTTTCTACTTGACTCCAAGTCTGAGTATGTTCTATTTGACTCCAAGTCTGAGTCTATTTCTATTTGACTCCAAGTCTGAGTCTATTTCTATTTGACTCCAAGTCAGAGTCTATTTCCATTTGACTCCAAGTCTGAGTATGTTCTACTTGACTCCAAGTCTGAGTCTATTTCTATTTGACTCCAAGTCTGAGTATGTTCTACTTGACTCCAAGTCTGAGTCTATTTCTATTTGACTCCAAGTCTGAGTATGTTCTACTTGACTCCAAGTCTGAGTCTATTTCTATTTGACTCCAAGTCTGAGTATGTTCTATTTGACTCCAAGTCTGAGTTTATTTCTATTTGACTCCAAGTCTGAGTTTATTTCTATTTGACTCCAAGTCTGAGTTTATTTCTATTTGACTCCAAGTCTGAGTATGTTCTATTTGACTCCAAGTCTGAGTCTTTTTCTACTTGACTCCAAGTCTGAGTCTATTTCTATTTGTCTCCAAGTCTGAGTCTATTTCTATTTGTCTCCAAGTCTGAGTCTATTTATATTTGACTCCAAGTCTGAGTCTATTTCTATTTGACTCCAATTCTGAGTCTATTTCTATTTGACTCCAAGTCTGAGTCTATTTGTATTTGACTCCAAGTCTGAGTCTATTTCTATTTGACTCCAAGTCTGAGTCTATTTATATTTGACTCCAATTCTGAGTCTATTTCTATTTGACTCCAATTCTGAGTCTATTTCTATTTGACTCCAAGTCTGAGTCTATTTCTATTTGTCTTCAGGTCTGAGTATGTTCTACTTGACTCCAATTCTGAGTCTATTTCTATTTGTCTCCAAGTCTGAGTCTATTTCTATTTGTCTCCAAGTCTGAGTATGTTCTATTTGACTCCAAGTCTGAGTCTTTTTCCACTTGACTCCAAGTCTGAGTATGTTCTATTTGTCTCCAAGTCTGAGTCTATTTCGATTTGTCTCCAAGTCTGAGTATGTTCTATTTGACTCCAAGTCTGAGTCTATTTCTATTTGACTCCAAGTCTGAGACTATTTCTATTTGACTCCAAGTCAGAGTCTAGTTCCATTTGACTCCAAGTCTGAGTATGTTCTACTTGACTCCAAGTCTGAGTCTATTTCTATTTGACTCCAAGTCTGAGTATGTTCTACTTGACTCCAAGTCTGAGTCTATTTCTATTTGACTCCAAGTCTGAGTATGTTCTACTTGACTCCAAGTCTGAGTCTATTTCTATTTGACTCCAAGTCTGAGTATGTTCTATTTGACTCCAAGTCTGAGTATGTTCTATTTGACTCCAAGTCTGAGTATATTTCTATTTGACTCCAAGTCTGAGTTTATTTCTATTTGACTCCAAGTCTGAGTATGTTCTATTTGACTCCAAGTCTGAGTATGTTCTATTTGACTCCAAGTCTGAGTTTATTTCTATTTGACTCCAAGTCTGAGTTTATTTCTATTTGACTCCAAGTCTGAGTCTTTTTCCACTTGACTCCAAGTCTGAGTATGTTCTATTTGTCTCCAAGTCTGAGTCTATTTCGATTTGTCTCCAAGTCTGAGTATGTTCTATTTGACTCCTAGTCTGAGTCTTTTTCTACTTGACTCCAAGTCTGAGTATGTTCTATTTGACTCCAAGTCTGAGTCTATTTCCATTTGACTCCAAGTCTGAGTCTATTTCTATTTGACTCCAAGTCAGAGTCTATTTCCATTTGACTCCAATTCTGAGTATGTTCTATTTGACTCCTAGTCTGAGTCTTTTTCTACTTGACTCCAAGTCTGAGTATGTTCTATTTGACTCCAAGTCTGAGTCTATTTCTATTTGACTCCAAGTCTGAGTCTATTTCTATTTGACTCCAAGTCAGAGTCTATTTCCATTTGACTCCAAGTCTGAGTATGTTCTACTTGACTCCAAGTCTGAGTCTATTTCTATTTGACTCCAAGTCTGAGTATGTTCTACTTGACTCCAAGTCTGAGTCTATTTCTATTTGACTCCAAGTCTGAGTATGTTCTACTTGACTCCAAGTCTGAGTCTATTTCTATTTGACTCCAAGTCTGAGTATGTTCTATTTGACTCCAAGTCTGAGTTTATTTATATTTGACTCCAAGTCTGAGTTTATTTCTATTTGACTCCAAGTCTGAGTTTATTTCTATTTGACTCCAAGTCTGAGTATGTTCTATTTGACTCCAAGTCTGAGTCTTTTTCTACTTGACTCCAAGTCTGAGTCTATTTCTATTTGTCTCCAAGTCTGAGTCTATTTCTATTTGTCTCCAAGTCTGAGTCTATTTATATTTGACTCCAAGTCTGAGTCTATTTCTATTTGACTCCAATTCTGAGTCTATTTCTATTTGACTCCAAGTCTGAGTCTATTTGTATTTGACTCCAAGTCTGAGTCTATTTCTATTTGACTCCAAGTCTGAGTCTATTTATATTTGACTCCAATTCTGAGTCTATTTCTATTTGACTCCAATTCTGAGTCTATTTCTATTTGACTCCAAGTCTGAGTCTATTTCTATTTGTCTTCAGGTCTGAGTATGTTCTACTTGACTCCAATTCTGAGTCTATTTCTATTTGTCTCCAAGTCTGAGTCTATTTCTATTTGTCTCCAAGTCTGAGTATGTTCTATTTGACTCCAAGTCTGAGTCTTTTTCTACTTGACTCCAATTCTGAGTCTATTTCTATTTGTCTCCAAGTCTGAGTCTATTTATATTTGACTCCAAGTCTGAGTCTATTTATATTTGACTCCAAGTCTGAGTCGATTTATATTTGACTTCATGTCTGTGTCTATTTCTATTTGACTCCAATTCTGAGTCTATTTCTATTTGACTCCAAGTCTGAGTCTATTTCTATTTGACTCCAAGTCTGAGTATGTTCTATTTGACTCCAAGTCTGAGTCTTTATCTACTTGACTCCAATTCTGAGTCTATTTCTATTTGTCTCCAAGTCTGAGTCCATTTTGATTTGTCTCCAAGTCTAGGTATGTTCTATTTGACTCCAAGTCTGAGTCTTTTTCTACTTGACTCCAAGTCTGAGTATGTTCTATTTGACTCCAAGTCTGAGTCTTTTTCTACTTGACTCCAAGTCTGAGTATGTTCTATTTGACTCCTAGTCTGAGTCTATTTCTATTTCTCTCCAAGTCTGAGTCTTTTTCTACTTGACTCCAATTCTGAGTCTATTTCTATTTGTCTCCAAGTCTGAGTCTATTTCTATTTGTTTCCAAGTCTGAGTCTATTTCTATTTGTCTCCAAGTCTGAGTCTATTTCTATTTGTCTCCAAGTCTGAGTATGTTCTATTTGACTCCAAGTCTGAGTATTTTTCTACTTGACTCCAATTCTGAGTCTATTTCTATTTGTCTCCAAGTCTGAGTCTATTTATATTTGACTCCAAGTCTGAGTCTATTTATATTTGACTCCAAGTCTGAGTCGATTTCTATTTGACTCCAAGTCTGAGTCGATTTCTATTTGACTCCAAGTCTGAGTATGTTCTATTTGACTCCAAGTCTGAGTCTTTATCTACTTGACTCCAATTCTGAGTCTATTTCTATTTGTCTCCAAGTCTGAGTCTATTTCGATTTGTCTCCAAGTCTGAGTATGTTATATTTGACTCCAAGTCTGAGTCTTTTTCTACTTGACTCCAAGTCTGAGTATGTTCTATTTGACTCCAAGTCTGAATCTTTTTCTACTTGACTCCAATTCTGAGTCTATTTCTATTTGTCTCCAAGTCTGAGTCTATTTCTATTTGTCTCCAAGTCTGAGTATGTTCTATTTGACTCCAAGTCTGAGTCTTTTTCCACTTGACTCCAAGTCTGAGTATGTTCTATTTGTCTCCAAGTCTGAGTCTATTTCGATTTGTCTCCAAGTCTGAGTATGTTCTATTTGACTCCAAGTCTGAGTCTATTTCTATTTGACTCCAAGTCTGAGACTATTTCTATTTGACTCCAAGTCAGAGTCTAGTTCCATTTGACTCCAAGTCTGAGTATGTTCTACTTGACTCCAAGTCTGAGTCTATTTCTATTTGACTCCAAGTCTGAGTATGTTCTACTTGACTCCAAGTCTGAGTCTATTTCTATTTGACTCCAAGTCTGAGTATGTTCTACTTGACTCCAAGTCTGAGTCTATTTCTATTTGACTCCAAGTCTGAGTATGTTCTATTTGACTCCAAGTCTGAGTATGTTCTATTTGACTCCAAGTCTGAGTATATTTCTATTTGACTCCAAGTCTGAGTTTATTTCTATTTGACTCCAAGTCTGAGTATGTTCTATTTGACTCCAAGTCTGAGTATGTTCTATTTGACTCCAAGTCTGAGTTTATTTCTATTTGACTCCAAGTCTGAGTTTATTTCTATTTGACTCCAAGTCTGAGTCTTTTTCCACTTGACTCCAAGTCTGAGTATGTTCTATTTGTCTCCAAGTCTGAGTCTATTTCGATTTGTCTCCAAGTCTGAGTATGTTCTATTTGACTCCTAGTCTGAGTCTTTTTCTACTTGACTCCAAGTCTGAGTATGTTCTATTTGACTCCAAGTCTGAGTCTATTTCCATTTGACTCCAAGTCTGAGTCTATTTCTATTTGACTCCAAGTCAGAGTCTATTTCCATTTGACTCCAATTCTGAGTATGTTCTATTTGACTCCTAGTCTGAGTCTTTTTCTACTTGACTCCAAGTCTGAGTATGTTCTATTTGACTCCAAGTCTGAGTCTATTTCTATTTGACTCCAAGTCTGAGTCTATTTCTATTTGACTCCAAGTCAGAGTCTATTTCCATTTGACTCCAAGTCTGAGTATGTTCTACTTGACTCCAAGTCTGAGTCTATTTCTATTTGACTCCAAGTCTGAGTATGTTCTACTTGACTCCAAGTCTGAGTCTATTTCTATTTGACTCCAAGTCTGAGTATGTTCTACTTGACTCCAAGTCTGAGTCTATTTCTATTTGACTCCAAGTCTGAGTATGTTCTATTTGACTCCAAGTCTGAGTTTATTTATATTTGACTCCAAGTCTGAGTTTATTTCTATTTGACTCCAAGTCTGAGTTTATTTCTATTTGACTCCAAGTCTGAGTATGTTCTATTTGACTCCAAGTCTGAGTCTTTTTCTACTTGACTCCAAGTCTGAGTCTATTTCTATTTGTCTCCAAGTCTGAGTCTATTTCTATTTGTCTCCAAGTCTGAGTCTATTTATATTTGACTCCAAGTCTGAGTCTATTTCTATTTGACTCCAATTCTGAGTCTATTTCTATTTGACTCCAAGTCTGAGTCTATTTGTATTTGACTCCAAGTCTGAGTCTATTTCTATTTGACTCCAAGTCTGAGTCTATTTATATTTGACTCCAATTCTGAGTCTATTTCTATTTGACTCCAATTCTGAGTCTATTTCTATTTGACTCCAAGTCTGAGTCTATTTCTATTTGTCTTCAGGTCTGAGTATGTTCTACTTGACTCCAATTCTGAGTCTATTTCTATTTGTCTCCAAGTCTGAGTCTATTTCTATTTGTCTCCAAGTCTGAGTATGTTCTATTTGACTCCAAGTCTGAGTCTTTTTCTACTTGACTCCAATTCTGAGTCTATTTCTATTTGTCTCCAAGTCTGAGTCTATTTATATTTGACTCCAAGTCTGAGTCTATTTATATTTGACTCCAAGTCTGAGTCGATTTATATTTGACTTCATGTCTGTGTCTATTTCTATTTGACTCCAATTCTGAGTCTATTTCTATTTGACTCCAAGTCTGAGTCTATTTCTATTTGACTCCAAGTCTGAGTATGTTCTATTTGACTCCAAGTCTGAGTCTTTATCTACTTGACTCCAATTCTGAGTCTATTTCTATTTGTCTCCAAGTCTGAGTCCATTTTGATTTGTCTCCAAGTCTAGGTATGTTCTATTTGACTCCAAGTCTGAGTCTTTTTCTACTTGACTCCAAGTCTGAGTATGTTCTATTTGACTCCAAGTCTGAGTCTTTTTCTACTTGACTCCAAGTCTGAGTATGTTCTATTTGACTCCTAGTCTGAGTCTATTTCTATTTCTCTCCAAGTCTGAGTCTTTTTCTACTTGACTCCAATTCTGAGTCTATTTCTATTTGTCTCCAAGTCTGAGTCTATTTCTATTTGTTTCCAAGTCTGAGTCTATTTCTATTTGTCTCCAAGTCTGAGTCTATTTCTATTTGTCTCCAAGTCTGAGTATGTTCTATTTGACTCCAAGTCTGAGTATTTTTCTACTTGACTCCAATTCTGAGTCTATTTCTATTTGTCTCCAAGTCTGAGTCTATTTATATTTGACTCCAAGTCTGAGTCTATTTATATTTGACTCCAAGTCTGAGTCGTATTCTATTTGACTCCAAGTCTGAGTCGATTTCTATTTGACTCCAAGTCTGAGTATGTTCTATTTGACTCCAAGTCTGAGTCTTTATCTACTTGACTCCAATTCTGAGTCTATTTCTATTTGTCTCCAAGTCTGAGTCTATTTCGATTTGTCTCCAAGTCTGAGTATGTTATATTTGACTCCAAGTCTGAGTCTTTTTCTACTTGACTCCAAGTCTGAGTATGTTCTATTTGACTCCAAGTCTGAATCTTTTTCTACTTGACTCCAAGTCTGAGTATGTTCTATTTGACTCCAAGTCTGAGTCTATTTCTATTTGTCTCCAAGTCTGAGTCTATTTCGATTTGTCTCCAAGTCTGAGTATGTTCTATTTGACTCCAAGTCTGAGTCTTTTTCCACTTGACTCCAAGTCTGAGTATGTTCTATTTGTCTCCAAGTCTGAGTCTATTTCGATTTGTCTCCAAGTCTGAGTATGTTCTATTTGACTCCTAGTCTGAGTCTTTTTCTACTTGACTCCAAGTCTGAGTATGTTCTATTTGACTCCAAGTCTGAGTCTATTTCTATTTGACTCCAAGTCTGAGTCTATTTCTATTTGACTCCAAGTCAGAGTCTATTTCCATTTGACTCCAAGTCTGAGTATGTTCTACTTGACTCCAAGTCTGAGTCTATTTCTATTTGACTCCAAGTCTGAGTATGTTCTACTTGACTCCAAGTCTGAGTCTATTTCTATTTGACTCCAATTCTGAGTATGTTCTATTTGACTCCAAGTCTGAGTATGTTCTATTTGACTCCAAGTCTGAGTATGTTCTATTTGACTCCAAGTCTGAGTTTATTTCTATTTGACTCCAAGTCTGAGTTTATTTATATTTGACTCCAAGTCTGAGTTTATTTCTATTTGACTCCAAGTCTGAGTATGTTCTATTTGACTCCAAGTCTGAGTATGTTCTATTTGACTCCAAGTCTGAGTTTATTTCTATTTGACTCCAAGTCTGAGTTTATTTCTATTTGACTCCAAGTCTGAGTCTTTTTCCACTTGACTCCAAGTCTGAATATGTTCTATTTGTCTCCAAGTCTGAGTCTATTTCGATTTGTCTCCAAGTCTGAGTATGTTCTATTTGACTCCTAGTCTGAGTCTTTTTCTACTTGACTCCAAGTCTGAGTATGTTCTATTTGACTCCAAGTCTGAGTCTATTTCTATTTGACTCCAAGTCTGAGTCTATTTCTATTTGACTCCAAGTCAGAGTCTATTTCCATTTGACTCCAAGTCTGAGTATATTCTACTTGACTCCAAGTCTGAGTCTATTTCTATTTGACTCCAAGTCTGAGTATGTTCTACTTGACTCCAAGTCTGAGTCTATTTCTATTTGACTCCAAGTCTGAGTATGTTCTATTTGACTCCAAGTCTGAGTATGTTCTATTTGACTCCAAGTCTGAGTTTATTTCTATTTGACTCCAAGTCTGAGTCTTTTTCTACTTGACTCCAAGTCTGAGTCTATTTCTATTTGTCTCCAAGTCTGAGTCTATTTCTATTTGTCTCCAAGTCTGAGTCTATTTATATTTGACTCCAAGTCTGAGTCTATTTCTATTTGACTCCAATTCTGAGTCTATTTCTATTTGACTCCAAGTCTGAGTCTATTTCTATTTGACTCCAAGTCTGAGTCTATTTCTATTTGACTCCAAGTCTGAGTCTATTTATATTTGACTCCAATTCTGAGTCTATTTCTACTTGACTCCAAGTCTGAGTCTATTTCTATTTGACCCCAAGTCTGAGTCTATTTCTACTTGACTCCAAGTCTGAGTTTATTTCTATTTGACTCCAAGTCTGAGTCTATTTCTATTTGACTCCATTTCTGAGTCTATTTCTACTTGACTCAAAGTCTGAGTTTATTTCTATTTGACTCCAAGTCTGAGTCTATTTCTATTTGACTCCAAGTCTGAGTCTATTTCTATTTGACTCCAATTCTGAGTCTATTTCTATTTGACTCTAAGTCTGAGTCTATTTCTATTTGACTCCAAGTCTGAGTCTATTTCTATTTGACTCCAAGTCTGAGTCTTTTTCTATTTGTCTCCAAGTCTGAGTCTATTTCTATTTGTCTCCAAGTCTGAGTCTATTTCTATTTGACTCCAATTCTGAGTCTATTTCTATTTGACTCCAAATCTGAGTCTATTTCGATTTGACTCCAAGTCTGAGTCTTTTTCTATTTGACTCCAAGTCTGAGTCTTTATCTACTTGACTCCAATTCTGAGTCTATTTCTATTTGTCTCCAAGTCTGAGTCTATTTCTATTTGTCTCCAAGTCTGAGTATGTTCTATTTGACTCCAAGTCTGAGTCTTTTTCTACTTGACTCCAATTCTGAGTCTACTTCTATTTGTCTCCAAGTCTGAGTCTATTTATATTTGACTCCAAGTCTGAGTCTATTTATATTTGACTCCAAGTCTGAGTCGATTTATATTTGACTCCATGTCTGTGTCTATTTCTATTTGACTCCAAGTCTGAGTATGTTCTATTTGACTCCAAGTCTGATTCTTTTTCTACTTGACTCCAAGTCTGAGTATGTTCTACTTGACTCCAATTCTGAGTCTATTTCTATTTGTCTCCAAGTCTGAGTCCATTTTGATTTGTCTCCAAGTCTAGGTATGTTCTATTTGACTCCAAGTCTGAGTCTTTTTCTACTTGACTCCAAGTCTGAGTATGTTCTATTTGACTCCAAGTCTGAGTCTTTTTCTACTTGACTCCAAGTCTGAGTATGTTCTATTTGACTCCTAGTCTGAGTCTATTTCTATTTCTCTCCAAGTCTGAGTCTTTTTCTACTTGACTCCAATTCTGAGTCTATTTCTATTTGTCTCCAAGTCTGAGTATATTTCTATTTGTTTCCAAGTCTGAGTCTATTTCTATTTGTCTCCAAGTCTGAGTCTATTTCTATTTGTCTCCAAGTCTGAGTATGTTCTATTTGACTCCAAGTCTGAGTATTTTTCTACTTGACTCCAATTCTGAGTCTATTTCTATTTGTCTCCAAGTCTGAGTCTATTTATATTTGACTCCAAGTCTGAGTCTATTTATATTTGACTCCAAGTCTGAGTCGATTTCTATTTGACTCCAAGTCTGAGTCGATTTCTATTTGACTCCAAGTCTGAGTATGTTCTATTTGACTCCAAGTCTGAGTCTTTATCTACTTGACTCCAATTCTGAGTCTATTTCTATTTGTCTCCAAGTCTGAGTCTATTTCGATTTGTCTCCAAGTCTGAGTATGTTATATTTGACTCCAAGTCTGAGTCTTTTTCTACTTGACTCCAAGTCTGAGTATGTTCTATTTGACTCCAAGTCTGAATCTTTTTCTACTTGACTCCAATTCTGAGTCTATTTCTATTTGTCTCCAAGTCTGAGTCTATTTCTATTTGTCTCCAAGTCTGAGTATGTTCTATTTGACTCCAAGTCTGAGTCTTTTTCCACTTGACTCCAAGTCTGAGTATGTTCTATTTGTCTTCAAGTCTGAGTCTATTTCGATTTGTCTCCAAGTCTGAGTATGTTCTATTTGACTCCAAGTCTGAGTCTATTTCTATTTGACTCCAAGTCTGAGACTATTTCTATTTGACTCCAAGTCAGAGTCTAGTTCCATTTGACTCCAAGTCTGAGTATGTTCTACTTGACTCCAAGTCTGAGTCTATTTCTATTTGACTCCAAGTCTGAGTATGTTCTACTTGACTCCAAGTCTGAGTCTATTTCTATTTGACTCCAAGTCTGAGTATGTTCTACTTGACTCCAAGTCTGAGTCTATTTCTATTTGACTCCAAGTCTGAGTATGTTCTATTTGACTCCAAGTCTGAGTATGTTCTATTTGACTCCAAGTCTGAGTATATTTCTATTTGACTCCAAGTCTGAGTTTATTTCTATTTGACTCCAAGTCTGAGTATGTTCTATTTGACTCCAAGTCTGAGTATGTTCTATTTGACTCCAAGTCTGAGTTTATTTCTATTTGACTCCAAGTCTGAGTTTATTTCTATTTGACTCCAAGTCTGAGTCTTTTTCCACTTGACTCCAAGTCTGAGTATGTTCTATTTGTCTCCAAGTCTGAGTCTATTTCGATTTGTCTCCAAGTCTGAGTATGTTCTATTTGACTCCTAGTCTGAGTCTTTTTCTACTTGACTCCAAGTCTGAGTATGTTCTATTTGACTCCAAGTCTGAGTCTATTTCCATTTGACTCCAAGTCTGAGTCTATTTCTATTTGACTCCAAGTCAGAGTCTATTTCCATTTGACTCCAATTCTGAGTATGTTCTATTTGACTCCTAGTCTGAGTCTTTTTCTACTTGACTCCAAGTCTGAGTATGTTCTATTTGACTCCAAGTCTGAGTCTATTTCTATTTGACTCCAAGTCTGAGTCTATTTCTATTTGACTCCAAGTCAGAGTCTATTTCCATTTGACTCCAAGTCTGAGTATGTTCTACTTGACTCCAAGTCTGAGTCTATTTCTATTTGACTCCAAGTCTGAGTATGTTCTACTTGACTCCAAGTCTGAGTCTATTTCTATTTGACTCCAAGTCTGAGTATGTTCTACTTGACTCCAAGTCTGAGTCTATTTCTATTTGACTCCAAGTCTGAGTATGTTCTATTTGACTCCAAGTCTGAGTTTATTTATATTTGACTCCAAGTCTGAGTTTATTTCTATTTGACTCCAAGTCTGAGTTTATTTCTATTTGACTCCAAGTCTGAGTATGTTCTATTTGACTCCAAGTCTGAGTCTTTTTCTACTTGACTCCAAGTCTGAGTCTATTTCTATTTGTCTCCAAGTCTGAGTCTATTTCTATTTGTCTCCAAGTCTGAGTCTATTTATATTTGACTCCAAGTCTGAGTCTATTTCTATTTGACTCCAATTCTGAGTCTATTTCTATTTGACTCCAAGTCTGAGTCTATTTGTATTTGACTCCAAGTCTGAGTCTATTTCTATTTGACTCCAAGTCTGAGTCTATTTATATTTGACTCCAATTCTGAGTCTATTTCTATTTGACTCCAATTCTGAGTCTATTTCTATTTGACTCCAAGTCTGAGTCTATTTCTATTTGTCTTCAGGTCTGAGTATGTTCTACTTGACTCCAATTCTGAGTCTATTTCTATTTGTCTCCAAGTCTGAGTCTATTTCTATTTGTCTCCAAGTCTGAGTATGTTCTATTTGACTCCAAGTCTGAGTCTTTTTCTACTTGACTCCAATTCTGAGTCTATTTCTATTTGTCTCCAAGTCTGAGTCTATTTATATTTGACTCCAAGTCTGAGTCTATTTATATTTGACTCCAAGTCTGAGTCGATTTATATTTGACTTCATGTCTGTGTCTATTTCTATTTGACTCCAATTCTGAGTCTATTTCTATTTGACTCCAAGTCTGAGTCTATTTCTATTTGACTCCAAGTCTGAGTATGTTCTATTTGACTCCAAGTCTGAGTCTTTATCTACTTGACTCCAATTCTGAGTCTATTTCTATTTGTCTCCAAGTCTGAGTCCATTTTGATTTGTCTCCAAGTCTAGGTATGTTCTATTTGACTCCAAGTCTGAGTCTTTTTCTACTTGACTCCAAGTCTGAGTATGTTCTATTTGACTCCAAGTCTGAGTCTTTTTCTACTTGACTCCAAGTCTGAGTATGTTCTATTTGACTCCTAGTCTGAGTCTATTTCTATTTCTCTCCAAGTCTGAGTCTTTTTCTACTTGACTCCAATTCTGAGTCTATTTCTATTTGTCTCCAAGTCTGAGTCTATTTCTATTTGTTTCCAAGTCTGAGTCTATTTCTATTTGTCTCCAAGTCTGAGTCTATTTCTATTTGTCTCCAAGTCTGAGTATGTTCTATTTGACTCCAAGTCTGAGTATTTTTCTACTTGACTCCAATTCTGAGTCTATTTCTATTTGTCTCCAAGTCTGAGTCTATTTATATTTGACTCCAAGTCTGAGTCTATTTATATTTGACTCCAAGTCTGAGTCGATTTCTATTTGACTCCAAGTCTGAGTCGATTTCTATTTGACTCCAAGTCTGAGTATGTTCTATTTGACTCCAAGTCTGAGTCTTTATCTACTTGACTCCAATTCTGAGTCTATTTCTATTTGTCTCCAAGTCTGAGTCTATTTCGATTTGTCTCCAAGTCTGAGTATGTTATATTTGACTCCAAGTCTGAGTCTTTTTCTACTTGACTCCAAGTCTGAGTATGTTCTATTTGACTCCAAGTCTGAATCTTTTTCTACTTGACTCCAAGTCTGAGTATGTTCTATTTGACTCCAAGTCTGAGTCTATTTCTATTTGTCTCCAAGTCTGAGTCTATTTCGATTTGTCTCCAAGTCTGAGTATGTTCTATTTGACTCCAAGTCTGAGTCTTTTTCCACTTGACTCCAAGTCTGAGTATGTTCTATTTGTCTCCAAGTCTGAGTCTATTTCGATTTGTCTCCAAGTCTGAGTATGTTCTATTTGACTCCTAGTCTGAGTCTTTTTCTACTTGACTCCAAGTCTGAGTATGTTCTATTTGACTCCAAGTCTGAGTCTATTTCTATTTGACTCCAAGTCTGAGTCTATTTCTATTTGACTCCAAGTCAGAGTCTATTTCCATTTGACTCCAAGTCTGAGTATGTTCTACTTGACTCCAAGTCTGAGTCTATTTCTATTTGACTCCAAGTCTGAGTATGTTCTACTTGACTCCAAGTCTGAGTCTATTTCTATTTGACTCCAATTCTGAGTATGTTCTATTTGACTCCAAGTCTGAGTATGTTCTATTTGACTCCAAGTCTGAGTATGTTCTATTTGACTCCAAGTCTGAGTTTATTTCTATTTGACTCCAAGTCTGAGTTTATTTATATTTGACTCCAAGTCTGAGTTTATTTCTATTTGACTCCAAGTCTGAGTATGTTCTATTTGACTCCAAGTCTGAGTATGTTCTATTTGACTCCAAGTCTGAGTTTATTTCTATTTGACTCCAAGTCTGAGTTTATTTCTATTTGACTCCAAGTCTGAGTCTTTTTCCACTTGACTCCAAGTCTGAATATGTTCTATTTGTCTCCAAGTCTGAGTCTATTTCGATTTGTCTCCAAGTCTGAGTATGTTCTATTTGACTCCTAGTCTGAGTCTTTTTCTACTTGACTCCAAGTCTGAGTATGTTCTATTTGACTCCAAGTCTGAGTCTATTTCTATTTGACTCCAAGTCTGAGTCTATTTCTATTTGACTCCAAGTCAGAGTCTATTTCCATTTGACTCCAAGTCTGAGTATATTCTACTTGACTCCAAGTCTGAGTCTATTTCTATTTGACTCCAAGTCTGAGTATGTTCTACTTGACTCCAAGTCTGAGTCTATTTCTATTTGACTCCAAGTCTGAGTATGTTCTATTTGACTCCAAGTCTGAGTATGTTCTATTTGACTCCAAGTCTGAGTTTATTTCTATTTGACTCCAAGTCTGAGTCTTTTTCTACTTGACTCCAAGTCTGAGTCTATTTCTATTTGTCTCCAAGTCTGAGTCTATTTCTATTTGTCTCCAAGTCTGAGTCTATTTATATTTGACTCCAAGTCTGAGTCTATTTCTATTTGACTCCAATTCTGAGTCTATTTCTATTTGACTCCAAGTCTGAGTCTATTTCTATTTGACTCCAAGTCTGAGTCTATTTCTATTTGACTCCAAGTCTGAGTCTATTTATATTTGACTCCAATTCTGAGTCTATTTCTACTTGACTCCAAGTCTGAGTCTATTTCTATTTGACCCCAAGTCTGAGTCTATTTCTACTTGACTCCAAGTCTGAGTTTATTTCTATTTGACTCCAAGTCTGAGTCTATTTCTATTTGACTCCATTTCTGAGTCTATTTCTACTTGACTCAAAGTCTGAGTTTATTTCTATTTGACTCCAAGTCTGAGTCTATTTCTATTTGACTCCAAGTCTGAGTCTATTTCTATTTGACTCCAATTCTGAGTCTATTTCTATTTGACTCTAAGTCTGAGTCTATTTCTATTTGACTCCAAGTCTGAGTCTATTTCTATTTGACTCCAAGTCTGAGTCTTTTTCTATTTGTCTCCAAGTCTGAGTCTATTTCTATTTGTCTCCAAGTCTGAGTCTATTTCTATTTGACTCCAATTCTGAGTCTATTTCTATTTGACTCCAAATCTGAGTCTATTTCGATTTGACTCCAAGTCTGAGTCTTTTTCTATTTGACTCCAAGTCTGAGTCTTTATCTACTTGACTCCAATTCTGAGTCTATTTCTATTTGTCTCCAAGTCTGAGTCTATTTCTATTTGTCTCCAAGTCTGAGTATGTTCTATTTGACTCCAAGTCTGAGTCTTTTTCTACTTGACTCCAATTCTGAGTCTACTTCTATTTGTCTCCAAGTCTGAGTCTATTTATATTTGACTCCAAGTCTGAGTCTATTTATATTTGACTCCAAGTCTGAGTCGATTTATATTTGACTCCATGTCTGTGTCTATTTCTATTTGACTCCAAGTCTGAGTATGTTCTATTTGACTCCAAGTCTGATTCTTTTTCTACTTGACTCCAAGTCTGAGTATGTTCTACTTGACTCCAATTCTGAGTCTATTTCTATTTGTCTCCAAGTCTGAGTCTATTTCTATTTGTCTCCAAGTCTGAGTATGTTCTATTTGACTCCAAGTCTGAGTCTTTTTCCACTTGACTCCAAGTCTGAGTATGTTCTATTTGTCTCCAAGTCTGAGTCTATTTCGATTTGTCTCCAAGTCTGAGTATGTTCTATTTGACTCCAAGTCTGAGTCTATTTCTATTTGACTCCAAGTCTGAGACTATTTCTATTTGACTCCAAGTCAGAGTCTAGTTCCATTTGACTCCAAGTCTGAGTATGTTCTACTTGACTCCAAGTCTGAGTCTATTTCTATTTGACTCCAAGTCTGAGTATGTTCTACTTGACTCCAAGTCTGAGTCTATTTCTATTTGACTCCAAGTCTGAGTATGTTCTACTTGACTCCAAGTCTGAGTCTATTTCTATTTGACTCCAAGTCTGAGTATGTTCTATTTGACTCCAAGTCTGAGTATGTTCTATTTGACTCCAAGTCTGAGTATATTTCTATTTGACTCCAAGTCTGAGTTTATTTCTATTTGACTCCAAGTCAGAGTTTATTTCTATTTGACTCCAAGTCTGAGTATGTTCTATTTGACTCCAAGTCTGAGTATGTTCTATTTGACTCCAAGTCTGAGTTTATTTCTATTTGACTCCAAGTCTGAGTTTATTTCTATTTGACTCCAAGTCTGAGTCTTTTTCCACTTGACTCCAAGTCTGAGTATGTTCTATTTGTCTCCAAGTCTGAGTCTATTTCGATTTGTCTCCAAGTCTGAGTATGTTCTATTTGACTCCTAGTCTGAGTCTTTTTCTACTTGACTCCAAGTCTGAGTATGTTCTATTTGACTCCAAGTCTGAGTCTATTTCCATTTGACTCCAAGTCTGAGTCTATTTCTATTTGACTCCAAGTCAGAGTCTATTTCCATTTGACTCCAATTCTGAGTATGTTCTATTTGACTCCTAGTCTGAGTCTTTTTCTACTTGACTCCAAGTCTGAGTATGTTCTATTTGACTCCAAGTCTGAGTCTATTTCTATTTGACTCCAAGTCTGAGTCTATTTCTATTTGACTCCAAGTCAGAGTCTATTTCCATTTGACTCCAAGTCTGAGTATGTTCTACTTGACTCCAAGTCTGAGTCTATTTCTATTTGACTCCAAGTCTGAGTATGTTCTACTTGACTCCAAGTCTGAGTCTATTTCTATTTGACTCCAAGTCTGAGTATGTTCTACTTGACTCCAAGTCTGAGTCTATTTCTATTTGACTCCAAGTCTGAGTATGTTCTATTTGACTCCAAGTCTGAGTTTATTTCTATTTGACTCCAAGTCTGAGTTTATTTCTATTTGACTCCAAGTCTGAGTTTATTTCTATTTGACTCCAAGTCTGAGTATGTTCTATTTGACTCCAAGTCTGAGTCTTTTTCTACTTGACTCCAAGTCTGAGTCTATTTCTATTTGTCTCCAAGTCTGAGTCTATTTCTATTTGTCTCCAAGTCTGAGTCTATTTATATTTGACTCCAAGTCTGAGTCTATTTCTATTTGACTCCAATTCTGAGTCTATTTCTATTTGACTCCAAGTCTGAGTCTATTTGTATTTGACTCCAAGTCTGAGTCTATTTCTATTTGACTCCAAGTCTGAGTCTATTTATATTTGACTCCAATTCTGAGTCTATTTCTATTTGACTCCAATTCTGAGTCTATTTCTATTTGACTCCAAGTCTGAGTCTATTTCTATTTGTCTTCAGGTCTGAGTATGTTCTACTTGACTCCAATTCTGAGTCTATTTCTATTTGTCTCCAAGTCTGAGTCTATTTCTATTTGTCTCCAAGTCTGAGTATGTTCTATTTGACTCCAAGTCTGAGTCTTTTTCTACTTGACTCCAATTCTGAGTCTATTTCTATTTGTCTCCAAGTCTGAGTCTATTTATATTTGACTCCAAGTCTGAGTCTATTTATATTTGACTCCAAGTCTGAGTCGATTTATATTTGACTTCATGTCTGTGTCTATTTCTATTTGACTCCAATTCTGAGTCTATTTCTATTTGACTCCAAGTCTGAGTCTATTTCTATTTGACTCCAAGTCTGAGTATGTTCTATTTGACTCCAAGTCTGAGTCTTTATCTACTTGACTCCAATTCTGAGTCTATTTCTATTTGACTCCAAGTCTGATTCTTTTTCTACTTGACTCCAAGTCTGAGTATGTTCTATTTGACTCCAAGTCTGATGCTATTTCTATTTAACTCCAAGTCTGAGTCTATTTCTATTTGACTCCAAGTCTGAGTCTATTTCTATTTGACTCCAAGTCTGAGTCTATTTCTATTTGACTCCAAGTCTGAGTCAATTTCTATTTGACTCCAAGTCTGAGTCTATTTCTATTTGACTCCAAGTCTGAGTATGTTCTATTTGACTCCAAGTCTGAGTCTATTTCTATTTGACTCCAAGTCTGAGTCTATTTCTATTTGACTCCAATTCTGAGTCTATTTCTATTTGACTCCAAGTCTGAGTCTATTTCTATTTGACTCCAAGTCTGAGTCTTATTCTATTTGAAGCCAAGTCTGAGTCTTTATCTACTTGACTCCAATTCTGAGTCTATTTCTATTTGTCTCCAAGTCTGAGTCTATTTCTATTTGTCTCCAAGTCTGAGTATGTACTATTTGACTCCAAGTCTGAGTCTATTTCTATTTGACTCCAAGTCTGAGTCTATTTATATTTGACTCCATGTCTGAGTCGATTTATATTTGACTCCATGTCTGTGTCTATTTCTATTTGACTCCAAGTCTGAGTATGTTCTATTTGTCTCCAAGTCTGAGTATGGTCTATTTGTCTCCAAGTCTGAGTATGTTCTATTTGACTCCAAGTCTGAGTATGTTCTATTTGACTCCAAGTCTGAGTATGTTCTATTTGACTCCAAGTCTGAGTCTATTTCTATTTGTCTTCAGGTCTGAGTATGTTCTACTTGACTCCAATTCTGAGTCTATTTCTATTTGTCTCCAAGTCTGAGTCTATTTCTATTTGTCTCCAAGTCTGAGTATGTTCTATTTGACTCCAAGTCTGAGACTTTTTCTACTTGACTCCAATTCTGAGTCTATTTCTATTTGTCTCCAAGTCTGAGTCTATTTATATTTGACTCCAAGTCTGAGTCTATTTATATTTGACTCCAAGTCTGAGTCGATTTATATTTGACTTCATGTCTGTGTCTATTTCTATTTGACTCCAATTCTGAGTCTATTTCTATTTGACTCCAAGTCTGAGTCTATTTCTATTTGACTCCAAGTCTGAGTATATTCTATTTGACTCCAAGTCTGAGTCTTTATCTATTTGTCTCCAAGTCTGAGTATGTTCTATTTGACTCCAAGTCTGAGTCTTTTTCTACTTGACTCCAAGTCTGAGTATGTTCTATTTGACTCCAAGTCTGAGTCTATTTCTATTTGTCTCCAAGTCTGAGTCTTTTTCTACTTGACTCCAATTCTGAGTCTATTTCTATTTGTCTCCAAGTCTGAGTCTATTTCTATTTGTTTCCAAGTCTGAGTCTATTTCTATTTGTCTCCAAGTCTGAGTCTATATCTATTTGTCTCCAAGTCTGAGTATGTTCTATTTGACTCCAAGTCTGAGTATTTTTCTACTTGACTCCAATTCTGAGTCTATTTCTATTTGTCTCCAAGTCTGAGTCTATTTATATTTGACTCCAAGTCTGAGTCTATTTATATTTGCCTCCAAGTCTGAGTATGTTCTATTTGACTCCAAGTCTGAGTCTTTTTCCACTTGACTCCAAGTCTGAGTATGTTCTATTTGTCTCCAAGTCTGAGTCTATTTCGATTTGTCTCCAAGTCTGAGTATGTTCTATTTGACTCCTAGTCTGAGTCTTTTTCTACTTGACTCCAAGTCTGAGTATGTTCTATTTGACTCCAAGTCTGAGTCTATTTCTATTTGACTCCAAGTCTGAGTCTATTTCTATTTGACTCCAAGTCAGAGTCTATTTCCATTTGACTCCAAGTCTGAGTATGTTCTACTTGACTCCAAGTCTGAGTCTATTTCTATTTGACTCCAAGTCTGAGTATGTTCTACTTGACTCCAAGTCTGAGTCTATTTCTATTTGACTCCAAGTCTGAGTATGTTCTACTTGACTCCAAGTCTGAGTCTATTTCTATTTGACTCCAAGTCTGAGTATGTTCTATTTGACTCCAAGTCTGAGTATGTTCTATTTGACTCCAAGTCTGAGTATGTTCTATTTGACTCCAAGTCTGAGTTTATTTCTATTTGACTCCAAGTCTGAGTTTATTTCTATTTGACTCCAAGTCTGAGTTTATTTCTATTTGACTCCAAGTCTGAGTAGGTTATATTTGACTCCAAGTCTGAGTATGTTCTATTTGACTCCAAGTCTGAGTTTATTTCGATTTGACTCCAAGTCTGAGTTTATTTCTATTTGACTCCAAGTCTGAGTCTTTTTCCACTTGACTCCAAGTCTGAGTATGTTCTATTTGTCTCCAAGTCTGAGTCTATTTCGATTTGTCTCCAAGTCTGAGTATGTTCTATTTTACTCCTAGTCTGAGTCTTTTTCTACTTGACTCCAAGTCTGAGTATGTTCTATTTGACACCAAGTCTGAGTCTATTTCTATTTGACTCCAAGTCTGAGTCTATTTCTATTTGACTCCAAGTCTGAGTCTATTTCTATTTGACTCCAAGTCTGAGTATGTTCTACTTGACTCCAAGTCTGAGTCTATTTCTATTTGACTCCAAGTCTGAGTATGTTCTACTTGACTCCAAGTCTGAGTCTATTTCTATTTGACTCCAAGTCTGAGTATGTTCTATTTGACTCCAAGTCTGAGTATGTTCTATTTGACTCCAAGTCTGAGTTTATTTCTATTTGACTCCAAGTCTGAGTTTATTTCTATTTGACTCCAAGTCTGAGTTTATTTCTATTTGACTCCAAGTCTGAGTATGTTCTATTTGACTCCAAGTCTGAGTCTATTTCTATTTGTCTCCAAGTCTGAGTCTATTTATATTTGTCTCCAAGTCTGAGTCTATTTATATTTGTCTCCAAGTCTGAGTCTATTTATATTTAACTCCAAGTCTGAGTCTTTTTCTACTTGACTCCAAGTCTGAGTCTATTTCTATTTGTCTCCAAGTCTGAGTCTATTTCTATTTGTCTCCAAGTCTGAGTCTATTTATATTTGACTCCAAGTCTGAGTATGTTCTATTTGACTCCAAGTCTGAGTCTATTTCTATTTGTCTCCAAGTCTGAGTCTATTTATATTTAACTCCAAGTCTGAGTCTTTTTCTACTTGACTCCAAGTCTGAGTCTATTTCTATTTGTCTCCAAGTCTGAGTCTATTTCTATTTGTCTCCAAGTCTGAGTCTATTTATATTTGACTCCAAGTCTGAGTCTATTTCTATTTGACTCCAATTCTGAGTCTATTTCTATTTGACTCCAAGTCTGAGTCTATTTCTATTTGACTCCAAGTCTGAGTCTATTTATATTTGACTCCAATTCTGAGTCTATTTCTACTTGACTCCAAGTCTGAGTCTATTTCTATTTGACCCCAAGTCTGAGTCTATTTCTACTTGACTCCAAGTCTGAGTTTATTTCTATTTGACTCCAAATCTGAGTCTATTTCTATTTGACTCCAATTCTGAGTCTATTTCTACTTGACTCAAAGTCTGAGTTTATTTCTATTTGACTCCAAGTCTGAGTCTATTTCTATTTGACTCCAAGTCTGAGTCTATTTCTATTTGACTCCAATTCTGAGTCTATTTCTATTTGACTCCAAGTCTGAGTCTATTTCTATTTGACTCCAAGTCTGAGTCTATTTCTATTTGACTCCAAGTCTGAGTCTTTTTCTATTTGACTCCAAGTCTGAGTCTATTTCTATTTGTCTCCAAGTCTGAGTCTATTTCTATTTGACTCCAATTCTGAGTCTATTTCTATTTCACTCCAAATCTGAGTCTATTTCTATTTGATTCCAAGTCTGAGTCTTTTTCTATTTGACTCCAAGTCTGAGTCTTTATCTACTTGACTCCATTTCTGAGTCTATTTCTATTTGTCTCCAAGTCTGAGTCTATTTCTATTTGGCTCCAAGTCTGAGTATGTTCTATTTGACTCCAAGTCTGAGTCTTTTTCTACTTGACTCCAATTCTGAGTCTACTTCTATTTGTCTCCAAGTCTGAGTCTATTTATATTTGACTCCAAGTCTGAGTCTATTTATATTTGACTCCAAGTCTGAGTCGATTTATATTTGACTCCATGTCTGTGTCTATTTCTATTTGACTCCAAGTCTGAGTATGTTCTATTTGACTCCAAGTCTGATTCTATTTCTATTTAACTCCAAGTCTGAGTCTATTTCTATTTGACTCCAAGTCTGAGTCTATTTCTATTTGACTCCAAGTCTGAGTCTATTTCTATTTGACTCCAAGTCTGAGTCTATTTCTATTTGACTCCAAGTCTGAGTCTATTTCTATTTGACTCCAAGTCTGAGTATGTTCTATTTGACTCCAAGTCTGATACTATTTCTATTTAACTCCAAGTCTGAGTCTATTTCTATTTGACTCCAAGTCTGAGTCTATTTCTATTTGACTCCAAGTCTGAGTCTATTTCTATTTGACTCCAAGTCTGAGTCTATTTCTATTTGACTCCAAGTCTGAGTCTATTTCTATTTGACTCCAAGTCTGAGTCTATTTCTATATGACTCCAAGTCTGAGTCTATTTCTATTTGACTCCAAGTCTGAGTCTATTTCTATTTGACTCCAATTCTGAGTCTATTTCTATTTGACTCCAAGTCTGAGTCTATTTCTATTTGACTCCAAGTCTGAGTCTTTTTCTATTTGACGCCAAGTCTGAGTCTTTATCTACTTGACTCCAATTCTGAGTCTATTTCTATTTGTCTCCAAGTCTGAGTCTATTTATATTTGTCTCCAAGTCTGAGTATGTACTATTTGACTCCAAGTCTGAGTCTATTTCTATTTGACTCCAAGTCTGAGTCTATTTCTATTTGACTCCAAGTCTGAGTCGATTTATATTTGACTCCATGTCTGTGTCTATTTCTATTTGACTCCAAGTCTGAGTATGTTCTATTTGACTCCAAGTCTGAGTCTATTTCTATTTGACTCCAAGTCTGAGTCTATTTCTATTTGACTCCAAGTCTGAGTCTATTTCTATTTGACTCCAAGTCTGTGTCTATTTATATTTGACTCCAAGTCTGTGTCTATTTCTATTTGACTCCAAGTCTGAGTATGTTCTATTTGACTCCAAGTCTGAGTCTATTTCTATTTGACTCCAATTCTGAGTCTATTTCTATTTGACTCCAATTCTGAGTCTATTTCTATTTGACTCTAATTCTGAGTCTATTTCTACTTGACTCCAAGTCTGAGTCTATTTCTATTTGACCCCAAGTCTGAGTCTATTTCTACTTGACTCCAAGTCTGAGTTTATTTCTATTTGACTCCAAGTCTGAGTCTATTTCTATTTGACTCCAATTCTGAGTCTATTTCTACTTGACTCAAAGTCTGAGTTTATTTCTATTTGACTCCAAGTCTGAGTCTATTTCTATTTGACTCCAAGTCTGAGTCTATTTCTATTTGACTCCAAGTCTGAGTCTATTTCTATTTGTCTCCAAGTCTGAGTCTATTTATATTTGACTCCAAGTCTGAGTCTATTTCTATTTAACTGAAAGTGTGAGTCTATTTCTGTTTGACTCCAAGTCTGAGTCTATTTCTATTTGACTCAAAGTCTGAGTCGATTTCTATTTGACTCCAAGTCTGAGTCTATTTCTATTTGACTCCAAGTCTGAGTATGTTCTATTTGACTCCAAGTCTGAGTCTTTATCTACTTGACTCCAATTCTGAGTCTATTTCTATTTGTCTCCAAGTCTGAGTATGTTATATTTGACTCCAAGTCTGAGTCTTTTTCTACTTGACTCCAAGTCTGAGTATGTTCTATTTGACTCCAAGTCTGAGTCTTTTTCTACTTGACTCCAAGTCTGAGTATGTTCTATTTGACTCCAAGTCTGAGTCTATTTCTATTTGTCTCCAAGTCTGAGTCTATTTCGATTTGTCTCCAAGTCTGAGTATGTTCTATTTGACTCCAAGTCTGAGTCTTTTTCCACTTGACTCCAAGTCTGAGTATGTTCTATTTGTCTCCAAGTCTGAGTCTATTTCGATTTGTCTCCAAGTCTGAGTATGTTCTATTTGACTCCTAGTCTGAGTCTTTTTCTACTTGACTCCAAGTCTGAGTATGTTCTATTTGACTCCAAGTCTGAGTCTATTTCTATTTGACTCCAAGTCTGAGTCTATTTCTATTTGACTCCAAGTCAGAGTCTATTTCCATTTGACTCCAAGTCTGAGTATGTTCTACTTGACTCCAAGTCTGAGTCTATTTCTATTTGACTCCAAGTCTGAGTATGTTCTACTTGACTCCAAGTCTGAGTCTATTTCTATTTGACTCCAAGTCTGAGTATGTTCTACTTGACTCCAAGTCTGAGTATGTTCTATTTGACTCCAAGTCTGAGTTTATTTCTATTTGACTCCAAGTCTTTTTTTATTTCTATTTGACTCCAAGTCTGAGTTTATTTCTATTTGACTCCAAGTCTGAGTATGTTCTATTTGACTCCAAGTCTGAGTATGTTCTATTTGACTCCAAGTCTGAGTTAATTTCTATTTGACTCCAAGTCTGAGTCTTTTTCTATTTGACTCCAAGTCTGAGTCTATTTCTATTTGTCTCCAAGTCTGAGTCTATTTCTATTTGACTCCAATTCTGAGTCTATTTCTATTTGACTCCAAATCTGAGTCTATTTCTATTTGACTCCAAGTCTGAGTCTTTTTCTATTTGACTCCAAGTCTGAGTCTTTATCTACTTGACTCCAATTCTGAGCCTATTTCTATTTGTCTCCAAGTCTGAGTCTATTTCTATTTGTCTCCAAGTCTGAGTATGTTCTATTTGACTCCAAGTCTGAGTCTTTTTCTACTTGACTCCAATTCTGAGTCTACTTCTATTTGTCTCCAAGTCTGAGTCTATTTATATTTGACTCCAAGTCTGAGTCTATTTATATTTGACTCCAAGTCTGAGTCGATTTATATTTGACTCCATGTCTGTGTCTATTTCTATTTGACTCCAAGTCTGAGTATGTTCTATTTGACTCCAAGTCTGATGCTATTTCTATTTAACTCCAAGTCTGAGTCTATTTCTATTTGACTCCAAGTCTGAGTCTATTTCTATTTGACTCCAAGTCTGAGTCTATTTCTATTTGACTCCAAGTCTGAGTCTATTTCTATTTGACTCCAAGTCTGAGTCTATTTCTATTTGACTCCAAGTCTGAGTATGTTCTATTTGACTCCAAGTCTGAGTCTATTTCTATTTTACTCCAAGTCTGAGTCTATTTCTATTTACTCCAATTCTGAGTCTATTTCTATTTGACTCCAAGTCTGAGTCTATTTCTATTTGACTCCAAGTCTGAGTCTTTTTCTATTTGACGCCAAGTCTGAGTCTTTATCTACTTGACTCCAATTCTGAGTCTATTTCTATTTGTCTCCAAGTCTGAGTCTATTTCTATTTGTCTCCAAGTCTGAGTATGTACTATTTGACTCCAAGTCTGAGTCTATTTCTATTTGACTCCAAGTCTGAGTCTATTTATATTTGACTCCAAGTCTGAGTCGATTTATATTTGACTCCATGTCTGTGTCTATTTCTATTTGACTCCAAGTCTGAGTATGTTCTATTTGTCTCCAAGTCTGAGTATGGTCTATTTGTCTCCAAGTCTGAGTATGTTCTATTTGACTCCAAGTCTGAGTATGTTCTATTTGACTCCAAGTCTGAGTATGTTCTATTTGACTCCAAGTCTGAGTCTATTTCTATTTGTCTTCAGGTCTGAGTATGTTCTACTTGACTCCAATTCTGAGTCTATTTCTATTTGTCTCCAAGTCTGAGTCTATTTCTATTTGTCTCCAAGTCTGAGTATGTTCTATTTGACTCCAAGTCTGAGTCTTTTTCTACTTGACTCCAATTCTGAGTCTATTTCTATTTGTCTCCAAGTCTGAGTCTATTTATATTTGACTCCAAGTCTGAGTCTATTTATATTTGACTCCAAGTCTGAGTCGATTTATATTTGACTTCATGTCTGTGTCTATTTCTATTTGACTCCAATTCTGAGTCTATTTCTATTTGACTCCAAGTCTGAGTCTATTTCTATTTGACTCCAAGTCTGAGTATGTTCTATTTGACTCCAAGTCTGAGTCTTTATCTACTTGACTCCAATTCTGAGTCTATTTCTATTTGTCTCCAAGTCTGAGTCTATTTCGATTTGTCTCCAAGTCTGAGTATGTTCTATTTGACTCCAAGTCTGAGTCTTTTTCTACTTGACTCCAAGTCTGAGTATGTTCTATTTGACTCCAAGTCTGAGTCTTTTTCTACTTGACTCCAAGTCTGAGTATGTTCTATTTGACTCCAAGTCTGAGTCTATTTCTATTTGTCTCCAAGTCTGAGTCTTTTTCTACTTGACTCCAATTCTGAGTCTATTTATATTTGTCTCCAAGTCTGAGTCTATTTCTATTTGTCTCCAAGTCTGAGTATGTTCTATTTGACTCCAAGTCTGAGTATTTTTCTACTTGACTCCAATTCTGAGTCTATTTCTATTTGTCTCCAAGTCTGAGTCTATTTATATTTGACTCCAAGTCTGAGTCTATTTATATTTAACTCCAAGTCTGAGTCGATTTCTATTTGACTCCAAGTCTGAGTCTATTTCTATTTGACTCCAAGTCTGAGTATGTTATATTTGACTCCAAGTCTGAGTCTTTATCTACTTGACTCCAATGCTGAGTCTATTTCTATTTGTCTCCAAGTCTGAGTCTATTTCGATTTGTCTCCAAGTCTGAGTCTATTTCTATTTGACTCCAAGTCTGAGTCTATTTCTATTTGACTCCAAGTCTGAGTATGTTCTATTTGACTCCAAGTCTGAGTCTTTATCTACTTGACTCCAATTCTGAGTCTATTTCTATTTGTCTCCAAGTCTGAGTCTATTTCTATTTGTCTCCAAGTCTGAGTATGTACTATTTGACTCCAAGTCTGAGTCTATTTCTATTTGACTCCAAGTCTGAGTCTATTTATATTTGACTCCAAGTCTGAGTCGATTTATATTTGACTCCATGTCTGTGTCTATTTCTATTTGACTCCAAGTCTGAGTATGTTCTATTTGTCTCCAAGTCTGAGTATGGTCTATTTGTCTCCAAGTCTGAGTATGTTCTATTTGACTCCAAGTCTGAGTATGTTCTATTTGACTCCAAGTCTGAGTATGTTCTATTTGACTCCAAGTCTGAGTCTATTTCTATTTGTCTTCAGGTCTGAGTATGTTCTACTTGACTCCAATTCTGAGTCTATTTCTATTTGTCTCCAAGTCTGAGTCTATTTCTATTTGTCTCCAAGTCTGAGTATGTTCTATTTGACTCCAAGTCTGAGTCTTTTTCTACTTGACTCCAATTCTGAGTCTATTTCTATTTGTCTCCAAGTCTGAGTCTATTTATATTTGACTCCAAGTCTGAGTCTATTTATATTTGACTCCAAGTCTGAGTCGATTTATATTTGACTTCATGTCTGTGTCTATTTCTATTTGACTCCAATTCTGAGTCTATTTCTATTTGACTCCAAGTCTGAGTCTATTTCTATTTGACTCCAAGTCTGAGTATGTTCTATTTGACTCCAAGTCTGAGTCTTTATCTACTTGACTCCAATTCTGAGTCTATTTCTATTTGTCTCCAAGTCTGAGTCTATTTCGATTTGTCTCCAAGTCTGAGTATGTTCTATTTGACTCCAAGTCTGAGTCTTTTTCTACTTGACTCCAAGTCTGAGTATGTTCTATTTGACTCCAAGTCTGAGTCTTTTTCTACTTGACTCCAAGTCTGAGTATGTTCTATTTGACTCCAAGTCTGAGTCTATTTCTATTTGTCTCCAAGTCTGAGTCTTTTTCTACTTGACTCCAATTCTGAGTCTATTTATATTTGTCTCCAAGTCTGAGTCTATTTCTATTTGTCTCCAAGTCTGAGTATGTTCTATTTGACTCCAAGTCTGAGTATTTTTCTACTTGACTCCAATTCTGAGTCTATTTCTATTTGTCTCCAAGTCTGAGTCTATTTATATTTGACTCCAAGTCTGAGTCTATTTATATTTAACTCCAAGTCTGAGTCGATTTCTATTTGACTCCAAGTCTGAGTCTATTTCTATTTGACTCCAAGTCTGAGTATGTTATATTTGACTCCAAGTCTGAGTCTTTATCTACTTGACTCCAATGCTGAGTCTATTTCTATTTGTCTCCAAGTCTGAGTCTATTTCGATTTGTCTCCAAGTCTGAGTATGTTATATTTGACTCCAAGTCTGAGTCTTTTTCTACTTGACTCCAAGTCTGAGTATGTTCTATTTGACTCCAAGTCTGAGTCTTTTTCTACTTGACTCCAAGTCTGAGTATGTTCTATTTGACTCCAAGTCTGAGTCTATTTCTATTTGTCTCCAAGTCTGAGTCTTTTTCTACTTGACTCCAATTCTGAGTCTATTTATATTTGTCTCCAAGTCTGAGTCTATTTCTATTTGTCTCCAAGTCTGAGTATGTTCTATTTGACTCCAAGTCTGAGTATTTTTCTACTTGACTCCAATTCTGAGTCTATTTCTATTTGTCTCCAAGTCTGAGTCTATTTATATTTGACTCTAAGTCTGAGTCTATTTATATTTAACTCCAAGTCTGAGTCGATTTCTATTTGACTCCAAGTCTGAGTCTATTTCTATTTGACTCCAAGTCTGAGTATGTTCTATTTGACTCCAAGTCTGAGTCTTTATCTACTTGACTCCAATGCTGAGTCTATTTCTATTTGTCTCCAAGTCTGAGTCTATTTCGATTTGTCTCCAAGTCTGAGTATGTTATATTTGACTCCAAGTCTGAGTCTTTTTCTACTTGACTCCAAGTCTGAGTATGTTCTATTTGACTCCAAGTCTGATTCTTTTTCTACTTGACTCCAAGTCTGAGTATGTTCTATTTGACTCCAAGTCTGAGTCTATTTCTATTTGTCTCCAAGTCTGAGTCTATTTCGATTTGTCTCCAAGTCTGAGTATGTTCTATTTGACTCCAAGTCTGAGTCTTTTTCCACTTGACTCCAAGTCTGAGTATGTTCTATTTGTCTCCAAGTCTGAGTCTATTTCGATTTGTCTCCAAGTCTGAGTATGTTCTATTTGACTCCTAGTCTGAGTCTTTTTCTACTTGACTCCAAGTCTGAGTATGTTCTATTTGACTCCAAGTCTGAGTCTATTTCTATTTGACTCCAAGTCTGAGACTATTTCTATTTGACTCCAAGTCAGAGTCTAGTTCCATTTGACTCCAAGTCTGAGTATGTTCTACTTGACTCCAAGTCTGAGTCTATTTCTATTTGACTCCAAGTCTGAGTATGTTCTACTTGACTCCAAGTCTGAGTCTATTTCTATTTGACTCCAAGTCTGAGTATGTTCTACTTGACTCCAAGTCTGAGTCTATTTCTATTTGACTCCAAGTCTGAGTATGTTCTATTTGACTCCAAGTCTGAGTATGTTCTATTTGACTCCAAGTCTGAGTATATTTCTATTTGACTCCAAGTCTGAGTTTATTTCTATTTGACTCCAAGTCTGAGTTTATTTCTATTTGACTCCAAGTCTGAGTATGTTCTATTTGACTCCAAGTCTGAGTATGTTCTATTTGACTCCAAGTCTGAGTTTATTTCTATTTGACTCCAAGTCTGAGTTTATTTCTATTTGACTCCAAGTCTGAGTCTTTTTCCACTTGACTCCAAGTCTGAGTATGTTCTATTTGTCTCCAAGTCTGAGTCTATTTCGATTTGTCTCCAAGTCTGAGTATGTTCTATTTGACTCCTAGTCTGAGTCTTTTTCTACTTGACTCCAAGTCTGAGTATGTTCTATTTGACTCCAAGTCTGAGTCTATTTCCATTTGACTCCAAGTCTGAGTCTATTTCTATTTGACTCCAAGTCAGAGTCTATTTCCATTTGACTCCAATTCTGAGTATGTTCTATTTGACTCCTAGTCTGAGTCTTTTTCTACTTGACTCCAAGTCTGAGTATGTTCTATTTGACTCCAAGTCTGAGTCTATTTCTATTTGACTCCAAGTCTGAGTCTATTTCTATTTGACTCCAAGTCAGAGTCTATTTCCATTTGACTCCAAGTCTGAGTATGTTCTACTTGACTCCAAGTCTGATGCTATTTCTATTTAACTCCAAGTCTGAGTCTATTTCTATTTGACTCCAAGTCTGAGTCTATTTCTATTTGACTCCAAGTCTGAGTCTATTTCTATTTGACTCCAAGTCTGAGTCTATTTCTATTTGACTCCAAGTCTGAGTCTATTTCTATTTGACTCCAAGTCTGAGTATGTTCTATTTGACTCCAAGTCTGAGTCTATTTCTATTTTACTCCAAGTCTGAGTCTATTTCTATTTACTCCAATTCTGAGTCTATTTCTATTTGACTCCAAGTCTGAGTCTATTTCTATTTGACTCCAAGTCTGAGTCTTTTTCTATTTGACGCCAAGTCTGAGTCTTTATCTACTTGACTCCAATTCTGAGTCTATTTCTATTTGTCTCCAAGTCTGAGTCTATTTCTATTTGTCTCCAAGTCTGAGTATGTACTATTTGACTCCAAGTCTGAGTCTATTTCTATTTGACTCCAAGTCTGAGTCTATTTATATTTGACTCCAAGTCTGAGTCGATTTATATTTGACTCCATGTCTGTGTCTATTTCTATTTGACTCCAAGTCTGAGTATGTTCTATTTGTCTCCAAGTCTGAGTATGGTCTATTTGTCTCCAAGTCTGAGTATGTTCTATTTGACTCCAAGTCTGAGTATGTTCTATTTGACTCCAAGTCTGAGTATGTTCTATTTGACTCCAAGTCTGAGTCTATTTCTATTTGTCTTCAGGTCTGAGTATGTTCTACTTGACTCCAATTCTGAGTCTATTTCTATTTGTCTCCAAGTCTGAGTCTATTTCTATTTGTCTCCAAGTCTGAGTATGTTCTATTTGACTCCAAGTCTGAGTCTTTTTCTACTTGACTCCAATTCTGAGTCTATTTCTATTTGTCTCCAAGTCTGAGTCTATTTATATTTGACTCCAAGTCTGAGTCTATTTATATTTGACTCCAAGTCTGAGTCGATTTATATTTGACTTCATGTCTGTGTCTATTTCTATTTGACTCCAATTCTGAGTCTATTTCTATTTGACTCCAAGTCTGAGTCTATTTCTATTTGACTCCAAGTCTGAGTATGTTCTATTTGACTCCAAGTCTGAGTCTTTATCTACTTGACTCCAATTCTGAGTCTATTTCTATTTGTCTCCAAGTCTGAGTCTATTTCGATTTGTCTCCAAGTCTGAGTATGTTCTATTTGACTCCAAGTCTGAGTCTTTTTCTACTTGACTCCAAGTCTGAGTATGTTCTATTTGACTCCAAGTCTGAGTCTTTTTCTACTTGACTCCAAGTCTGAGTATGTTCTATTTGACTCCAAGTCTGAGTCTATTTCTATTTGTCTCCAAGTCTGAGTCTTTTTCTACTTGACTCCAATTCTGAGTCTATTTATATTTGTCTCCAAGTCTGAGTCTATTTCTATTTGTCTCCAAGTCTGAGTATGTTCTATTTGACTCCAAGTCTGAGTATTTTTCTACTTGACTCCAATTCTGAGTCTATTTCTATTTGTCTCCAAGTCTGAGTCTATTTATATTTGACTCCAAGTCTGAGTCTATTTATATTTAACTCCAAGTCTGAGTCGATTTCTATTTGACTCCAAGTCTGAGTCTATTTCTATTTGACTCCAAGTCTGAGTATGTTATATTTGACTCCAAGTCTGAGTCTTTATCTACTTGACTCCAATGCTGAGTCTATTTCTATTTGTCTCCAAGTCTGAGTCTATTTCGATTTGTCTCCAAGTCTGAGTCTATTTCTATTTGACTCCAAGTCTGAGTCTATTTCTATTTGACTCCAAGTCTGAGTATGTTCTATTTGACTCCAAGTCTGAGTCTTTATCTACTTGACTCCAATTCTGAGTCTATTTCTATTTGTCTCCAAGTCTGAGTCTATTTCTATTTGTCTCCAAGTCTGAGTATGTACTATTTGACTCCAAGTCTGAGTCTATTTCTATTTGACTCCAAGTCTGAGTCTATTTATATTTGACTCCAAGTCTGAGTCGATTTATATTTGACTCCATGTCTGTGTCTATTTCTATTTGACTCCAAGTCTGAGTATGTTCTATTTGTCTCCAAGTCTGAGTATGGTCTATTTGTCTCCAAGTCTGAGTATGTTCTATTTGACTCCAAGTCTGAGTATGTTCTATTTGACTCCAAGTCTGAGTATGTTCTATTTGACTCCAAGTCTGAGTCTATTTCTATTTGTCTTCAGGTCTGAGTATGTTCTACTTGACTCCAATTCTGAGTCTATTTCTATTTGTCTCCAAGTCTGAGTCTATTTCTATTTGTCTCCAAGTCTGAGTATGTTCTATTTGACTCCAAGTCTGAGTCTTTTTCTACTTGACTCCAATTCTGAGTCTATTTCTATTTGTCTCCAAGTCTGAGTCTATTTATATTTGACTCCAAGTCTGAGTCTATTTATATTTGACTCCAAGTCTGAGTCGATTTATATTTGACTTCATGTCTGTGTCTATTTCTATTTGACTCCAATTCTGAGTCTATTTCTATTTGACTCCAAGTCTGAGTCTATTTCTATTTGACTCCAAGTCTGAGTATGTTCTATTTGACTCCAAGTCTGAGTCTTTATCTACTTGACTCCAATTCTGAGTCTATTTCTATTTGTCTCCAAGTCTGAGTCTATTTCGATTTGTCTCCAAGTCTGAGTATGTTCTATTTGACTCCAAGTCTGAGTCTTTTTCTACTTGACTCCAAGTCTGAGTATGTTCTATTTGACTCCAAGTCTGAGTCTTTTTCTACTTGACTCCAAGTCTGAGTATGTTCTATTTGACTCCAAGTCTGAGTCTATTTCTATTTGTCTCCAAGTCTGAGTCTTTTTCTACTTGACTCCAATTCTGAGTCTATTTATATTTGTCTCCAAGTCTGAGTCTATTTCTATTTGTCTCCAAGTCTGAGTATGTTCTATTTGACTCCAAGTCTGAGTATTTTTCTACTTGACTCCAATTCTGAGTCTATTTCTATTTGTCTCCAAGTCTGAGTCTATTTATATTTGACTCCAAGTCTGAGTCTATTTATATTTAACTCCAAGTCTGAGTCGATTTCTATTTGACTCCAAGTCTGAGTCTATTTCTATTTGACTCCAAGTCTGAGTATGTTATATTTGACTCCAAGTCTGAGTCTTTATCTACTTGACTCCAATGCTGAGTCTATTTCTATTTGTCTCCAAGTCTGAGTCTATTTCGATTTGTCTCCAAGTCTGAGTATGTTATATTTGACTCCAAGTCTGAGTCTTTTTCTACTTGACTGCAAGTCTGAGTATGTTCTATTTGACTCCAAGTGTGAGTCTATTTCTATTTGTCTCCAAGTCTGAGTCTATTTCTATTTGACTCCAAGTCTGAGTCTATTTCTATTTGACTCCAAGTCTGAGTATGTTCTATTTGACTCCAAGTCTGAGTCTTTATCTACTTGACTCCAATGCTGAGTCTATTTCTATTTGTCTCCAAGTCTGAGTCTATTTCGATTTGTCTCCAAGTCTGAGTATGTTATATTTGACTCCAAGTCTGAGTCTTTTTCTACTTGACTCCAAGTCTGAGTATGTTCTATTTGACTCCAAGTCTGAGTCTATTTCTATTTGTCTCCAAGTCTGAGTCTATTTCGATTTGTCTCCAAGTCTGAGTATGTTCTATTTGACTCCAAGTCTGAGTCTTTTTCCACTTGACTCCAAGTCTGAGTATGTTCTATTTGTCTCCAAGTCTGAGTCTATTTCGATTTGTCTCCAAGTCTGAGTATGTTCTATTTGACTCCTAGTCTGAGTCTTTTTCTACTTGACTCCAAGTCTGAGTATGTTCTATTTGACTCCAAGTCTGAGTCTATTTCTATTTGACTCCAAGTCTGAGACTATTTCTATTTGACTCCAAGTCAGAGTCTAGTTCCATTTGACTCCAAGTCTGAGTCTATTTCTATTTGACTCCAAGTCTGAGTATGTTCTATTTGACTCCAAGTCTGAGTCTTTATCTACTTGACTCCAATTCTGAGTCTATTTCTATTTGTCTCCAAGTCTGAGTCTATTTCGATTTGTCTCCAAGTCTGAGTATGTTCTATTTGACTCCAAGTCTGAGTCTTTTTCTACTTGACTCCAAGTCTGAGTATGTTCTATTTGACTCCAAGTCTGAGTCTTTTTCTACTTGACTCCAAGTCTGAGTATGTTCTATTTGACTCCAAGTCTGAGTCTATTTCTATTTGTCTCCAAGTCTGAGTCTTTTTCTACTTGACTCCAATTCTGAGTCTATTTATATTTGTCTCCAAGTCTGAGTCTATTTCTATTTGTCTCCAAGTCTGAGTATGTTCTATTTGACTCCAAGTCTGAGTATTTTTCTACTTGACTCCAATTCTGAGTCTATTTCTATTTGTCTCCAAGTCTGAGTCTATTTATATTTGACTCTAAGTCTGAGTCTATTTATATTTAACTCCAAGTCTGAGTCGATTTCTATTTGACTCCAAGTCTGAGTCTATTTCTATTTGACTCCAAGTCTGAGTATGTTCTATTTGACTCCAAGTCTGAGTCTTTATCTACTTGACTCCAATGCTGAGTCTATTTCTATTTGTCTCCAAGTCTGAGTCTATTTCGATTTGTCTCCAAGTCTGAGTATGTTATATTTGACTCCAAGTCTGAGTCTTTTTCTACTTGACTCCAAGTCTGAGTATGTTCTATTTGACTCCAAGTCTGATTCTTTTTCTACTTGACTCCAAGTCTGAGTATGTTCTATTTGACTCCAAGTCTGAGTCTATTTCTATTTGTCTCCAAGTCTGAGTCTATTTCGATTTGTCTCCAAGTCTGAGTATGTTCTATTTGACTCCAAGTCTGAGTCTTTTTCCACTTGACTCCAAGTCTGAGTATGTTCTATTTGTCTCCAAGTCTGAGTCTATTTCGATTTGTCTCCAAGTCTGAGTATGTTCTATTTGACTCCTAGTCTGAGTCTTTTTCTACTTGACTCCAAGTCTGAGTATGTTCTATTTGACTCCAAGTCTGAGTCTATTTCTATTTGACTCCAAGTCTGAGACTATTTCTATTTGACTCCAAGTCAGAGTCTAGTTCCATTTGACTCCAAGTCTGAGTATGTTCTACTTGACTCCAAGTCTGAGTCTATTTCTATTTGACTCCAAGTCTGAGTATGTTCTACTTGACTCCAAGTCTGAGTCTATTTCTATTTGACTCCAAGTCTGAGTATGTTCTACTTGACTCCAAGTCTGAGTCTATTTCTATTTGACTCCAAGTCTGAGTATGTTCTATTTGACTCCAAGTCTGAGTATGTTCTATTTGACTCCAAGTCTGAGTATATTTCTATTTGACTCCAAGTCTGAGTTTATTTCTATTTGACTCCAAGTCTGAGTTTATTTCTATTTGACTCCAAGTCTGAGTATGTTCTATTTGACTCCAAGTCTGAGTATGTTCTATTTGACTCCAAGTCTGAGTTTATTTCTATTTGACTCCAAGTCTGAGTTTATTTCTATTTGACTCCAAGTCTGAGTCTTTTTCCACTTGACTCCAAGTCTGAGTATGTTCTATTTGTCTCCAAGTCTGAGTCTATTTCGATTTGTCTCCAAGTCTGAGTATGTTCTATTTGACTCCTAGTCTGAGTCTTTTTCTACTTGACTCCAAGTCTGAGTATGTTCTATTTGACTCCAAGTCTGAGTCTATTTCCATTTGACTCCAAGTCTGAGTCTATTTCTATTTGACTCCAAGTCAGAGTCTATTTCCATTTGACTCCAATTCTGAGTATGTTCTATTTGACTCCTAGTCTGAGTCTTTTTCTACTTGACTCCAAGTCTGAGTATGTTCTATTTGACTCCAAGTCTGAGTCTATTTCTATTTGACTCCAAGTCTGAGTCTATTTCTATTTGACTCCAAGTCAGAGTCTATTTCCATTTGACTCCAAGTCTGAGTATGTTCTACTTGACTCCAAGTCTGAGTCTATTTCTATTTGACTCCAAGTCTGAGTATGTTCTACTTGACTCCAAGTCTGAGTCTATTTCTATTTGACTCCAAGTCTGAGTATGTTCTACTTGACTCCAAGTCTGAGTCTATTTCTATTTGACTCCAAGTCTGAGTATGTTCTATTTGACTCCAAGTCTGAGTTTATTTCTATTTGACTCCAAGTCTGAGTTTATTTCTATTTGACTCCAAGTCTGAGTTTATTTCTATTTGACTCCAAGTCTGAGTATGTTCTATTTGACTCCAAGTCTGAGTCTTTTTCTACTTGACTCCAAGTCTGAGTCTATTTCTATTTGTCTCCAAGTCTGAGTCTATTTCTATTTGTCTCCAAGTCTGAGTCTATTTATATTTGACTCCAAGTCTGAGTCTATTTCTATTTGACTCCAATTCTGAGTCTATTTCTATTTGACTCCAAGTCTGAGTCTATTTGTATTTGACTCCAAGTCTGAGTCTATTTCTATTTGACTCCAAGTCTGAGTCTATTTATATTTGACTCCAATTCTGAGTCTATTTCTATTTGACTCCAATTCTGAGTCTATTTCTATTTGACTCCAAGTCTGAGTCTATTTCTATTTGTCTTCAGGTCTGAGTATGTTCTACTTGACTCCAATTCTGAGTCTATTTCTATTTGTCTCCAAGTCTGAGTCTATTTCTATTTGTCTCCAAGTCTGAGTATGTTCTATTTGACTCCAAGTCTGAGTCTTTTTCTACTTGACTCCAATTCTGAGTCTATTTCTATTTGTCTCCAAGTCTGAGTCTATTTATATTTGACTCCAAGTCTGAGTCTATTTATATTTGACTCCAAGTCTGAGTCGATTTATATTTGACTTCATGTCTGTGTCTATTTCTATTTGACTCCAATTCTGAGTCTATTTCTATTTGACTCCAAGTCTGAGTCTATTTCTATTTGACTCCAAGTCTGAGTATGTTCTATTTGACTCCAAGTCTGAGTCTTTATCTACTTGACTCCAATTCTGAGTCTATTTCTATTTGTCTCCAAGTCTGAGTCCATTTTGATTTGTCTCCAAGTCTAGGTATGTTCTATTTGACTCCAAGTCTGAGTCTTTTTCTACTTGACTCCAAGTCTGAGTATGTTCTATTTGTCTCCAAGTCTGAGTCTATTTCGATTTGTCTCCAAGTCTGAGTATGTTCTATTTGACTCCTAGTCTGAGTCTTTTTCTACTTGACTCCAAGTCTGAGTTTGTTCTATTTGACTCCAAGTCTGAGTCTATTTCTATTTGACTCCAAGTCTGAGTCTATTTCTATTTGACTCCAAGTCAGAGTCTATTTCCATTTGACTCCAAGTCTGAGTATGTTCTACTTGACTCCAAGTCTGAGTCTATTTCTATTTGACTCCAAGTCTGAGTTTATTTCTATTTGACTCCAAGTCTGAGTCTTTTTCCACTTGACTCCAAGTCTGAATATGTTCTATTTGTCTCCAAGTCTGAGTCTATTTCGATTTGTCTCCAAGTCTGAGTATGTTCTATTTGACTCCTAGTCTGAGTCTTTTTCTACTTGACTCCAAGTCTGAGTATGTTCTATTTGACTCCAAGTCTGAGTCTATTTCTATTTGTCTCCAAGTCTGAGTCTATTTCTATTTGTTTCCAAGTCTGAGTCTATTTCTATTTGTCTCCAAGTCTGAGTCTATTTCTATTTGTCTCCAAGTCTGAGTATGTTCTATTTGACTCCAAGTCTGAGTATTTTTCTACTTGACTCCAATTCTGAGTCTATTTCTATTTGTCTCCAAGTCTGAGTCTATTTATATTTGACTCCAAGTCTGAGTCTATTTATATTTGACTCCAAGTCTGAGTCGATTTCTATTTGACTCCAAGTCTGAGTCGATTTCTATTTGACTCCAAGTCTGAGTATGTTCTATTTGACTCCAAGTCTGAGTCTTTATCTACTTGACTCCAATTCTGAGTCTATTTCTATTTGTCTCCAAGTCTGAGTCTATTTCGATTTGTCTCCAAGTCTGAGTATGTTATATTTGACTCCAAGTCTGAGTCTTTTTCTACTTGACTCCAAGTCTGAGTATGTTCTATTTGACTCCAAGTCTGAATCTTTTTCTACTTGACTCCAAGTCTGAGTATGTTCTATTTGACTCCAAGTCTGAGTCTATTTCTATTTGTCTCCAAGTCTGAGTCTATTTCGATTTGTCTCCAAGTCTGAGTATGTTCTATTTGACTCCAAGTCTGAGTCTTTTTCCACTTGACTCCAAGTCTGAGTATGTTCTATTTGTCTCCAAGTCTGAGTCTATTTCGATTTGTCTCCAAGTCTGAGTATGTTCTATTTGACTCCTAGTCTGAGTCTTTTTCTACTTGACTCCAAGTCTGAGTTTATTTCTATTTGACTCCAAGTCTGAGTATGTTCTATTTGACTCCAAGTCTGAGTCTTTTTCTACTTGACTCCAAGTCTGAGTCTATTTCTATTTGTCTCCAAGTCTGAGTCTATTTCTATTTGTCTCCAAGTCTGAGTCTATTTATATTTGACTCCAAGTCTGAGTCTATTTCTATTTGACTCCAATTCTGAGTCTATTTCTATTTGACTCCAAGTCTGAGTCTATTTGTATTTGACTCCAAGTCTGAGTCTATTTCTATTTGACTCCAAGTCTGAGTCTATTTATATTTGACTCCAATTCTGAGTCTATTTCTATTTGACTCCAATTCTGAGTCTATTTCTATTTGACTCCAAGTCTGAGTCTATTTCTATTTGTCTTCAGGTCTGAGTATGTTCTACTTGACTCCAATTCTGAGTCTATTTCTATTTGTCTCCAAGTCTGAGTCTATTTCTATTTGTCTCCAAGTCTGAGTATGTTCTATTTGACTCCAAGTCTGAGTCTTTTTCTACTTGACTCCAATTCTGAGTCTATTTCTATTTGTCTCCAAGTCTGAGTCTATTTATATTTGACTCCAAGTCTGAGTCTATTTATATTTGACTCCAAGTCTGAGTCGATTTATATTTGACTTCATGTCTGTGTCTATTTCTATTTGACTCCAATTCTGAGTCTATTTCTATTTGACTCCAAGTCTGAGTCTATTTCTATTTGACTCCAAGTCTGAGTATGTTCTATTTGACTCCAAGTCTGAGTCTTTATCTACTTGACTCCAATTCTGAGTCTATTTCTATTTGTCTCCAAGTCTGAGTCCATTTTGATTTGTCTCCAAGTCTAGGTATGTTCTATTTGACTCCAAGTCTGAGTCTTTTTCTACTTGACTCCAAGTCTGAGTATGTTCTATTTGTCTCCAAGTCTGAGTCTATTTCGATTTGTCTCCAAGTCTGAGTATGTTCTATTTGACTCCTAGTCTGAGTCTTTTTCTACTTGACTCCAAGTCTGAGTTTGTTCTATTTGACTCCAAGTCTGAGTCTATTTCTATTTGACTCCAAGTCTGAGTCTATTTCTATTTGACTCCAAGTCAGAGTCTATTTCCATTTGACTCCAAGTCTGAGTATGTTCTACTTGACTCCAAGTCTGAGTCTATTTCTATTTGACTCCAAGTCTGAGTTTATTTCTATTTGACTCCAAGTCTGAGTCTTTTTCCACTTGACTCCAAGTCTGAATATGTTCTATTTGTCTCCAAGTCTGAGTCTATTTCGATTTGTCTCCAAGTCTGAGTATGTTCTATTTGACTCCTAGTCTGAGTCTTTTTCTACTTGACTCCAAGTCTGAGTATGTTCTATTTGACTCCAAGTCTGAGTCTATTTCTATTTGTCTCCAAGTCTGAGTCTATTTCTATTT